>NC_133417.1:51664000-51981000 GCF_049350105.2 Macaca mulatta
TATACAAGCCCCAGATGCAGAAGAAAAAAAAAAAAAACACATGTATTTTATTCTGTTGTGACTCTCTTTTTTTCAAAATTATCATCTGTCACAATTAAGTATCCAGCATTTTGTGTTGGGCAGAGGACTCAGCTGTAGCCCTCATAGAACTCTGTTTCTCATTCACATAAGTGGTTTATTTCATGTTTCTACCATGTTGAGCTGTCAACCAAGCATTTTTATTTTTTTAGGTCTTCTTTACTGTATTTTCCCTTTATATAAAAAAAGACGTAATTCCCATTTAATCAATCTGCTGGCTTTATTTTCCAAGGAACAAGGAAATGTACATTAAAGGGAAGCAGGAGAAAATCTAAGAAGCTGAATTCTACAAATAATTTGCTTGTAAGTGCAGCAAAGGGAGGACTTTGCTTATAATTCCGATATCCTATGTAGGATACAAAATCTTAAGTATTTTCGAAGCAATCGTTTTATAAAACAGAAAAATATGGAAACACACACAAAAAAATCTATTCCCCATAGGAATCAAAAGAAAAACATCTCAAAGTTCATTTCCTATTTGTTAAAAATTCTACATATTTTGAATGAAAAATCAAGTTGAGAATGGCTTTTATCTTAAATGAACTCAACCCCAGTATTATCAGACTCACTATCCTCTTTTCAAGAATTATACTACTTTCATATGGTGCAGGGTTAGTTTTATACAAAATAATTATATAGAACTGATTAATTTTCCAAGAATTGTTTATTTAAGATTGATAATTCTCTAACAAGAATGGAGCACATCATCTACAGTGTCTTATTTTTTTTCTCCCCATAAAGAGGTAGACATATTTTCCTATCCTTGCTGAAAACAACACTGATGAAAACTGGCAAATCCTGGGAGTATCCTGTAGGACAATTAATTGTTTTAGGGAGTGGTGGTAATATTGATTATGAGCCCCAATATTTAGTCTAGCAGCAATCTCCCATTTTTCCACCTTTTCCCTGAAACTTTAACCACATTGAATTGGGAGGGAGATCAGAGTGTACAATATACATTTTTAAAATTCTTGAAAAATCTAACAATTATAAATGATTAGGCAAGAAATGCAATTCCATCTTTTTTTAATCAAAAAATTTTAGAGATAGAAGATTTACAGGGTATTTCATCAATTGTTTTAAGTTGTAAAACCATCTTAAGAAATTGAGAAATAAAGTAGTTCAGGGCTTTTAGGAACGTCATAAAATTAAGTAGAAAGTTGACTGCAGATTCCTACTCCAGTATAGTTTTTACTACCTCATATTATCTCTGAAATATTTTGTACATTTTATGTCTAGTAGGCTTGTTGATATATCCTTTACTAATTTTTCTTTTACTTCTATCAAAGAGCTTCCAGGCATGCATGTAGTCAACCCCTCATCAACTGGAGCCCTTATGAGATATGGCATTCCATATTCTAAAGATGTAGAGAAAACATAGCCATGAGAACATCTTCTTCTTATAAAGAGATTACACAATTTTAAACCAATACAACATTAAAATAACTATCAATTATCAAGATAAAATACCCCTGTAATCTGGATCTAACAATGTTAATTCATCTTTATAGTAAATAAGACATGAGAATAGGTACATTGTCAATATAGACAAACCAGAGAGTTTGGGATTTAGAAAATGTATGGGAGAACTGCTTAGTTCTTCTTAATAAACAGATGTCAGTAGGCTTCTCCACTGCACCCTCTACAGGCAGTGGCCTCAGCTTTATCCTGGACATTTCTACTTCAGAGGCCAACACAGCCCGGTGAGAACATTCTGTGTTCTCTCAACCTATTCATCAATCTTTCAGAAACTCAAGATGAAGGCCCCTGTTTCTTTACTTTCTCATTTCCTAGAACCAGCATCACATTTCCTCCTAGTTATCACTTCTATTTTTATCACACCTTAAAAGGCTCACATCTGATTTCTTTAAACTTTTTAGAATGGACATCCCTACTTGTGAATGTTTACTGATTTATAAATTAATAAAAACCTATTTATAAATTATGACCCTAATAATGATTTGTACATTATAAAATATATATAAAACACAGATTTTTTTTTGAGATGAAGTCTCGCTCTTGTCCCCCAGGCTAGAGTACAATGGTGCAATCTCGGCTCACTGCAACCTCCGCCTCCCGGGTTCAAATGATTCTCCTGCCTCAGCCTACCGAGTAGCTGGGATTACAGGCATCAGCCACCATGCTTGGCTAATTTTTTTGTATTTTTTTTTTTTTAAGTAGAGAAGGGGTTTCACTATGTTGGCCAGACTGGTCTTGAACTCCTGACCTCAAGTGATCCACCTACCTCAGCCTCCCAAAGTGCTGGGATTACAGGCGTGAGCCACTGCACCCAGCCAGATTTTTAATGAGATGGTGACACAGTAACAATGTTTTAAATGATTTTTAAGTTTCTGTTAATGGTATGCAACATCTTTGTGTCCTCCTTAAAAAAATATTATTAACCTTTCCAGGTGTGGTGGCTCACATAATCCCAGGAAAGCAGGATATTTCCCTGACCCCTTTGTGGGACTTGTGACAGGGATCCCTCGCTTACCCAGGCTGCAGCTTTCAACTCCTCATGGGAGAGAGCGTATGAGCAAATGAGGCAGGAACTGGAGTGTACAAATGCTGGAATCATCTGGCTGCTTCAGCACTGGCAGAAGCAAACTCCACTCACTAGGACCCGCTATGCTCCACCCCTTGCAGAAGGGACCATGCAGGTAAGCAGGTGCAGGAGCCAGGGTGAGCGCTTTTGAATACTGGCATGAAAGAGCTCCATGCTTTGCATGCCCTGTGGCAGCATCTAGGGAGTGTATCCGCAACCCCTGAAACCCCAAAGAGAGTGTTACAGTGCTCTTTTAGCTCTATGGGTCACCAACAGCTTAAGTGTTAACAGCTCAGTGGGCCCTCTTCCTTGTCACATGAGGCAGCTGCCTTCCACCAGCAAGGGCAAAGGGTCACTGTGATAGCCTTTTGTATCTGCACTTGTGGCTCCCGAGCTCTTGTCTGGCAGTCAGGAGAAATGAGGTTGCACAAACGAATTGAAGGATGATAAATGCAGGAGATTGTATTGCCCATGAAAGTGGCTCTCCAGTAGGAAGGGGAACTATAAAGGGGACAGGGTGGGAAGGTAATCTTCCCCTACAGTCTGTCTGTCTCCAGCTGGATTCTTCTCTAAAGTTATGTCCTCAGGCCGCTTCTCCGACATCCAACCTAGTCTCTGACATCCAGCTGCTTCTCGCCGTTCAGCTGGCTAAGTCTGGGGTTTTTATGGGCACAGGATGGGGGGATGGGGCAGGCCACGAGTGGTTTTGGAAAAGGCAACATTCCAGCAGGAAAAGAGAAATATAAGTTCTCACTTTGGGCTGTGGTCTCAGACTTTTTGGCTTCAGGATGGGGCTTTGCCAGGGACCCACTCTTTTCTGCCTCCTGTCATTATCTCCAGAATATCTCTGCCTCCTGTCATTATCTCTAGCACTTTGGGAGGCCAAGGCAGGCAGATCACTTGAGGTCAGGAGTACAAGACCAGCCTGGTCAACAATGGTGAAACCTTGTCTCTACTAAATATACAAAAAAAGCCAGGCATGGTGGTACACACCTGTAATCCCAGCTATTTGGGAGGCTGAGGCAGACAAATTGCTTGAATCTGGAAGGCAGAGGTTGCAGTGAGCCTAAATTGTGCCATTGCACTCCAGCCTGGGTGACGGAGTGAGTGAGACTCTGTCTCAAAAAACAAAACAAAACAAAACAAAAGTCAATCTTATTTTAGTGACAGTAATGTGAATAAATTCACTGTATTATTTTAAAAAATATTTTTAACACTTAAATTACATAGAAATTCTTGATTCAGTTTATTTCAACCATTGGTCTTAATGTATGTCGCAGCTTAAAAACATACTTTGTAAGACTATGTAGATAGATGTAAGAGAAGTGCATCAGTATTTTTACCTTCTAATTAATTATAACCATTTTTCAATGTTATGCACAATTTGCACAAAGGTTATTTGTTTAAATTTATCTAGTAAATTTCCACACTCCCTGATGTCACTCATTTTTTTTTTACAAACTAATTGGAAATTGTAGCATTTTAATATTATAACAAATGAGTTCAATGCTCATTAAAATTCTTCACTTGGCAGGTTTTAAAATGTTATGAATTTCCAAGTTTTTAATAATAATTGTCATCTTAACAAACAGTAATTACAAACTTCCTACAAGTCAAGCAGTCTCCTAGGTTTTCTATTGTAACTCCATTTAGTCCTCATAGCAATGCTATAAAATAGGTGTTATTTCTTATCTCTAGTTACACATGGACGAACATGTAACAGATTTTATAAGTGACAGAGCATTTTTCCCAACACCTTCTAATAACTCTTCATGTGATCAGTTTTTTTGAAAAGTTGTCACTTTCTCAGCCATGTATCTTAACTTGAAGAAACAGTCAAGTGTAAGAGAGTGGGTGTGGGTTTGTGCACACGTGTGTGAGTGTTTATGTGTTTAAAAATATCTGCTATATATCATGCTATGTAACGCCATTTATCATCCTAGAAAATTGTAGCAAATAGGGAACACTTTTTCTGGATAAAAATTATTAACCTAAAGAACACTTTCACACATTTGGTAACAAAATAATAAACAGTGTCTATATGAAATAAAGATTCCCATGATCACTGTCAGCATCTTCACATAGTAACATAAAGATTTGATCAAAAACATAATCCCATCTGGGCACAATGGCTCACACTTTTAATCCCAACACTTTGCAGGGGCAAGACGGGTGGATCGCTTGAGCCCAGGAGTTTGAGACCAGCTTGGGCAACATGGTGAAACCTCATCTCTACAAAAAAACAAAAATTAGCCAGGGTGGTGGTGCACATCTGTATTCCCTGCTCCTTGGGTGGCTGAAGCAGGAGGATCAACTGAGCCTGGGAGGTCACAACTGCAGTGAGCTGTGATCGTGCCACTGCACTTCAGCCTGGGCAACAAAGGGAGAGCGTCTCTAAAAACAACAACCACCACCACCACCACCACCCATGTCATCCCAAATCCACTACACCTGGCATGTAAAAACTGCCATTGGCTGCAATAAGGTGAGAGCAAACCCCAAATGAAAGGAGCCATCATCAAGGTTTCTTCCTATTCCTGCACCCTAGCTCTAAACACAGATTTCTGACACACTGTCCAAGGTCAAGCCGTATAGAAATACATAATTTCTTTCCTATTTTAAATGAAAATAACTATCGCTATTTTAATGGTTCATCCGGCACTTCCCCAGCATTTTGAGCATCTGTGTTGGAGTTTAATTCTGCCTTCACCTGTCCTGCCATGGGAGGTAGAAAAGTTGCTAACGTCTGTTGTTGATGATGTGAATATATCTAGACTAGAACTGGATGATCTTTTCTGGAGACCTTCGAGGTTTCTATAGTTCCAGAATCAATGTCCATGCCCTCAACTGATATGTAAAGGAAAGTAAATGTACAGATACTGCACACCAGCTCTCTACTTGCGGAGATAAAATGATCCGAAAATAGCTGGGGAGAACTCAGCCCCATATTCCACAAGGCAGAATCCTCCACCTTGTGTCAGGATTCAGGCCAACTGGAAAGATGAATCCAAAACATTATTTTTGCTATGGCACCCTTTTCTCTGCAATTAAAAATATACTGAAAAGGATTTTGGTCAAAAGTCAAGGGATATTTAATATTTTGTAAACCTCAATTTACTCAACTGTCAAATGAGGGTGTTAGTTGTAGATCAGTAGTTTCCAAATTTTATTTTTCCAGCAAAGCCTTTCTTCCATGACAACCTAGGTGGCATGATAAAAGTGAATGGGGATGAGGGCCCAAGGTGCTCCTTCCCTCCACTACGGTGGCTTGCAAGGTCACTCCAGGGTACCTGGAAGTGCCACAGAACACAATTTGAAAAACACTAAACTAGGTCTCAAGGGCCCTCTCTAGCTCTAAGAAACTATGATCGATGAGTCAGGATACCTAATTCAGTTTTATACCTTTTTCTTGCCTCAACAGAGGATGACTTAATATTATCAAATGGGAAATTTATGTAACTCTGTCACTTAAAGGCAGAAAAATTGTAGTCTAGCCAATTCTACTGAAATGCTTTCATCTAAACAGAGTTTATCCTCAATAAGTTCACTAAGGTTATCAACTAGACCCTTTGTACTCAACCATTCCTAAATAAGTTGTCACTATTCATTAACCTTTTTCTTTCTTATTAAATAGCAGCATTAGAAATCATCAATAGATGAGTGCTCAAACTGTACTTCTCTTGATGTGTATTCTTATTTTTGCCTTGCTTTTTGAGGTCAGCAAACAAGCCAAAAGCCCAGGAAGGCACCGAGGCAATGGGGACATGGCTATATAAAGAAGGCTTTCATTAACCTTGCTGACCCACCATAATTTCAAATGTCAGCAGCTAATCAGAGACTCACTGACATCATCAGCGGATGGAGGGAACAGATATCCTGTGGGATCCATCTTTTCTCTAAGTCTGAAATATATATTTATAACGCCGCAGGGTTACTTTTGTTATGAAATGATGGTGAGAAAATTCCCTTCTACTATTGAAATACATGCTTCTAATGCTGAAGTTAACGATTAATTTTGACAGAACAGCAAAAACATTTATTTAAATGTCAGAAACTGACTACATTATTGGCTTCTCTTCTACTAAATTCTCCCATGGCATTTTGACAACATGGGCAGCTGTAATGCTTGGCTCACTAATCCAGAAAAGAAAAGGTAAGCTAAATTATATTTCTTTTCTTATAAAGGATTTTTCTCCATGACTCATTTTCATCTTATGGGGGTAAAAAGAAACACAGAATAAAGTATTCATTATTGCTTCAATTGCTACAGTTTGTAATTTAATAAAATGGCCAATAATTTGTCCATTCCCCATAAGCAGCCATCTAAGATGTATAACAGAATATTTTAATGAATTCTACCAAATCCAAAAGAAATGGGAAGTGAATGTTTACCTAAGAAAGAGGAGAGTTTGTAATTTAAATTTTATTTATTTCATAGCTTATATAAAACTTACATTTAAAATGGGTTTCTTTTGTCAAAACATTGCTTGGATCATTTGTGACCCAATAGTCCTGGCAAAATACACAAATAAATATGCAATGACACTTCATGTTTGTAACACATTTAATGTACAACTTCTGGTGTCTACAAATTATTTTACATTTCCAAACTCTTCAGATACTGTTTTTGATTTGAGACTCTTGTTCTTTTCATTTAACTCAGCAATCTTGTCCCCAGTCATCATAGAGGGAAGGAAGAGAAGAGTGAGACCATGAGAGGCTGTCACCTGATAGGAAAGAGACACCCTTACGTTTAATCCAATCCAACTCCGTGTATTTAAAATATATTCCCTAAAGACTTGACCTTATACTTTACAGCAGTTAGGTGATAGAAACTAAAAAATTGAAAGCTGAAATGAATCATGTGCTCTCTGGAATAAAATACCAATATATGAGAGTAAGGAAAACTAAGAAGCATAAAAAGAAAAGAAATTGAGACTATAAAGAGAGAAAAATTCTAAAAATTAGAGTTTAAATGAGGACATCAGCACTGTATTAGTCTGTTCTCACACTGCTATAAAGAACTACCTGAGACTGGGTAATTTATAAAGAGAATAGGTTTAATTGACTCACAGTCCCACAGTCTGTTTAGGTAGCATGGCTGGGGAGGCCTCAGGAAACTTATAAGCATGGTGGAAGGCAAAGGGGAAGGAGGCACATCTTCACATAGTGGCAGGACAGAGAGAGAGAGCAAAGGGGGTTATGCTACACACTTTTAAACAACCAGATCTCATGAGAACTCTATCACAAGACATCACTAGGGGGATGGTGCTAAAACATTAGAAACCATCCCCTTGATTCAATCACCTCCTACCAGGTCCCCCATCCGACAAGTGGGGATCACAATTCGACATGAGATTTGGGTGGGGACACAGATCCAAACCATATCAAGCACTTAATTTTTAAGGTTAAAAAAAATAAAAATGCAACACAAAAACATTTAAACCCAAGGCTACATCTTCTGTTGTGAGAGAATTCTGGTTTAGTAACAATCCACTAACACATTAATACTAATAGAATAACCATCTTAGTTTTTGGCAATTTCTTTATAGTATTCCAGGAAAAGAGTAGGCTGCTAAAGTATCACAGAATTACTAAAAAGATATATAGATGGAAAAGCTTTTTAAAATTAGGTACGACATTTTGCAACATCTATAACTAGGCAGTGATTTTTTCATTCAATATAGTTGCAGAATAGTTAAAAGAAATTATTCTGTACTCAGCCAGGCGCAGTGGCTCACGCCTGTGATCCCAGCACTTTGGGAGGCAGAGGTGGGTGGATCACGAGGTCAAGATATCAAGACCATCCTGGCTAACACGGTAAACCCCGTCTCTACTAAAAATACAAAAAAATCAGCCAGGCATGGTGGTGGGTGCCTGTAGTCCCAGCTACTCAGGAGGCTGAGGCAGGAGAATGGTGTGAACCCAGGAGGTGGAGCTTGCAGTGAGCCAAGATCACGCCACTGCACTCCAGCCTGGGTAACAAAGTGAGACTCCGTCTCAAAAAAAAAAAAAAAAAAAAAAAAAATTCTATACTCATTTTCACAACTCATTTGAAAAATCCAAGTTATCGATTTTATTATGGATGTATATCATAAAATAATAGATGTAAGTTTTCTCTGAGTTTGAGTTCAGACTTTGCCACTTTTTGTAGCCTCATGGGAATCACCTAATATCCTTGATATTTTTATGAAGATCAAAATAATTTCATAGTCTCATGTGAATCACTTAATCTCTCTGGAATTGTTTTGAAGATTATATAAAATAAAAAAATTATAACAATTTCCACTGAACTGACCTATCTCTGATGAAGCTCTACAACACTTGTACATTTTTGCTTGCACACTTGAATTACATCTTGACCTTTGGTTGCGGTCATCCACAAATCAGCTTCTGCAAGATGTGCCTATTTTTCCATGGATAATGTAATAATTTGGTACAAAGCAAACTGATAAATATGGTTGTAAAAATATCGAATTCCATGCAAGAGACAAGTGTAAAAGTTTGGCATATATCAAGAGAGTTTTTCTGCTCATGTTATAGTACAAGTATATTTCAATTTGTGCCTCCTTTAAGCTTGAAACTATAGAACATTTAATACAGCATTTGTTTATGCAAAGAAGTCCCTTTCAAATCTCAATCAGCAGATTTAGATATTATATCAAAAGAATGCTGAATAAATGTTCATAATTGGAACTAAATATTTAAGGTATTAGGTATCATTTTTTATGCCTCCTGATAGTTTAGCTAACCAATCATTTTCAGATTCTAATATCTTTGGGTAAGAAGAATTCAAAATAAATAAATCAGAGAGATAAGTAGATAATTAGATAAACAGCAAAGATATAGATATTTTTATCTCTCTCTCCACACAAACACATACACACAAAACTGTAAAGTGTTAAGTTAAGCATTATTTTTTAAGTCTTCATGATGAAATACACTTATTTGCCAAGCTAATTTAGAGGAACAGTATACCATATATTTGTCTCAATATATTATTTTTTCCAAAAATAGCTCTGAATATTTAAATATGTAAAATAAAATCATGTACTGCTGGACACTTAGTGCATACGATTTTAGATTGTCTAAGCCAAACTATTCATTTTGAAAAGAAGAAACTGAGCAACCCCAGACCCAAGATGAATTGCTTTATATAAAACATAGAAATAAATATAAATGCATGTAATAATTTTCTCTTATAACGGGTCATTGAGATGCTCTGGCCTGTGATTCACTCTATGACATGATTTATTCTTAAATTTTTTTTTAGTCTTGGCTTAATTTCTTTACATATGAGAGACTATAAAATATCTGCTGTGTTTTTAATTTAAAGATGCAAACGTTCAGTTTAAGAGAAACTAAAATTATTGAAATTTTTAATACAATGAATAGTGTATTATTGGTATATTTGGAAATGATAGCCTTTATTTCTTCTAGACCAGTCTTTTAGACTTACTAATTTGGAAAAACATTTTGAGAGAGAACTTGGATGCTCTCAACATTAAAAGCATATCCTAGGAACCAGCTTATGAACAATATCACTTTCAAATTCCGATTTGATTTTATCTTCACTTGAATGAGTGATGTGAATTTTATTTATAATGTTGTCCAACAGTCTGAACTTAGCTGCAAAACATTAGAGATGGGAAGCATAGTCCTGAATACCAGAAGCCCTTTACTTTGACATGACTATATCAAATTGTCTTCTATTTATACATTTTGAATCTATATCTATAAAGAAAAGGCTGCAACAAATATCACTTTCATAGTGAGAGCCACATTGTCTGACTAGGTCCCTCTCTTATGCTAGAGTATACCATTATGTCTGGCATACAGTAGGTACTTATATTTTTAAATGGATAAATGAATAATTTCACTTGTTTATACAAATAAGATATATAGAAACAAAACCTTTCATCTTTTATGTCTTATTTCTCAAAGATGACTTCTTACAGCATTTATGTATTAACCATTCTCTTTTCTGTTTGTCAGTGTTTTTGCTATCTTAAAATTCAATGCAGATTTTTAGTTTTATCTATTCTAAACTGGCAATTTTTTTCTCTTGCTAATATTGGCATGAATTTCTGTGTATAATGCACTCATTCTTTAAAACCTCCATTGAGAAAGACTCTTACATCCCTTCATTACCCACGACTTATTTTTACATTAATATTCTTAAATTATTCTTTAGTGTTATTGTACTAGTGACCCTTACAAGTTTGTAAACAAATACATTTGTTTTCTATATATTTATTCTTTGCCTTCTAAACAGAGTGAAAATGAATCTAGAATCTTTATCGTATTCTCAACAGGCTTTGATGATACAATTAAAATACAAAGTAACCAGAAGTTAAATTATCAATAAGAGTCATTTATTTTGCATTTTTATTTTAAAGAATACTTAAGAGAATTGTGATGAATTAGCAATGACAAACTACTTCTTGCAGGCTGATTTTGTGTGGAGAGTTTAATTAAACATTGCAGCTGTTTATCTCTGTGGTGATTAAATTTTCATATGTAAATTACATGTATTAAGATCAAGATACTTATGTAAATGTCACTTGCCTTAATGTTTTGTGTTACTGTTATTAACATCTAACAATCAGTTTATAATCTTCTTGTGCTGCAAACTATTGGCATGTGATACATTGTTAAGACAAGTAGATTTAGATCCTAAGAACAAACAAATTTATTTTGTATTTTTATTTGCAACCTAAAGTTTATCATGCAATCTAACTATATTAAAGAAAAGTAAAATCCAAAGCATCTAGAAAGAACAGTTGTTTTCTTCCAAATTCCATTCTGTAGATGCATTCTACATTCCATATAAATGTATATAAATAGATTATTTTAATAAAATACCAACAGACAAAAACAATAATTGTGTTTTCTAGAAATGCAGAATGTGTAGACAAGATCAACAGATAGAGCACAACATGTACTTTCTGAGTTGCGATGTAGGTATTATCAATATAGCACCTTAGAAAACGGAAATCACTTCATGTCACCTCCACATAAACAAACGACCAAGCTTTTGCTTTTCAGATTAGCTCTTTATTCCCCGGACAAAGAAAAGGGAGTATTTAAAGCAAAGTTGTTGTGGAAACCCTCAAATAGCAATGATAATTCTTACGTTGCTCAACATAGCTCTCACATTTAAGTCAACATACCCTTTCAACCAGAAGAAATTTGGTCTCTAAGAGTAATAAAAGGGGATAACATACTAACTAGAAGTCACTCAAAATGCTATTGCCAATTACATATCTTTCTTTGCAGACTTTACAGAATCATGAATTGGAAAAAGTGTCACCTTTATAATATTTGTGCTAAAGTCTTGATTTAATATCTACATTTAGATTTTCGCTATTATAGCATATTGGGCACAATTATCATTATCTGAGCTATAAACAATCCTCCACTCTGTGTGACTCCAAAAGATTTTTTTTTTTTTTTTTTTTTTTTTTTTTTTTTAAGAGAGAAGGGCTTGCTTTGCTGCCCAGGCTGGAGTGCAGTGGCACGATCGTAGATCACTGAACCCTCGACCTCCTTGCCTCAAGCCATCCTTCCACTTCAGTCTCCCAAGTAACTAGGGCTACAGACACGCACTACCCTCCCAGTTAAAACTTAGCTTAATAAAGCGAACTAAGAATGAAAATGAAAGGGTAACCTCCCTCTTTTCTTGTTGAGTGCAGTTATTAGCAAACTTCAGTCTAAATATTCACCTTCCTTACAAATACGCCTCTTGTATTTGCGCATGCGCCCAAATATATTTTCCTAAATTATATAATATTCTGTTAAAAGATAAACTTAGGCACGTTAAAATTTTAAAGAGTTTATTCAAGCAATAGGAATTCATGAATCAGACAGTTTCAGAATGCAAGAGGTTCAGGGCTCCACTGATGGGGTGTAAGGGGAAAACTTTTATAAGGTATACTACAAAGTAAGGCAAAGAAAATTTTTATTGGTTAAAGTGGAGCAGTAGCTTCAAAGTCCCCATTTAAAGGTTAGCTGGCAATTTCTGATTGGTTAAGCTTAAGTTTTGTTTCCCTAGGATGTGACCCTTTACAATGAATTAGGTTTCAAATTGCTTCTGTGGGAACTTCAGTTTGCTTAAGGCACTAGAGCTACCTCAGTCTAATAGCCTCTAAGTTAATTATTTTAATAATCCCCTCTTTGGGTTGGCCTCTCATTTATGAGGGACTGACCAAAACTCTGGCATAACTATTGCTCTGTGTCACCATCATGCCTGGTTTGCCTTTGTGTCATTGTGGAACTCGTAAGTCAGGATGTCAGGTTCTTGTTTTGTCATTCTAATAGCAGTGAGACCATCTGGCATACGGTTGATGGATGCAAGGATGCATTTAAGACTCTTGAGGGAACATAGCACACCAGGAAGATTACAATGATGACTATCAGGAGGATAATACAAAGAGACTAGAACATATTCCTTAGCCAAGGTCTCTAAAAACCAAACCAGCTAAAGTCAAGTAAATCAAATGATGAATGAGTTGGGAATTTCTATGAACAAAGGAAGACAAGAAAAAAAAAGCAAGGGTTAATGGCTAGAACAAAATATTAATTTAGTCGTTGAGTTGATAGGGCAGTTAGTCAAGAAGATTTCTAGATTTGAGCTTGGAGCATGTTTAGATGGTGGAATGAGTATGGCAGTTGCAATCTGACAATATTTCTGGTTTGCAATGTCTCAATTATCTCAGTGAAATTCCTGAGTGGCCTACACAGCAGCAGGCATAAAAGTTGGTCTCTGAACTTTATATGAAATTATCCAGTTTCAGTTTGTGGGGCTTCAGAAGAAAGGCAGCTTTTGTTATTAGTAATTCTAAGTAAAAAGGGGGGCAGAAAACTGCAAACATTAGCTTGGAGAGTTGTAGCCAGATGTTGGAGGAAATGAAAAAAATCAGGATCCAGTCCAATCCACATCTATCTGATTGTTGTTTGTAAATAACAAAACTCCAAAGACAATGAACAGGGCTAGAATCTAATAATGGATGCACTATAGTTTTCTACTGAAAAAGAGCTTTTCTCCATATAGTCACCCCCATTTCTACTAAAGATAATTACAATAAGATTCTAGTCTCATTGATCTTGGCCTGATTACTTGCAAAAGTGCAGCAAGAATAGTGATTGATTATATGAGCTCTTTTTAAGTCTGCTTTACTGGAACTTTTAACAACAACAAAAAATCTCAGATTAGACATTTACAATTCTCTTGAGACTAGGAAACCAAGCCAAGGACTTGCCATCAGAGTTCAATTGCAATACCTACAGATTTGGGTGAATCTCTCTCCTCAAGTTCCCCCAAATATTCATAAGTTTCTTGGGCCTTCCAGGAAAACAACCTCTCAACCTGTAAGTCTAGGACACCCTGCCACACCCCACTGTAAGGGCTTTATTGGCCCCATAAAGTCAAACTTAGTTCCCTAAAACTATTTGGTCATATCTAATTATATACACATTCTCAAATACGATATTTCAATCAAAGTCATTGCAATATAACCAAAGTTTCCAATTGTATCCGGTTTTAAGAACAGATTCTTATAAAACTTGTACAAATAATCATATATGGTTACGAACACGAATACTCACTGATAGTTTCCAAATTCTGGAGAAATCAAGTACGGAGAAAAAAGAAATTGTTTTAATTTTGGTTTACAAAGGTATCTTTGTATTTCATTTTGGTATTGTTTCATAGTGACCTATGATCATAGTTAATTGAGTCTCTAAACCATTTGATATTTTTGATAAACTTCCAAAAATAAATTTCAAAATTCAGTCTTTTTTGACCTTGAACTTATTTTGGAATTTTCCAGATGGGTCTCTGAAATATCTCAAGTGATATTAGTAACATGTATCCATACAAATATAACTTCAAGAAGTCAAATATCATTTCTTTAACAAGGCTTCCCATGCGAACTTAACATATCAAATAAGTCTACTTAGTTTAATAGCTCTCTTTTTGCAAGAAGAGAAAACAAATTTTTACATTACATTGTATTGTTTTAATTTTGGTTTACAAAGGTACCAAATTGCTGAAATTTACAGGTATCTTTAGAGAAAAGAGAAAATATTTCCTTAAGTATGAAAAACAAAACTTTAAAGATTTAGCAATGTCTCCAAAAAAAATTGCAATCATCAATTTATTCAGTCCTACGTGATTCTTATTCTGCTTCAAAGGTTATCGGTTTTATGAATCTAGTTTTTCCATTAGAGTTGTACAAATTATTATCCTGTTTGATGGTATGTTAATAAAGTTACCAGAACCTGTACTTACCAGTCTTTTCCATGAATCCCTTTGAAGTCAAAACACTTAAGGATTATAGGCATTTGCAAAGAGCTGCCTGTGGGTGACAAGACTTAAAGTGGCCGTGGTTAAAGATCTGATGCTTATTATAATAAAATTGGCAAGAAAATTTTATTCCTGTAACATATCACTTTTCTAACATATTAACTAAAATTGTGCTTAATAACATTATAATTAGGACACATAAGAGTTCTAGGAATTTTAGACAAATTCTGTAACATTTATATTAGTAACATATATCCATATAAATATAACTTTAAGAAGGTCAAACATCATTTCTTTAACAAGGCTTCCCATGCAAATTGAACATATCAAATAAGTCTACTTAGTTTAATAGCTCTCTTTTTGCAAGAAGAGAAAACAAATTCACTTGAGATATTTCAGGCACCCATCTGGAAAATTCCAAAGTACATTCAAGGTCAAAAAAGATTTAATTTTGAATTTTATTTTTGAAAGTTTATCAAAAATATCAAATGATTTAGAGACTCAATTAACTATGATCATAGGTCGCTGTGAAACAATACCAAAATGAAAATGAAAAGATTTTTAATTACATAATGGAAAAAAATAAGCTCTTTTAATAGTGAGAAATCTCAGTTTTCTGATTACCAGAAAAGGATAACATGAAGCACAGGAAATTGTTTTAAGGCACAGAATTTTCATTTTCTAAGAAAATTACTCAAAAGGTAAGGAAAAATATTTCACACTTTCTTACCAAGAGCAGACCTATATAATAAGAAAACTTTGTCATTTTAACAGAGAAGACTAAATTCTAGTTTTGGATTAATGTACTTTTGCTGTTAAAGCTCAGGTATAAAGAACACATAAAAATAAACACATTCTAATCTTAACCATCTTAACCACACATAAAATTCCTTTTCCAAGATTCCCTTTCCACAAAACTTCTACAACTTACTTATATTTATTTAGATTTTGTCTTATATTTCCTTCTCTTTTAGAACAACAAGTCATTCTACTTTAGGCCAAAAATTACTCTATTTGTCCCTTAAGACAACAGATGAACAAACAAAACTAAATCTCATACTTTATAGCTTTTCTTACCAAAACATGTCTTACTTTCTTTGTATACAAAGTTGCTTCACTTATTACTTGTTTTAACTAACCTATATTTATTAGAATTTTTAAACCTTAGTACCTTTAATTTTTAGCAAAAACTATAAAATAGCTGTCTATCATATTAGCATTCTGTAAATTGGCAAATCTATGACTGCATCATTTCATAATGTCGAGAAGCATATGATTCCTCATAGTACAATTTTTCACTATGGCACAGAACAAGTTTTCTAACAGACTCAAATTCCTTTAGCTCTTCTGTAATAAAAAGGCAAAAATAGATCAGTTTAAACCTATGTTCAGTAATTAATATTCAGATACTTTATCTTATTTTAAAATCTATATATTCAATGAATATCCATAATTTAACTTAAATTAGCAAAATTCCAATGGTGGAGGCTAACAAGGAGATTTGAGAAGCTATTTTTAAATAGATATATATAAAACATAATTATGTTTGAAGGGTTTATGTATAAAATTTTGTTTCTTACATCTGTTTAATTCACTTGTTCTTAACAATTATATTTGAATCCATGAAAATGTTATGAGATATTAGACAAAGAAAGCCACTGTCTCAAGTTATTTTCCTATTAACTATTTTTACAGTGTGTGCATGATAGACCATCCTCAAGAAAGCAACCTTAACAAATTTAAATAGATAGTTCTTTTTGTTTTGTTTTGCTGCTGTGCTTAATACACATGAAATAATGTATTCCACATTTTCACATTTCTTCTTAGGTTGAACTCATAGTTTTATCATCTTAACTACCTTGTTGAGATAACATAAATTTATTTGACTTGTAAACCCAGGTAGCTATAAAGTTGTGTGTCTGCATCATATTTAATATTGGCAACTCTGAAGACATATCTGTTTTAATTAAACCAACAAACTGAAACTGGTTTTTATTTGCCAAAGATTATCCCCAGATCAGTGCACTTGAAAAACATTTGGGTTAGTTTCTGTATTTCTGAGAGTTATGGAAATAATTTATATAAGCACTTATTTTTCTTTATCAAGTAAAATAAGCCAAGTAAATAGGGCTCTTTTGCAAATTTAATTCTGGCAAACTCATTTAGAAGTAGAAAAAGTATCACACGTGCATAACATACATATAGACATACATAAATATACAGACAGAAACAGATCTTATAGCTTTCATTCTAAAGTTTTAGCAATGTGCCAGGTACAGTAATACAAAATGCACTAGTTTATAAAAGAATATTTCTGGATCCGAACTGTGGTCTTGGCTGATGAAACAAGTTAAGATTATTCATCCAGATGGCTAAAGATTTTTACCAATATTTGTGAAAAAGACTTTTAAGGTTATTCATTTGCCCAATTTTCAAAAATCTTTTTTTTTCTGATGAGGCATATCCCTAAAATTTGCATATTAAAGAAATAATCCTAGGATTCTAGAGGAGAAATTATAGAAAATTTACATCTCAAAGACACAAAGTTTAGACACCAGGCCTAAATGCCAAAAAAGGATATTTACCCAAATAAAAAAGGGTGTGGGTAAAAGTCTAGTTAAGACTAGATGGCCAAGAAAAGTACCTTAAATGAAGGCAAGGTTTGTGGTGTAGTTTGAGTCAATGCCTTCTTCATTCTCTAGTGTTTTACTTCTCCTTCTCTTTCTTTGACAGAGTGAAGTCACCCTTACATATGGAGATTTCTTTTATAGATGTAAATTTCTCTTACAAAGGTTCTAAAAATAGCCAGCTCAGAATAATGTTAGGGAGGCATATTTGGGGGACTAATTCTGTCAGATTGGTAACTTCCCAAACCAGCCATTGTTTTTCAACTCGATTACTGAGTTTAGGGAGGAGCTGATTGATGAATCGGGCATGAATTATTAATGCCTGGAAGTCACTATTTTTCTAGCCCTTTTTGGTGCATCCCTGGAAAATTGAGTGGTTATTAGATTTTTGATATCTTTCCCATGGACCTCCCATTTTGTTTCAGCCATCTATTTATGGACTTCTCCAGGTCCCAAAATTATGTGAATAAACTGATAAAGATCAGAGCATCTTGGATTATATGTTCCAATGAAAATTTTAAATTCCTCAATAAATTTATGGGTTTTGCCTTTGGGATAGGGAGGACAGGGAAGTCTTTATTTCTCTGAGCTCAGGTGTTTTGTTTTGGTAGAGACGGGGTTTTCCTCTGTTGCCCAGGCTAGAGTGTAGTGGCATGAACAGCTCACTGCAACCTAGAACTCCTGGCCTTAAGTTATCTTCCTGTCATGAGCATCCCTGTGAAGAGACCACCAAACGTGCTTTGTGTGATCGATAAAGCTTCTTAATCACCTGGGTGCAGGTGGGTTGAGTCTGAAAAGAGAGTCAGCAAAGGGAGATAAGGGTGGGGCCGTTTTATAGGATTTGGGTAGATAAAGGAATATTACAGTCCAATGGGGTTTGTTCTCTGGCGGGCAGGAGTGGGGGGTCACAATGGGGGTGCCTTTTGAGCCAGGATGAGCCAGGAAAAGGACTTTCACAAGGTAATGTCATCAGTTAAGGCAAGGACCAGCCATTTTCACTTCTTTTGTGGTGGAATGTTATCAGTTAAGACTGGGCAGGGCATTTTCACTTCTTTTGTGATTCTTCAGTTACTTTAGGCCATCTGGGCGTATACATGCAAGTCACAGAGTATGCGATGGCTTGGCTTGGGCTCAGAGGCCTGACACTTCCCACCATAGCCTCCTGAGTAGCTGAGACTAAAGATGTGCACGACCATGTCCAAACAATTTTTTTTTTTTTAATTTTGTTTTTTTGTAGAAATGAAGTCTCACTATGTTGCCCAGACTGGCCTTGAATGCCTGGCCTCAAGCAATACTCCTCACTCAGCCTCCCAAAGTGCTGAGATTACAGACATGAGCCACAGTGTCTGGCCAAACTCAGGTTTTGACTAAGGTATAAAGATGTTTAAAGAATGCCTGGTTGATATAAAGGCCTAAATTTATAAGGCATTTGTGTAGTGTTTTTTGTTTGTTTGTTTTTTACTTTTGCAGAGAAAAGAAAACTAAGCATAAAGGTTACATTCAGAGTAATTTGGATAGAGAACTGAGCAGTTGAAGTTAAGTCAGTCAACATATATTTTCTTTTTCTTTCATGATCAATTAAAATTTTTATTTGACTTTTATAAGGACTCTTTGGAGAGGCTATTTCTAAATCCTTTAGTCTCTTGGAAGCCTCTGCATGCCTGTAAAAGACACGTCCCCTTATTTTTGAGGCACTTGGGATTCTGATTTTGAGGTTTCTTTTTCCAATGTACCCCTTAAATGAATATTTTTTTTAATTTTTTTTTTATTTTTTATTTTTGAGATGGAGTCTTGCTCTGTCGCTGGGCTGGAGCACAGTGCTGTGATCTCGACTAACTGCAACCTCGACCTCCCAGGTTCAAGCAATTCCCCTGCCTTAGTCTCCCACATAGCCGGGACTACAGGTGCAAACCTGGTTAATTTTTTTGTATTTTAGTAGAGACGGGGTTTCTCCATATTGGCGAGGATGGTCTCGATCTCCTGACCTCGTGATCTGTCCACCTCAGACTCCCAAAGTGTTGGGATTACAGGCGTGAGCCACGGCGCCCAGCCATGAAGAATTTTATGTGAGGTAAGCTTTCACAGTGCATCCACTATTATTCTAAATTTTCTTTCGTAAAGTTCACTCAAGTCTATTTTATCTGTTATGAACATAGCTATTCTAGGTTCTTTGTGATTAATACTCCCAGGTATAACTCTAACAATTCTGTGATTTTTAGTTTTTCTCCTGGCATTAGCAATTCCATTTTTTGAGCTATAGAATGATTTGGGGAAGCCAGGGAAGGCTGGGGCAGGGTTAAAAGAGAAACAGGATAGGACAGGGAAAGCAATACGCTTAAAAGAGTTAAAAAGGAAGCAGATATGGTAAGAGGGCAGACCTTAGTCAGAATACCAGGGTTCAAATCTTATCTTGACCACTTAGTAACAGGTGGCCTTGGGAAATTTATTTATCCTCTTTATGTCTCATTTTTCTCAGCAGCCAAATGGGTAATATTAATATGAGGGTAATATATTACTCGAATATTAGAGTCATAATATTAGAGTAATATAGTAGTGGTTGTAATCAACCTCTTCTGATTTTCATGAGAATTAAAGTAGATTATTTGTAAAGCAGCCTGAACTGTGCCAGGGAAATAATAAGTGCTATCTGTTCATTAAATAAATAAAAATAGGGAATAGAAACCATAAGGAGGGAATAAGACAGCTTTAGTTACGTTTTCTTTCACCCGTTTGAGATTTCTCTTTCACAAGTAAATTTAATCAGGTACAATTTTTTGTGATTACTTATATATGTGGAATTCTCTCTGTCAGGCCTCTGAGCCCAAGCCAAGCCATCGCATCTCCTGTGGCTTGCAGGTATATGCCCAGAGAGCCTGAAATGACTGAAGAATCACGAAAGAAGTGAAAATGCCCTGCCCCACCTTAACTGATGACATTCTACCACAAAAGAAGTGAAAATGGCCAGTCCTTGCCTTAACTGATGACATTACCTTGTGAAAGTCCTTTACCTGGCTCATCCTGGCTCAAAAAGCATCCCCATTGAGCACCTTGTGACCCCCACGTCTGCCCACCAGAGAACAAACCCCCTTAGACTGTAATTTTCCTTTATCTAACCAAATCCTATAAAATGGCCCCACCCTTATCCCCCTTCGCTGACTCTCTTTTCAGACTCAGCCCACCTGCACCCAGGTGATTAAAAAGCTTTATCGCTCACACAAAGTCTGTTTGGTGGTCTCTTCACATGGAGCGCATGACACTTTCTATAAATTTTTTTGTTTCCTATTGGTCACATTTTTTTCTGTAATGCTTTTCCCCCTTCTTTTCTTCTATTAGATTGAATACAGATTCTTTTCTTTCTTTATGCCCCCTTTTTAACCTACTGATTTAGAAGTTATTCACTTCAATTGGAATATTTTAGAGGATACTTTAGGACAAAACTCCTTATGATTTACTTGCATTTCTATATGTCTTGCAAGCAAAGGCATTGCTTGCCTTTTCCCTATCTTTTTAAGGATGTTTGTACGGCAAGCAGCCTCTGAAGACAGAATGACCACCTCTGGAAGAAGGGGCAGGTTTGTTTCATGTCCACTATAATAAAAGTCGTGTCTCTTTCTGAAGCGAAAGTCAGACAAATTTTCTATCCACTATAAAAGATCAGATTCCTTAAGCCCAAAGCATCTCAGGCATGACAAAACCCTCTGGATATGCAGCATATCCTTGCACCCCTCCACACTGTCGTCATGAAATATAGGGTGAAGATGAACTCTCATAAACATAAAGCTCACGCTTCTTGCTGTGCCATGACATTTTTTTTTTAAAGACTGGACATGGTAGCTCACCATAATCCCAGCACTTAGGAAGGCCAAGGCAGTAGGATCAGTTAAGCCTAGGAATTCAAGTTTACAGTGACCTAGGATCATGCCACCGCACTCCAGCATGGAGCAATAGAGCAAGATCCTCAGAGAGAGAGACAAAGAGACAGAGAGAGAGAGAAAGAGAGAGAGAAGAAAGGGAAGGAAGGGAAGGCAGGGAAGGAAGGGAAGAAGGAAAATGCTTCTCTTCACACCAGGAGTCTCACTGTTACAGTCTCACCAATGTACCCCAATGTAGCAGTCTCATTATTTGAGGTATCACCGAGGGTTCTTTGTCTAACAAAAATTAAGGAGCATAGACACCAAGGATGAGGTTGGAGTGAAAGTTTAAGCGAAAGAAGAAAGCTCTACACAGTAGAAAGGGAACCCAAAAGAAGGTTGCCATTTTTACAGTTGAATCCAAAAGCATTTATTGGAAACCAGTGAGGGATGGGCAACTCATTTGCATAAGGCATGAATTTCTGGTAGCTCCACCCCATCCTCCTGATGCACATGTGGGCCCTTAGCTTGAGTTACTTCATATTGCTTTGCTCCCCTTACTGCACATGTATCAGGGGATGAAATTTCCCATTGTGGGCATGTCTGGGAAAGTTACCTGTTTAGCCTTTATTTTCTGTCTGGCTGTGAGCATGTCTTAGGCAAGCCTCCACTGTGCAAGGTCCCTTATCTGTGCCTGTAGCTTGATTTTTCAGGCTGTTCTTCTGTTTGAAAGAATTCAACTGAGGATCCACCTTAACTGCCTCCCTGACTGATTTCTTTCTTTCTCCTCTCTCATCATCTTCTGATAGTATCCATGAAACAGAATCAGACAGGTCAGGATTAGAGCAGAGCAAATGAGATGAATCATGCAAGTGTAGCTTCAGATGGCATCTTTGAAATACTGATATTTTGTTCATCATGGAGATTTTGCATTTTTTATTTTTTATTTTTAAAATATTGCTTTAAAGCATTACTTAATTATTCAATTTTTGGGCATGTTTTAAAAATTTTGTGTCCCAAGTGAGTGCCACACTCCTTCATTTTAGTTCTAGCCCTGCTTCTCAGTCTAGAAACCCCCAGAGCAATTAAAAAAAGTCAGGAAGGTGGGAGCTGTCAGCAATAAGGATAAAGGGGCTTGGGTGAATAGAAAACATCAGAAAGTAGTACAATTCTATCTGTGAGCAACTGGCCACTCAATATCAAAAGTAAATGTGACTTATATGCTGGTGTGGAGCTGATTTCTACCTCCACACCCTCTGATACCTTGCAGCACTTCCACTCTTGACCTTGGCTGTTTTAAGGGGACAAATAATCAGTAGTATTACTAAGGTCTTCTGCCTCCAAAGAAGACCAAAGGTCATACACACATATAAGAATATACTGGGAAGCTATAAGGAAGAAAAGGGACTCAAATCTTTATAGCTCAGTTGGATACAAGTTCCTATCTTATATTTGATCAACATCTTGTCTGTAGGGTAGCAAATACCAAGAATCAGCTAATGGGGCTTGGGAAGACTTCACAGTAGGGAAGAGAAGCTAATGTAAACTTATTGATGAGATCTTTGTGTCTTCAACTACTAAATATATAAATGTTATTGGTATTTTACATGTCTGAACTATACATGCTCATTAAGTGGCAGAAGGGACTATCCAGATTGCAAGGGCCACGTGTAGGTTAGAGCTAGTACCTTTGGAACACCTCAACCATAATAAATTCTTTGAGCCACAAATCTCTACCACTGATAATTTTGCCAGTTAAAACACCTGGGAAAGAGGGAGAGTCTAGATCCAGAGGCGACAATTTGGTTTTGAATTCATTATCCCTCTGATCTTAGCTATTAGTTTGCTACTAGGATCTTGTAGAAACTGAATGTTTCATCCATGGAGGTTTTGTGATTCTCTAGCCTGATTTCCTTTTTTGGGATATTCAACTTTAACTCAATAACTAACAAGATAGGAAGGGCTCAACTAAGCTAGTTTGTCAAATGGAAATAATATATTTAAGAACAGAACCTGCCAGGCATGGTGGCTCACGCGTGTAATCCCAGCACTTTGGGAGGCCAAGGCGGGTAGATCACAAGGTCAGGAGATCAAGACCATCCTGGCCAATATGGTGAAACTCTGTCTCTACTAAAAATACAAAAATTAGCTTGGCATGGTGGCAGGTGCCTGTTGACCCAGCTACTCAGGAGGCTGAGACAGGATAATCGCTTGAACTGGGAGGTAAAGGTTGCAGTGAGCCGAGATTGCATCACTGCACTCCAGCCTGGGGGACAGAGTGAGACTCAATCTCAAAACAAACAAACAAACAAACAAACAAAAAAGAACAGAACCAACCTGGCTACCAACATCATCTTGGCTTTACATGAAAAAGTGGCCACTATCCTTTGGAAGAAGTTTTATGCTCTACTCTCTATTCTACCTGAAACAAAGTTGCTGATTCAATAGTATCCTTCATTTGAAGAGGTTCTCCTAAATGCTAAGTACTAATTTGCATTAGTGATTTAGTTAAGTTGAAACCCTATGATGTCAACTGAGCAACTGCAGCTATTCAACCTCCTCATCACGAGCTATACAGAATAGAAAGCAGGTGTGACTGCTTTCAGTGGTCAGAACTCAAGGCTGCTCTCATATCACTGTCCACTTGATGAAAAAGTCACATTTTTACTGACTCTTGGGATGCTGCCAATGCCTTAGCTTTTTGGTCAGCCACTTGGGAAATAATAAACTGCGAGATTAAAGAAACTCCTCAAGGAAGCAAAGCAAAACGGTGAATAGAAAACTCCTTCAATGCCTCCTCAAAGACACCAAGTTACCATCTACATAGAGAAAACACCTTTGCAAGAACCAAAATTCAGGTACCTGAACACTCATTGTACCTGGTTTTAACTTCATATCGCTGAAAGAGGCACTGAAGAGATAGAAAAAACAGTCCCAAATTGCTGATGCCACCCTTCACCCACCCCTGGCAGCAGCTGTGTGGTATGGGCACAGAAAGCATCTCTAGGCACTGGAGGCAGGAGAACACAGAACACAGCAGTTGTGAGGCACTGAACTCAGTGCTGTTCTATTATAGCAGAAATGAAAAGCAAACCAAACTCAGCTGACACCCACCCACAGAGTGGGCCTTTAAACCAGCCCTAGCCAGAGGGGACTCACTCATCCCAGAGAGCTAAACTTCAGTGCTCTCACAAACCTCACCACTGAGAGCTACAGTGCTCTTGGATCTCTAAGTAAACTTGAAAGGCAGTCTAGGCAATAAGGACTGCAACTCACAGGCATGTCCTAGGGCTAAACTAGACCCAGAGAGAGTGGACCAGGGGACACCTGACCTAATGAGACACCAGCTGAGGAAGCCAAGAAAGTACTGGCATCACCCCTTCCCTAACCCCAGGCTGCATAGCTCATAGCTCCAAAAGAGACCCCTTCCTTCTACTTGAGAAGAGGAGAAGGACGAGTGTGGAGGTCTTTGTCTTGCATCATAGATGCCAGCTCAGCTACAGCAGTGTAGGGCACAAGTCAGAGGCATGAGGTCCCCATTCCAGGCCCTAGCTCCCAGAAGGGAACCAGATGCCTTGAAGGAAAGGGTCTAGTCCTGCCAGCGTTCATCACCTGCTAACTGAAGAGCCCTTGGTCCCTGAATAACCAGCAATGATACCGAGGTACTATGTCAAGGACCTTGATGAGCCACTGAGACTTGCTGGCTTCAGGAGAGACTTGGCACATTACCAGCTGGGGTGGCTACAGGGCAAAACTCCTTCTGTTTGAGAAAGCAAAGGGAAAAGTAAAGGGGACTTTGTCTTGCACCTTAGGTACTAACACTGCCACAGGGGAGTAGAGCACCAAGCGGGCTCTTGGGATCCCCTATTTCAGGTTAATTCTTGGGTGGCAGTTCTGAACTTGCCCTGGGTCAGAGGGGAGCACACTGCCCTGAATGGTGAGTCCCAGATTAGGCAACATTCACCACAAGCTAACTTAAGAAACCTTGGGCCTTAAGGGAACATTGGTGGTAGTCTGACTACTCCTCATGGTCAGAGGTGGCAGTGGCTACAGGATGAGGTTCCTCTGCCTTCGGAAAGGGGAAGGCAAAGTGGGAAGAACAGCATCTTGTGGTCTGAGTGCCAGCTCAGCCACAATACAATAAAATACCAGGTAGACTTCTATGGTTTTTGACTATAGTCTTTGACTCCTGGATGGCACTGTGGACCCACCTGAGGCCTGGGGGCCTCATTGCCTTGAAAGGAAGGACACAGGCATGGCTAGCTTTGCCAACTGATGATTGTAGAGCCCCATGGCCTTGAACAAACATAGGCAGTAGCCAAGGAGTGGTTACTGCAGGCCTTGGGCAAGACCCAGTGCTAAGCTGGCTTCAGTTCTGACCTGGAGCAGTCATAGTAGTGGTGGCCACTGGGTGCTTGTGTCATTCCAGCCCTAGATTCAGGTGGCTCAAAACAGAAAGAGAACTCCGTATGTTTGGGAGAAAGTAAGGAAAAAGAACAGGAGTCTCTGGCTGTTAATCCAGAGAATTCTCTCAGATCTTGTCCAAGACCATCAAGCAGGTAGGTACCTCTATGATCTGCAAGTAACCACACACTTACCGGACTTGGGGTGCCCCCTACAGGAGAAACAGCTAAGATCACAATACTGAAGTCCTTTCAAATATCTGGGAAGGCTTCCCAAGAACAGCTACAAATAAGCCCAGACAGTAAAGACTACACTAAATACCTAACTCTTCAATGTTCAGACACTGAAAAACATCTACTAGCATCAACACCATCCAGGAAGACATGACCTCAACAAATGAACTAAATAAGGCACCAGGGACTAATTCTAGAGAAAGAGAGATATATGATCTTTCAGACAAAGAATTCAAAATAGCTGTGTTGAGAGAACTCAGATAAATTGAAGATAGCACAGAGAAGGAATTCAGAATTCTATTAGATAAATTTAACAAAGAGATTGAAATAATTAAGAAGAATCAAGAAGAAATTCTGGAGCTGAAAATTAAAATTGGCATACTGAAGAATGCATCAGAGTCCTTTAATAGCAGAATTCATCAAGCAGAAAAAAAATAGTTTGAAGACAGGCTATTTGCAAATGTAGTCAGGGAGACAAAAGAAAAAATAGAATAAAAAACAAAAAGCATGACTATGGGATCTAGAAAATAGCCTCAGAAAGGCAAATCTAAGAGAAAGAGAAAGGAGTAGAAAGTTTATGGAAAGGGATAATAACAGAGAACTTGTCAAACCTATAGAAAGATATCTATATCCAAGTACAAGAAGGTA
This sequence comes from Macaca mulatta, assembly GCF_049350105.2. Lineage (NCBI taxonomy): Eukaryota > Metazoa > Chordata > Mammalia > Primates > Cercopithecidae > Macaca > Macaca mulatta. The sequence continues at coordinate 51,690,694 of NC_133417.1, forward strand.
ATAGAATTCCAAGCAGATTTAACCCAGAGAAGACTATCTCAAAGCATTTAATAAACAAACTTCAAAATGTCAAGGACAAAGAAAGGATCCTAAAAGCAGCAAGAGAAAAGAAGCAAATAACAAACAATGGAGCTCCAATACACCTAGCAGAAGGTTACTCAGTGGAAATATTACAAGCTAGGAGAGAGTGGCATGACATATTTAAAGTACTGAAGGAACAAAACTTTTACCCTAGAATAGTATATCTGGTGAAAATAGCCTTCAAAGATGAAGGAGAAATAAAGACTTTCCCAGACTAACAGAAGCTGTAAGATTTCATCAATATCAGATCTGTCCTATAAGAAATGCTAAAGAGAGTACTTCAATCAGAAAGAAGTGGACATTAATAAACAATAAATAATCACCTGAAGTTATAAAACTTACTGGTAATAGTAAGTACACAGAAAAACACAGAATATTATAACACTGTAACTGTGGCGTGTAAACTACTCTTATCCTAAGTAGAAAGACTAAACAAAAAATCAATCAAAAATAACTACAACAACTTTTCATGACATAGTACAATAAGATATAAGTAGAAACAACAAAAAGTGTAAGAGTGGGGAGAAGTCAATGTAAATATTAGTCTTCTTTTTGCTTGTTTATGCAAATAATGTTAAGTTGTTATCAGGTTAAAGTAATGGGTTATAAGATAGGATTTACAAGCCTCATGGTAACCTCAAACCAAGAAACATACAATGGATACACAAAAAAATACAAAGCAAGAAACAAAATCATATCATCAGAGAAAATCATCTTCACTACAGGAAGACAGGAATTAAAGAAAGAAAAAAGAGAAAACTAAAAACAACCAGAAAACAAATAATGAAATGGCAGGGGTAAGTTCTTACTTATAGATAATAACATTAAATGTAAATGAACTAAACTCTTTAATCAAAAGATATAGACTGGCTGAATGTCTGTTGAATACAAAAAACACACCCATTTATCTGTTGCCTACAAGAAACACACTTCGTCTATAAATATATACATAGGCTAAAATAAAGGTATGGAAAAAGATATCCCATGCCAATGGGGGAAAAAAAATAAAGCAAGAATCACTATACTTATATCAGACAAAACAAATTTCAAGACAAAAATGGCAACAAGAGATAAAAGTCACTATGTAATGATTAAGGGGTCAATTCAGAAAGAGGATATAACAATTTTAAATAAATATGTACCCAACGTAAGAGCACCCAGATATATAAAGCAAATTTACCAGAACGAGAAAGATAGGCCCCAATCAAATAATAGTTGGAGACTTAAACACCCCACTTTCAGCACTGAACAGACCTTCCAGACAGAACATCAGCAAAGAAACATCAGTTAATCTGCATCATAGACCAAATAGACCTGACAGATATTTATAGAACATTTTATGCAAGAGCTGCAGAACACAAGTTCTTTTCCTCAGCACATGTATCATTCTCAAGGATAGATCATATGTTATGTCACGAAACAAATATGAAAACATTCAAAAAATTGAAATAATATCAAACATATCCTCTGACTACAATGGAATAAAACTAGAAATTAATAACAAGAAGAATTTTGAAAACTATACAAATACGTGGAAATTAAACAATGTACTCCTGAATGACCAGTGGGGCAATGAAGAAATTAAAAAAAAAATTGAGAAATTTCTTGAAATAAATAATAATGGAAACACTACATACCAAAACCTCTGGGATACAGCAAAAGCAGTATTAAAAGGGAAGTGTACAGCTATAAGCACCAACATCAAAAAAGAGTTAGTAACTTCAAATAAACAATCTAACAATGTACCTTAAAGAACTAGAAAAGCAAGAGCAAACCAAACCCAAAACTAGTAGAACAAAATAAATAATAAAGATTAGAACAGAAATAAATGAAATATAAATAAAAAATATATAAAAGATCAATGAAACACAAAGTTGGTTTTTTGAAAAGTTAAAAAAAAAATTGACAAACCTTTAACCATACTGAGAAAAAAAGATCCAAATAAAAATCAGAAATGAAAAAGGAGACATTACAACTGATATGGCAGAAATTCAAAAGATCATTAGTGGCTACTATGAGCAATTACATGCCAATAAATTGGAAAATCTAGAAGAAATGAACAAATTCCTATACACATACACCTTCCAAGATTGAACTAGGAAGAAATCCAAAACCTGAACAGACCTGTCACAAGTGATGAGACGAAAGCCATAATAAAAAGTCTTCCAGTTGGCTGGGCACAGTGGCTCAGGCCTGTAATCTAATCCCAACACCTTGGGAGGCTGAGACAGGAGGATCACTTGAGGCCAAGAGTTCAAGATGAGCCTGGCCAACATGGTGAAACCCTGTCTCTACTAAACACACAAAAAGTAGCCGGGTGTGGTGGTGAACTCCTGTAATCCCAGTTACTCAGGAGGCTGAGGCAGGAGAATTGCTTGAACCCAAGAGACGGAGGCTGCAGTAAGCTGAGATTGCGCCACTGCACTCCAGCCTGGGTGACAGAGCGAGACTTGATCTCAAAAAACAAAACAAAACAAAACAAAAAAACAAACAAAAAAAAGTCTTCCAGTAAAGAAAATCTGGCCGGGCGCTGTGGCTCAAGCCTGTAATCCCAGCACTTTGGGAGGCTGAGATGGGCGGATCACGAGGTCAGGAGATCGAGACCATCCTGGCTAACACGGTGAAACCCCGTCTCTACTAAAAACACAAAAAATGAGCCGGGCGTGGTGGCGGGCGCCTGTAGTCCCAGCTACTCGGGAGGCTGAGGCAGGAGAATGGCGTGGACCCGGGAGGCGGAGCTTGCAGTGAGCTGAGATCCGGCCACTGCACTCTAGCCTGGGCACAGAGCGAGACTCCATCTCAAAAAAAAAAAAAAAAAAAAAGAAAATCCCAGACCTGATGTCTTACTGCTGAATTCTACCAAACTTAAAAAACAAAAAAGTACTAATCCTACTCAAACTATTATGAAGAATAAAGGAGGAAGGAATACTTTCAAATCTATTCTATAAAGCCAGAATTACCCTGATATGAAAACCAGACAAAGACACATCAAAATAAGAAAACTACAGGCCAATACCTCTAACAAATATTGATGCAAGAATCTTCAACAAAACACTAGCAAACTGAATTCAACAGTAAATGAAAAAGATCATTCATCATTACCAAGAAGGATTTATCCCTGGGATGCAAGGATGGTTCAACATATGCAAATCAATGAACATGATACATCATATCAACAGAATGAAGGATAAAAACCATATGATTATTTCAATTAATGCTGAAAAAAGCATTTGATAAAATTCAACACTCCTTCATAATAAAAAGCCTTAAAAAACTGCATATAGAAGGAGCATATCTCAACATAATAAATGCCACATATGACAGACGCACAGCTTATATCATACTGAACAGGAAAAACTGAAAGTCTTTCAAGTAAGATCTGGAACATGAAAAGGATGCCCACTGTCACCACTATTATTCAACATGGTACTGGAAGTCCTAGCTAGAGCAATTAGACAAGACAAAGATATAAAGGGCATCCAAATTGGAAAGGAAGAAGTCAGATTATCCTTGTTTTCTGATGACATAATCTTATATTTAGAAAAACTCTAAAGACCCTACAAGAAAACTATTAGAAATGATAAACAAATTTAGTAAAGTTGCAGGATACAAAATCAACAGACAAAAATCAGTAGCATTTATATATGCCAAGAGTGAACAATGTGAAAAAAAAAAAAGTAATCATATTTACAATAGCCACACATAAAATTAGAAATCTAGGAATTAATCAAAGAAGTGACAGATTTCTATAATGAAGACTTTAAAACATTGATGAAAGAATTTGAAGAGGACACCACAAAATGGCAACATATTTCATGTTCATTGATTGGAAGAATCAATATTATTAACATGTCTATATTATCCAAAGCAATTTACAAATTCAATGCAGTCCCTATCAAAATACCAATGATATTCTTCACAGAAATAGAAAAAAAAGTCATAAAATTTATATGGAACCACAAAATACCCAGGACCACAAAAGATCCAGACCCTAAGCAAAAAGAACAAAACTGGATGATTCACATTACTTGACTTGAAATTATATATAGAGCTGTAGTAACCAAAATAGCAAGGTACTGGCACAAAAACAGACACATAGAGTGATGGAACAGAATAGAGAACCCAGAAACAATCTACACACCTAGAGTGAACTGATTTTTGACAAAAGTTCCAAGAACATGCACTGTCTCTTCAACAAATGGTACTGGGAAAACTGGATATCCACATGAAAAAGAATAAAACTAGACCCCTATACTCTCACTATATACAAAAATCAAATCAAAATGGATGAAAGACTTAACTCTAAGACCTCGAACTAAAAAACTACTACAAGAAGACGTTGGAGAAAATCTTTAGGACATTTCTGGGCAAAGATTTCTTGAGCAATACCCAAAAAGCACAGGCAACTAAGGCAAATGCGATCACATCAAGTTAAAAAGCTTCTGTACAGCAAAGGATACAATCAACAAAGTGAAGAGACAACCCATAGAATGGAAGAAAGTATTTACAAACTACCCCCTGACAAGAGATTAAAAACCTGAATGTATAAGGAGCTCAAACAACTCTATAGGAAAAAAATTCAATAATCCAATAAAAAAGGACAAGAGATTTGAATAGATATTTCTCAAAAGAAGACATACAGATGGCAAACATAAAAAAGTTCTAACATCATAGATCATCAGAGAAATGCAAATCAAAACTACAATATCATTTTATCCCAGTTAAAATAGCTTATATCCAAAAGACAGGCAATAAAAAAATGCTACTGAGGATGCAGAGAAAAGGGAACCCTTGTACACTGTGGATGGGAATGTAAATTAGCACAATCACCATGGAGAACAGTTTAGAGCTTCCTCAGAAAACTAAAACAAGAGCTATCATATGATCCAGCAATCCTACAGCTGGGTATATACCCAAAAGCAAGGAAATCAGTATATTTTAAATATATCTGAATTCCTATGTGTGTTGCAGCACTGCTTACAATACCTAGGATTTGGAAGCAACCTAAGTCTCCATCAACATATAAATGGATAAAGAAAATGTGGTACCTGTATACAGTGGAGACTATTCAGCCATAAAAAAAATGAGATCAGTCACTTGCAACAAGAATGAAACTGGATATCATTATGTTAGGTGAAATAAGCCAGGCATAGAAAGACAAACTTCACATGTTCTCACTTATTTGTGGGATATAAAAATCAAACCAATTGAACTCACGGACATAAAGGGTAGAAGGATGGTTGGGAAGGGTAGCTCCCAACAGAGATTGGGAAGGGTAGTTGAGGTTTGGGGGAAGGTGGTGATGGTTAATGAGCTAAAAATAAAATAGAATAAATAAGACCTACTATTAGTAATACCTACCTAATAGTAACCCCATTACTAAGTATACAACTTAATTGTATACTTTAAAATAAATAAAGTAATTGGGGCCGGGCACGGTGGCTCAAGCCTGTAATCCCAGCACTTTGGGAGGCAGAGACAGGCGGATCATGAGGTCAGGAGATCGAGACCATCCTGGCTTACACGGTGAAACCCCGTCTGTACTAAAAAATACAAAAAACTAGCCAGGCGAGGTGGCAGGCACCTGTAGTCCCAGGTACTCGGGAGGCTGAGGCAGGAGAATGGCGTAAACCCAGGAGGTGGAGCTTGCAGTGAGCTGACATCTGGCCACTGCACTCCAGCCTGGGCGACAAAGCGAGACTCCGTCTCAAAAACAAACAAACAAACAAACAACCACAAAAAAAGAATGTAATTGGATTGTTTGTAACTCAAGGGATAAATGCTTGAGGGGATGGATACCCCATTCTCCACAATGTATTTATTTCACATTGTATGCCTGTATCAAAACATATCATGTACCCCATAAATATGTACACCATGTACCCATAAAAATTTTAAAAAACTAAAAAATTTAGAAAAAAAAGTAAAAAGAAAGAAACTGAGGCCACCAACTCTGAAAACAAATTACATTTGCTGATCAGCCTCTCTGGGCCACTTGTATAGATGCTCATTCTCCAAAAAGACAAACCAGAATCAAACTGTTGATTGATTCTGCTTCACCTAGATTGCTACCTTTGCTGCCAGAATCCATTATGGTATCAGACATGGCAGCACACTCACTATCATAGGGTACACATTAAAAAGGATTACAGAGGCTATCATTACATGCAAAATTTGTCACTCCTATCAAAAGCTGAGATTTTATGTTATAATGAGGGAAGTCATATTGCATGTTTACCCTTCATGAAGTTTTGCCCCTGCCTGCTTCTGATAGACTAACTACATCAAATTTTTAACACTTTCTCAGTGTTATTGTTGCCTTACCATTGTTGACATTTTCTTAGATTATGATGCTGCTGTTCCAGTCCCATCAGTTGATTCTGGCTAAATTTGAAACTAAATTTGGTCACATATTCTGCTGTTTTCTAGATCATTTCTAAACAAATATACAAGTTAGAGTATCACTCAGTACCCCAACCTGGTCCGCCTCCCCACCACGAAAAAAGCATTAGTCATGGTCACTGAAAAGAAACCGTGAACCCATAAGTTCTACTAGCTGACTGGGAAGCCATATTGGAGTCAACATCATCCTGTGCCCCCTTACAGAGTGAAAACATGTAGCTTATACATTGTGGGGTTTCAAACATTATAACAACATGTGCAAACCTAGGACGGTATTACTTCTAGGGGAGCTAGGCATAAAGTTGATTTTATATATATATATATATATATATATATATAAAATCATTTGCATTGTAGAAGAGGTCATAAGAGATTTTCAAGTGTTTAAGAAAATATGCCTAGTATATCTTGTGGTCTTCAAATGACTGTAGAGATGTTTCTAGAATGAGGCTACCCTTCCAGGAAAGATTTCCATAGGAGTAACTAACTCATTATTGGTGTACATTGCGAGGACAACTATTCTTATAATGGAAGTCATCCAACTTAAAGAGGTGGTGCAGAATGTATCACTGACATTAAGGAACCAAGGGCACCACCTTGGTTTTGGAAGTATTTCAGGTGAGACTCAATATATTGGCCAAGGTTGTTATGCACTAGAATAGCACTGGAGCTCTTCTTTATGGGCTAAGGTCTAGTCTATGCAATTAGTAATATATCTGCTGGATTAATGCCCTCAGTTAAGTGAAAAAGTCAGTACAGAAACTGAAGAATAAAGCCATCTAGCTTTCTAGTGTAGACCTGGATAGTTTAAGAGATTTGTCCAGCTTTCTGTGGGCATGGTCAAGGTCAATGTTGCAAATAGGACTCATCCTACAACTTGACAGTAAGTAGAATTAAATGCTACATGAGTCAAAATGAGTTCCAGACTCTGTAGGATTCATCAGAGTAGCCAATGTTGTGATGTATTCAAGATAAAATATTTCCATGTGTAGGCACAAGGAGTTTATATTGTTGAAGGACAATTCTCTTGCAGTAAGTACCTGGCATTTCTGCACATCTTTTACGCAGAGGTGCTACTGTCTTTATTCTAGACTATCTTTGCAAGGATGTTAGTAGAGCAAGTAAGCTCTGAAGACAGAGATAGTGTCTTCCTTTGGAGCAGAGGACCAATTTCCTTAAAAAATTGAGACAGAGATATTGTGTTCTCCTTCTGAGCAATGGGCAGACATATTCACAGTCTAGGCTCCAAAGCAAAGGTCAGGTAAATTTACAGCGTATTATAAAATAATCAGGTCCCCTGTGCTTAGGACGTTTCTTCTATAATGAAATTTACTACGTTTGCAGGTGTCACCTGGCATTCTTCATGTTTCCCTGCGAAAATCGAGTCTCAGGAAACCAGGAAAGTTATTGCTGGTACAATGGCTACTATTATTGCTGTCAGTAAATAATAGACCCCTATCTCTAACTTTGGAGTCTCATGTCTTCTGCCAGAATCTATGAAATTACAGCAAGCTAATTTGTTAGCTTGCTTGCAAATGGGGTAACATTTTAGACCTTTTTTAGTCTTAAGAAGGCAGAAAATTAAGAAGAGAAAAACAGAGAAACAAAACAGAGGAAATAAATAGAAACAAATAATAAAAGCAAGACCCAATACCAGCAATATTTCAAGTTGTATTAAATGCTAATGTACAAAATACTCCACTTAAAAGGCAGCAATACCAGGATCAATAAAAAGTAAGATCAAGTAACACCCTGTTTTCAAGAATATTTCTTACTTTTTATGCCTCATTCCCTTTCATATCAATTTTAAGATTTTTGCCAAATTCTGTAAACACAAACTTTATTAGGATACAATCATCATCTCATTGCTTTATAGATAGTGCTATTTTCATGATAGTGAATCTTTCCAACCATAATTGCTAATCTTTCCATTTATTTTTGTCATTTTCATATATTTAAACACAACACTACAATTTACAAATACCTTGCACTTTTTGTTAGGGATATTATTTGGTATTATATAATTTTGGCTAACTATATAAATCATTATTTTTGTAAAGATTTATCCTAATCATTTTTCTGATATATAGGAATGCTACTTTCTCATATATATGAATGTTTTCCAGCAGTTTTGCAGATTTTCTCTTCAGGCAGTTTCTTCCTTTTGAAGTCTCATACATTCTGTTATTTTTTTCTTCTCTTACTCAGATACCTCTTAAGTCTCCAACATATTAACTACATAACTATGATTTTAAGCATTTTTGTTCTTCATTGTATCATAATTTCTTCATTTTAGTCAAAGAAAATATAGATTATTAGCATACAACTTTATCAGGGAAAGGAATTTTCTGCTTATTCCTGAAATATTAAGAAGTTTTTTAAATGCATAAATGTTGAATTGCATTGTTTTTTATTTCTAGAATAATATATATTTCTCCATTAATTTTTAATTGTTGTAATATTCAGAGATATTTCTTATGCTAAAACATCTTTCATCCTCTGAGGAAAAAAGTATACTTTGTCATAGTGTACTTTTACATCATTGTTGGATTTGGTTTTCTAGTATTTTATTAAATATTTTTGTCTTCATATTCAGAAATCATTATGGCCTGTAACTTTATTTACTATAATAATATTAAGACTATAGCCTCTTGTAATTATTTTGAGTAATTTCCTTTTTTTCTCTTGTCATGAAAGTTGACATAGAAAAAAAACAATTTCCTGCAGTCTTAATGATATTTAACTTTTAAATTATCTAGACCCGGTGTTTTAATGTGTGCCTGAGAGTGGTGGATTGTAGATTACAATCTAATAATTTTTATTCTTTAACTGATAAATATATATTCACACTTTCAGTTTCTTCACGGTAATGTTTTACTAAATTATAGTTTTTCTTGAAAATTTTTCTTTGATCTAAATTTTTGAGTTAAAAAATTAAAAAATATATTTGGCCTAAATATTTAGATATTCAAATAATATAATTTTATGTGTGATATTTTATTGTGATTACAAAAAATGCCATAATTATATTTATGTCTTCCATTTAATTCCTTCTGTATTTATTTATGCTTTCTCTCTTTTTTCAAGACCCATTTTGGGAGATGTATTTCTGTTTTATTGACTTTTTCAAACAAATTTCAATATGCCATATCTTTCATTGTTATATAAGAATGACATATTTATGTTTTTAATTTTTATTATTTCCTGATAGACTTATTTGGGTTTACAATATCTTTGTGTTTAATAAACCTTTAGAAAGGTTTCAGAATTTAGTTTTAAAATGTTTGAAAAGTTTTAAATATAGTACAGAAAATATAACACTCTATTCCCCTCTTGTTAATATATTACATTACAGTGGTACATTTGTCACAACTAAAAAATTTTGCTGCATTATAATAAGCTAAAATTCGTACTTTATCTAGATGTCCTTAGTTTTTACCTAATGTTCTTTTGTTATTGTTGTTGCAGGATCCCATTCAGGATATCAGGTTGCATTTAGTCATCATGTCTTAGGCTCTTCTATTCTGTGACCGCTACTCAGTTTTTGTATGTCTTAGTTTGGTTTATCTGCTATAAGAAAATGCCATAAACCAGGCAGCTTAAACAACAGACATTTATTTTTCACATTTCTGAAAGCTGGGAAGTCCAAGATCAAACTAAGCCAATTTGGTTTCCGGTGAGATCCTTCTTCCTAGTTTGCAGATAATCATCTTCTTGCTGTGTTCATCACATGGCACAGAAAGAAAGAAGTTCTCTGGTCATTTATATAAATAATTAATCTAATCCCATCATAAAGGCCCTTTCCTCTTGACCTTATCTAAACCTAATTACCTCCCAAAGCCTTCATCTTCAAATACCATCACATTGGGATTAGGGCACCAACATATGAACTCTGGGGAACACCATTCTGTCTGTAACTCCTTGACTTTATGGTGCTGGCATTTTTTGAGTACTTATGAGGTATTCACCAAATATGAATATATTTGAGGTATCAAATAAAGATAGAATGTTACTATATTTGAGTTTATCCCACATTTTTTCATGGTTAGGCTAGGGTGTCACTCTCATTATGTCATATTAGGGATACATAATATCAGTATGACTTATTATTGATGACATTAATCTCAATTACCTGACTGAGGTAGTGTTTGTCAGGTTTCTCCACTGAAAAGTTCTCCTTTATTCTCCCTGTTCATATTGTACTGAATGGATGAAAGTCACTGTGTGCATTCCATATTCAGGGGTTGGAAAATCATGCTCCACTTTCCTAAAGGAGAAGCATCAACAAAGCTATGTGGACTCTTTCAATATGGGAAACTAATCTATTATTTCTCCCATTAATTAATTTATTTAATCATTTATTTATATCTGTAAATGCACATGGATATTTATTTTACATTTTAGGCTGTAATTTAATAATACTTTATTTTGTGCTTAAACTGTTACAACTTTGACCATTGAGAGCTTTTTCAGTTGGGTCATGTGTCTGTTTAACATGTACTTATTATTTTGGTTTTCATTCTTTTGTATCTTTTTTTTTTTTTACTTTTAATTTCTGTGGGTATATAGTAGGTGTATAAATTTATGGAGTACAAGAGATATTTTGGTTTTAAGCACGTTCTTATTTTCTGTCATTACAAGATGTTACAGGCTCATACTGTATATTCCCTGTCCCAGCCCCCAATTCAGCCATTTTCTAAGGTATTCTGGCTTCTTTTACTGGAGAATAGTATTAGAAACAAAAGTGTAATGCTTTTTTTTTTTCATGGATAGGATTCTAAGATTTTCAATTATTTCTCATGAAATGTATTTGAATCATACTATAACAACTAAGATACTGCTTTATGAAAACTAAAATTTTGATTTTTTAACCATTCAGTTCTAAATATTTGATATTAATTTTAATATATTCTTTGATTAATAAATTATTGAAAAGTATGATTTAACATTTTTTCGACATGCAAGTGTTTACATTTTTGGTGTGTTTTATTTCAAGTTTTTTTGAATTGTGGTTGGAAAAATGACATCTACACAATAAATAAAATTGGATATTTATTTGTATTTGTTTTGTGTTCTACTGGTTAAACTTCTTATTTTGTTTCACATGTCAATATTCACTTTATGTACTTAGAAGCTGTTATGTGCATGTAACCAATGAATCATTATTATACACTGAACACTGTTTTTAATGTGTACTATAATCCTAATAATGATTTTTACTTTAAAATATACTTTGATTAATTTAGCTACCAGAGTAGCATTTGCCTGTGATACCTTATTTCATCCAGTATTTGACTATTTATGTTTTTGTATGTTAGATATTTTAAATTTTATTTTTTTAAACATATGCTTGAATTTTGGTTATTCAACTAGAAATTCTGTGAATCTAAAACAAAAGATTTTAATACATCTATATTTATTATGATTACTTGTACTATAGATTTATTTACAACTCTGTTTTTCATATTTTCTACATTCCAAACTTTTCCTTGTTCATTTTTCTGTTTTTTTTTTTTTTAATTTTTTTAATTTTTTTTTTATTTTTGAGATGGAGTCTCGCTCTGTTGCCCAGGCTGGAGTGCAGTGGCCAGATCTCAGCTCACTGCAAGCTCCGCCTCCTGGGTTTACGCCATTCTCCTGCCTCAGCCTCCTGAGTAGCTGGGATTACAGGCGCCTGCCACCTTGCCCGGGTAGTTTTTTTGTACTTTTTAGTAGAGACGGGGTTTCACCGTGTTGGCCAGGATGGTCTTGATCTCCTGACCTTGTGATCTGCCCGTCTCGGCCTCCCAAAGTGCTGGGACATTTTTCTGTTTTGAAAAGAAGACATACACACAGCCAATGAGCATATGAAAAAAAGCTCAACATCACTAATCATTACATAAATGTAAATCAAAACTGCAATGAGATACCATCTTACAACAGTCAGAATGGCTATTATTACAAAGTCAAAAAATAACAGATGCTGGTGAGGTTGTGGAAAAAAGGGCACACTTATACACTGTTGGCTGGAGTGTAAATTAGTTCAACATTTTGGAAATCAGTGTGGTGTTTCCTCAAAGACCTAAAAACAAAACTACCATTCAACCTAGCAATCTCATTACTGAGCATATGCCCAAAGGAATATAAATCATTCATCATTCTATTGTAAAGACACATGAACACATATGTTCGTTGCAGCACCATTACAATAGCAAAGATGCTAAATCAATTTAAATGCCTATCAATAAAGAAAATGTGGTACACATACATGATGGCATAATACGCAGCCATAAAAAATAAAAAGATCACATCCTTTGCAGAAACATGGATGGAGGTGAAGGCCATTATCTTAGTAAACTAAAACAGAAACAGGAAATCAAATACCACATGTTCTCACTTGTAAGTGGGAGCAAAACGATGCAAATATATGGACACACAAACTTTGGGGTGGACGGTGAGAGGAGGGAGAGGATCAGTAAATATAACTAATGGGTACTAGGCTTAATACCTGGGTGACAAAATAATCTGTACAACAAACACCCATGGCACAAGTTTACCTATATAATAAAACTGCATCTGTACCCCTGAAGTTAAAAGTTTAAAAAAAATCTTTCTTATATGGGTTGTTTATCTCTTGAAATGCTACAAATATTTGCAATGTTATTTTTTATATTTGTTTTGTGTTTAATTATGTCAAATGACCCAAAGATATCACCAGCATGAGATCACTTTTTATGTTATTACCTTATCTTGGAAAACTCATGCTCCAAATACATACAGTAAATGTCTGATAAATAGAATCTACATATTGTGCAGGTTATTGGTTACATATTTACATATTTTCAGGATAAAATTAAATTTTTTTCTACCTAGAATCCAGAATATTTATAATTTGATACTTTCCTTTGAACACCTCAGATTTATAAAGCAGTTTGTATTCAATCTTCCTATTTTTCAAAGGCCCAAGATTTTGTTTTCTCTCCTCCTTTAAGCATGATAAAACATATCTTAGTAGTTGTGAACCTTGAGGATGGAAGAAAAACACAGCTAACCAATATTACCATGATCTATTAGTCACTCCCTGTCCCAAATTCTTCCATAGTATGTCCTATTTAATCATGATAACAATCTTTTAAGGTAAAATTTATTAAAATCAATTTTCAGATTTGGAAAGTCTCAGAGATGTTAATGAAGTTGATTAATAAATAACAGACTTGAAATTTGAACCAATTTTTAGCTATAGAGTTGGTCGATTTAAACTACTTCTCTACATTACAGAATAATGTAGGGCAGTAGCTCTTCAAAATATATTATTTATTTTGTTTAACAAACTGGTAAGTTATCCCTTATCTATAAATAACGTAATATGTAAATACTTAGCGTGTTTCTAATTTAAATTAACAATATGTAATCACTCATTTTTCTAGGGTCAGCCACATATTTGATTTTTTGGTTGAATCACACAGGTAATACCTTGCTGTTTTTTTCATTAGTTTTCTTTTCTTCACTATTTATATTTCATATGATTACATGTGGCAAACAGATCATAGATTTTTGTCTGCAGAAAATATCTAGTTTTAAAACCTGTCATTACAACTATTATTATAAGCTAATTGTTTCATGACATAAACAATTGGTAACTGAGTAGCACCATATTGTGCTATGAGACTGACTGAAGTTGAAATTAACCTGAGGTATGTATGTAGCTCAGTTCAGTGTATTCATCCTCACAATTTATGTCCATTGTGGAAGTGATATAAAGTAAGCACCAGAAAGAGTAGACCTGTTATCAGGAGAAATACTATTCTTGGAGTTATACATATCAGGGTGTAATAATAAGGAATATGTCTGAAAAAAAAAAAAAAAACCACATACCTGTGTCTGCATAGATGTGTGTGTATGTAATATTCTAAAGGATTTTCATGCTTTTTGTAGAGCTTTACTGATATTTTGGGTTCTTTTCAAATATTTGTAAAAATACAGATTTGATTTCTTGATAAATTTTATATTCTCCACTGAGAATAAAAACTTAGTTGACCTACACTAAATTTTACTCGTTATTGGCTTATTTTACTCATTTTTCTGCTGGTTGTTGAGAACTGTAACAATGAAAAATAGATAGCTGCAGATTCTCAGCAATTACCAAAAGTTAATTGGAATTATTAAGATAACAAACATGCACACAGAATGCTTTTGTTGATAAATTTTAACTACATTTAATGAGAAAATTCAAGACTAAGCCAATCTCATAAATTGTTTTATGCTATGTTAATGCTTTCTCTGGCTGGTCAAATTAAATATTGATAGACTGTCCTCTTAGAAACGGTTACACAAAGACATTGTATTCATTTCAAAGGCTAAAAGCTAAAATGGAGCCAACCTAGAAACAGTGTGTTGACTCAGTTAAATAGCAATAATGAACATAATTATTTGTTTTCAGCTCTATTCTCAACTGATGAAGAGAGAAATTATAATATGGGACTGAGACCATGACTGGGTGGTCAGCTCATTTCTCATGTTATATGTTTTAAGTACCAATAAACATCTAAATGAGATGTTTCACTTTTTTCCCCAATCAAATATATTTTAAATGAGATTGTAATGGCAATTTAAAAAACTAACAACAAATTGTTGTTTTCCTGAGCCCATATTTCAATTTTAATGTTGTTCTAAGTATCATGTAGCTTTCCAAATATGTAAATGACAAGGTCTCTTTTTTTAGGAAGGTTATAGTATCTGGGGATGTCAGATTAATCCACATAAATCAATTTATATCCTGTATTACAAATACTTTATTAATTTTTCTGACTATTATTACATAGGTTTTCAATAGGAAGTTATATTAGTGAAATAAACTTTTTTGCAACAAAAACCATCTATAAAAGTGGTTTCTAGAATGTTTATTTTCTAAATGAATAAGTGCAGTTTATTTTTCATGTTAAAGGAAGCAGCATTGCTTTATCCACCAATAAGCAAACAAACAAATAAGGTACATTGAGAAAGTGTCCAAAAATTTGAATATCGTATTCTCTTATCAATATTTAAATAAAAGTAAGAAAGCTCAAATATATTATATACTATTTGCCTATTTCTCCACTGTCGTACTTTAAACTGCTTTTGATTTGTTGTATTGTATTTTAAACTGCTTTTGATTTGGTTTCTTGTAACTCCAAAAGCTGAATCAGCATTTTATATCTTACTATCTTACTTGCATGGATTTTTAAAACTAATGTTTTCTACCCATAAATGTTATGCCAACTCATAACTCATTTTTAATTCTTGTTTAATAGTTTCTTGGAGAAACAGAAAAAAGTAAAATCAAAATACTAACATCTTTTGTAAACAGACATTAATAACCATCATTCTAAAACGAACAAAGTATTGTTATTGTCTGAATTATGTTCCTCCCCTGCAAAAAAGCAAACAAACCAAAAAAACACTGAAGTCCTAACCCCTCAGTAAGTATCTCAGAAAGTGATCTTATTTGAAAATAGAGTTGTTGAAGACATAGTTAAGATGAGGTTATACTGGAGTAGGCTGAGCCCTAATCAGATATGGCTGATGTTCTCACAAGTCAGCAGGTGAACACACTTAGGCACACAGGAGAATGCCACGTAATGAGGAAGCCAGAGACTGGTGTTAGACAGCTACTTACTTGAGCTTTACTTCACACTTGCAACACCATGGGTGTTTAACTGGCCCTGATTCCCATTCCTGTATGAGGATATATAGTTATACTTATGAATATAGGTGGAGGAATATGATTTTGTAGGAAGCTTTAAAAGTCACAGAACAGAAACATGAAGATGGGGTTCAAAAATAAAGAGAGTCATCATAACATCCTCATGATTAAATACTCCCTACCTTTTCACCCTCTCCATTCGACTGAGAATCATCATTTTTATAACTAGGATTAAAGGAACTAATTCTCTACTGTTTAAGAGGTTTCAGACACTCGCTTGGGCCAACATTAAACATTAAGCGGGTTAGGCAGCTTTTAAGGCCTAACAGTAACTATTTTCAGCAAGATTACTGGTGGCTTAAAATGTGAAAATATTAAGATGATCTCCTCTATTTTGAAATGAGAAAACTGCGATGCATGTATTTCATATCACTTGAGAAAATTAAGGTGAACAGTGGTGTTGATTTAGGAAAATAATTCCTGATATTGACTGAAATCTTAACGAAGCAAAAAAAAAGAAAAGAAAAAAAGAAAAAAAAATCTGCTGGAGGGTTACATTTCTTTGTAGAGAATAAGTCCTGAATTTGAAAGCAATATGGATTTAAACTGACAGTGGTGAATGGCAGAGCAGGCGAAGGCACTGTAGCAAAAAGCAGGATGGAACATCCTGATGAAAAAAAAAAGCATAAACAGATGGAAGAACAATTTTTAGATTATAGATTTTAAAGAGAATAGTGGTGGGGACGGAGGTAAAAGTAAGAGGTAATTTCTAAAGAATTTGGCTGTGAAAGCAATAAAAAGGAGCCAGAACTCAGAGAAGTGAAGCAGTTAAGAGCTTTAGACTTGGAGTAGAAAAGATTTGGGTCAAATTTTAGTTTTTTCCAATTACTCATTCTGTGACTGTGGACGATAAATTAACTTTGCTGGATCTCAGTTTTCTCCCTTTATAAAACGGGAATGATGATAGGCACTCTACATGCTTATTATGATGATAAAATGAATTTGTATTTTATTTGGCACCTATAACCATAAGTCAAATTGTAGGGACAAAAATAATATATAGTAAACATTGCCTCTGAAAGAGAAAAACTTTTATAATCACAATATACATACTTTTGCATATATAACCCTGTATATTAAAACACAAAATGTGATTTTATCACATTCCCACTATGTAAAATTACATCTCTTATTTTTTTAATTTTAATTTTTTAGTTAGTTTAGTCTTCATAATCTTAATGTACTTGGAGTAATAGCTTCAAAGTGGAAAAAGAATAAACTATCACTTCTAGATTCTATATTTAGGCAAACTATGAAGAGTAAGAATGCTAGCCATTACAGAATACATAATATTGGACTTAACCCCCGTTTGCCTACCATGACCATTAAAAATAAATAAAAGCTTTACCAGATATATGAAACAACTGATTTCATGCATCAGAAAGCAACTAACACAGTGCTACATTATTTGGACAAAAAAATGCACAAGAGGTGACATCTTGGTTTTCTCTCTGAAAATTTTTTAGAAACTATGATGGCAGTGTCGGCCCATCTGGAGTGGCCACTGTGAGGATGACAGCTAGAGGTGGGGAGGCATGGTCAGGGCTGTGTGCTCCCTGGAGCCAGCAGAAATCAGGAACAGGTGATCCCAGCAGCAGCCCCTCGCCCTACTGAGGTGGTGGGGTGACAGCCTGCACTCCTGGGTGCAGCTGCAGCTGCCCAGCCATGTCTCTGGACTTGGGCATCCCTGTGCTCTCAGGGACCTGGGAAGCCCCCTTTCCCCCCAGGCTCTGAAGTGCCTGCTCCCACTCCCTGGCCTCTCCCCACTCTCAATGTCTGCTCCAGTGTGGAGCAAAGTTGTAGCCAAGCCTAGAAACTGTTGCTACCTGGCTAGGTATGCATGTGCTTGGGGCAGCATTGACACATCAGGCCCCTGCCACCTTGGCCCCTTCCAGATTTTGGGTGCTGACGAGCATGGGAGGGAGGACGGGAGGCTGAGAGTGGCTTAGCGTGGGCCTGCAGGCACCCCTTAGCACAGACAGCCTGGGTGCCATGGATGGCATGTTGATGGTGGCAGGAGGCAGACACGTTCCTAGGTGGGACGGGTTGAGTCCCTGGTGAAACCCCACCATCAAGCCAAGGACAGCCAGAAGCCTGGAGTCTGCCACCTGGAATAAAAACTTCATTGATGCCTTTCAGCCAATCAGATGGTGCTTTTCCAGGTCTGCCTGGCCACCCATGGACCAATCAGCACACACTTCTTCTATTCTGAGCACATAAAACCCTCAGATTCAGCCAGACTCAGACACTCATTGGGACTACCTGCCTCCAGAAAGGAACAATCCACTTTGGGTCACCTAAGAGCTGTTCTGTTACCCAATAAAGTTTATCTCTGCCTTGCTCACCCTCCAGTTGTCCACATAACCTCGTTTTTCCCTGACATGGGACAAGAACTCAGGACCCAGGAGCACAAGGAGCTGTAACACATTTCTGTCTGGCTCGCTGAGCTGTGGGCAGTGACACACTCCCAGACTGCAGGAGTGAAGAGTGCTGACATTATGGGGGCCCAGACCTTGGGATTCCTTGAGCCAGAGCTGCTGTAACACTACAGTCCTCTGCTGGCACTGGGTGGCCATCCCATGTGAGGGAAAGCAGCAGCGGAACCAAGTCAGCCCAGGATCTGTGGCCCAGAGTGGGGCAGCAGGACTGAAAGAGGTATAACACAAATGGACTGAAACACAGCCCCTAGAAACTTGCCCCATCACTCACCATGCTGCAGGCTGCAAGGAGAGAAGAGCTGCAGCCTTTCTGGGAGTGCAGACCTCGGGTCCCCCCAAGCCAGGGCTGTGACATGCTGTAACACCGTCTTTGGGCCTCTGTAGTTCCTGGTGTCTAGGAGTTTTCAGATGCCACTGCATTCCCCTCATCCAGGTGCTGGTGCCCGCAGCAAAAGCTGCTTCAGGTATGTCTGGTCCAGCTGTAACTTTGAATGGAGCTGGCATCTGTGCCAGCACCTGTAGTTGCCTGCACCACCATAGCAGCTGGTGTGCCTGGCTGTGTGCAGTGGCCACACCCAATGCTTGCTTGCTCACATGCCTGTCATTGCTCCTCACCTGGCTCGCCCTTGGCAGGCATGAGATTTGGGCTGGTAATGTGAGCCGAGTGCAGCCTGCCAGGCCAGGTGGGTGGAATGAGTCCAGCAGGCACAAGCAATACTAAAGCAGAAGGTGACATGGGCCACAGAGGTTTCCAGCTGGCGAAGCAACACTAAGGACCCTGTGACACTATCTTGCAAGAAAGATGAGCCCATGCAGAAAGTCATAGTTTTGAAACCAGCCCAAGAGTCCCACCGACAGTTGTTTTTGGATAAACATAATAATTGGCCCTTCTGGTCTTAAAAAGCTTGGAACTTTTGTTTTATCTGAGTTCCTTCTTCAGGCAACAATCTTTAGGCCTCTCACAAAAAGTGTCAAAGAATTGAAACCAGATCACTGCACCAGATACCAGACCCCTCATTCACCATGATTGCTTCCTTGCCCCTCCCAAGTTCTTGCTTTCTAACACCTTGCTACATTTCTTGCCTGTTATATAAACCTCTGGTTTTAGTCAGTCAGGAAGGTGCATTTGAGACTGATCTCCCATCTTCTCAGCTGCAGCACCGAATTAAAGCCTTCTTCCTTGGCAATACTCACCATCTTAGTGATTGGTTTTCTGTGTGGTGAGCAGCAGGACCTAGACCAAACCCCTGGTATTTCAGTAACAGTTTCACTGGGTGTGGGAGCAAAAATCAGCATCCAAGGCAGCAAAATGGCTATCTGTGTAACAATTCCACTTCACAGGGTATTATTAATGGAGTCTGTTATACAGATTAATGATAACAGGCTGAAGAGATGAGCAGATTTCAGATACACACAGTGCCAAGGAGAAATCGGAATTCGATTCCTGCCAGAGTAGAAAGTTTTTGGAGAACACCTCAGGTTTTCAGTTGAAATCTCACAAAGGTGAAGACCTTGAAGTAAGACCACATCCTAAGAATACTGGCAAATTTGAAGAACACCTATACTAAGGCTAAAGTCAAACCTGAAAATTATGAAAGTCATACCTAATCCCTGACATGCAAAGAGCTTGGAAACTATCACTCCCATCCTTACAATAAGAAAACAGCCAAGGCCAGGCATAGTGGCTCACATCTGTAATTCCAGCACTTTTGGAGGCCAAGGCGGGTGGATCACCTGAGGTCAGAAGTTTGAGACCAGCCTGGACAACATGGCAAAACCCAGTCTCTTCTAAAAATACAAAATATTAGCTGGGCATGGTGGCATATGCCTGTAATCCCAGCTACTAGGGGGGCTGAGACAGGAGGATCGCTTGAACCTGGGAGGTGGAGGTTGCAGTGAGCCGAGTTCATGCCACCACACTCCAGCCTGGGCAACAGAGCAAGACCCATTAAAAAAAAAAAAAGAAAAGAAAAGAAAGAAGGAAAGGAAAGGGAAAGGGAAAGGGAAAGGGAAAGGGACACATAAGGTAAAAGCCAACAATTCTCCCTAGGTCCATCAGGAAACTAAGGTCACAGGCCAAACTGTTGCCCTGGGGGGTGGCGGGGGAAACTCAAGAAATAAACAGATACAGAGTCACAGATGACCAAGAGCATAAGTCACTGGAGAAATAGGATTACACCAGACATTTCCAAATAACACACTGGTCAAGAAAATCTGAAGATAATCTAAAAAATATTTTGAGAAAAATGAAAGTATATCACTTTGTGAGATGCAGCAAAAGCAATGATTAGAGGGAACATACAGCATTGAATGACTATCTTAGAAAAGAAGAAAGATTTAAAATTAATCATCAAGCTTCCACTATAGGAAACTAAAGAAAAAAGAACAATATAATCCTGAAGCTAGTAGAAAAAAAGAAATAATAAATAGTGCAGAAATTAATAAAATTGAAAAGAGGAAAACAATTGAGAAAATAAGTGAAACCGAAAGCTGATTCTTTAAAAAACTTCTATATAATTATAAAACTCTGACTAGAATAACCAAAGCAAACAGAGAAGACACAAATTGCTAATAGCAGAATTAAAAGAGGGCCCCAGACTACGGATACATGAACAAGAAAATCACAGTAAAGAAATAGTAACACTTTATGCCTATAAATTTGATAATTTAATTGAAATGGACTAATTTATTGAAAGACACAATCTACCAAAATTCAGAAAAGGAGAAAAGGATCATCTAAATAAGCCAATATCTATTAAATAAAGTGAATTGAATCAATAATTAATAACCTTCCAAAAAAGAACTAGTCCAGATGGTTTTACTGAATTTTAGTGAATTCTATCAAACATTTAAGAAAGAAAGATACCATTTTTTAGTATCTCTTCCAGAAAATAGAAGCAGAGAAAATGCTTCCTAGCTCCTTCTATGAGACCAGCATGAGGCCAACATTTCCCTAATACCAAAATACAATAAAGACATTATAAGAAAAGAAAACTACAGACATATATGTGCCATTAACAAAGGTACAACAATCAACAAAATATTAGTAAATCAAATCCAAAAATGTAGGAAATGAGTTATACCCTACACAAGATGGATTATACAGGTATACAAGGCTGGTTAAACATTCAAAAATCAATTAATTTAATTCATCACATCAATAGGCTAAAGAAGAAAAATATGACTGTATTGCTAGATTCAGAAAAAGTATCTACTACTACTTAATGAAAAAAACTCTTAGCAAATAGGAATGAAATAACCTTCTGAATTTGATTTTTAAAGTTTACAAGAAAACCTACAGTTAATATCCTATTTAATGTTGAGAAACTAGATAGTTCCTCCCTATAATCTTGTACAAGGGAAGAAGGTTGCCTCTCACCACTCCTCCTCAACCTCATATCAAAGGTCCTAGGTAAAGGAATAATACAGGCAAAGGAAATAAAAGATGTAAAGATAAGGAATAAAACTATATTTGTTTGAAAAGCACAGGATTATTTACATAGAAAATCCTAGAGAGTCAACAAAAATCCTCCTGGAACTAATCAGTGATTATAGCCAGGTTGCACAATAACAGGTTAATATACAGTAGTCAATTGTTTTCCTATATACTGAATGAACGATTATAATTTGAAATTAAAAACACAATATCATATACATTAGCAGCACATAAAAATAGTGAAATACTTCATAATAAGTCCACAAAACATGAAGTTCAGTATGAAGAAAACTATAAAGCTGTGATGAAAGAAATAAAAGGAGATCTAAATAAATTGAGAGATATTCCATACACTTAAATGGGAAGATTGATTGTTGTCAAGATACCAGTTCTTTCCAACTTGATCTATAAATTCAATGTAATCCCAGTTAAAACCCCAAATTGATTCAAAATTCCATATAGAAAAGCAAAGGCCCAGGATAATCAATATTCAAGTTCAATACACAACTTCAACTACTGAAATACTATAACTGAAAATACTAAACTTCAAGCCGTATATAGAACTATAGTAATCAAGGAAGAATGGTATTTGTGAAAGAATAGACAAATATAAAACATCAGTGTAATAGAAAAGAGAGCCCAGAAACAGACTCACACAAACATAATTAACTGACCTTTCAGAAAGTAGCAAGTGTAATTTAACAGTGAAGGGATAATGTTTTTCTTTTTTTTCTTTTTGTTTTTTGTTTTTTTTGAGACGGAGTCTCGCTCTGTCGCCCAGGCTAGAGTGCAGTGGCGCGATCACGGCTCACTGCAAGCTCCGCCTCCCGGGTTCCCGCCATTCTCTTGCCTCAGCCTCCCGAGTAGCTGGGTCTACAGGCGCCCGCCACCACGCCCGGCTAATTTTTTTGTATTTTTAGTAGAGACAAGGTTTCACCGTGTTAGCCAGGATGGTCTCAATCTCCTGACCTTGTGATCCGCCTGCCTCCGCCTCCCAAAGTGCTGCGATTACAGGCGTGAGCCACGGTGCGTGGCCCGGGATAATGTTTGTCAACAGTGCTACTAGAACAATTGGGCATCTACATGAAAAAAAAAAAAAAAAAAAAAAAAAAGATCTAAGTACATACCATACATCTTTCACAAAGTTTACTGGATAGCAGTTGTAAATGTAAAATGCAAAACTATAAAACTTCTGTAAGATAACAGGAGAAAATCTAGGTGACCTTCAATTTTGTAACAGCATTTTAGATACAGCACCAAAAGCATTAACAATTAAAGAAAACATTGATAAATTGGACTTTGTTAAAATTAAAAAGTTCTGCTCTATGAAAGACACTATGAAGACACTGCTCTAAAGACAAGCTACAGACTGGGAGAAAATCTTTGCAAAACATATACCTGATAAAGTGCTTTTTTTCTAAAATAAAAAAACCCTTAAAATGAAACAATAGAAAATAAACAACCTAATTAAACAATGGACAATAAATCTATACAGATATCTCAACCAAGACATACAAATGGTAAAAAAAAAAAAAAAAAAAAAAAAAAAGAAAAAAAAAAAGAAAAAAAAAAGCATATGAAAAGATGGTCAATGTCATGATCATTAGGGAATTGCCAATTAAAACATAATGAGATGCCCTTACACGCTTAATTCAAAATGTTGACAAAACCAAACACTAGTAAAGATGTGAAGCAATAGGAACTCTCATGAATTTATAGTGGGAATGAAAAATGGTACAGTCACTTTGGAAGACAGAGTGATAATTTCTTACAAAGCTAAATGGTCCTACCAAACAATCTGGTAATCATGACCCTAAGTATTCACCCAAATGGAAAAAAAACATGTATTTCCACACAAAAGAAACTTCCATTCAATGTTTATAGCAGCTGTATTCATAATTGCCAAAAACTAAAAGCAACCAATATGTCCTTCAAAAGGTGAATAGATAAGCAAACTGTAGTATGTCATACAAGAGAACACTATTCAGTGATAAAAAGAAACTGTCCAGCCACAAGATTATGTGGAGGAAACTTAAGCAAAAGAATATTACTAAACAAAGAAGTCAGTTGGATAGGGCTAACTACTACATGATATTAGCTGTATAACATTCTGGAAAAGGCAAAAAAAAAAAAAAAAAAACAGTAAAATGATCAGTGGTTGTAGTGTCAACCACTGATTGTCAAGGGTTAAGCAGGGGGAGTGAGGGAGGAATGAAAAAGTGGATAACAGGGTTTTTTTTTTAGGGCAATGAAATTATTCTGTATGATAGTGTAATGATGGATGCTTGTCATGAGGTATTTGTCAGAACTGTAACAATGTAAAGAGTGAAACCTAATGTATGGACTTTAGTTAATAATAATTTATCAACATTGGTTCATCAATTTTAACAAACTACCACACTAACTAAATATGTTAATAGGGAAAACTGAATCTCTTACTGGAGGCTAGGGAGTAATATGGGAACTTTCTGTACTATTTGTTCAATTTTCGGTAAACCTAAAACTTCTCTAAAAATGAATTCTATTAATTTTTTAAAATGATGGTGATTTGGAGTAATTTAACTGCATTGTAAAATAACCCAATACTTTTGAGGAATATTGTAAGAACAAGAGCCTAAATACTGGAAATACTATATTCTACTTACAGTGAAATAAAATCAGATATATAAAGAAATAGGAAAATGCAACTAATCTTCAAATAATAATTAGTAGAGTCAGACACAGAGAAGATTTACATATTATCTTTGGCAAGTAGACAAACAGCTGTAATTAGTATCTTAAGGAAGAAAGAAAAGATAGAAAAATGAATGAATACAATAATTTAACCTAGATGTAGAATCTATGGTAAAATCAAAGGACATTTTAGAACTTAAAAACATCTGAAATGTAAGGACTCACTGAATGGGTTGAACGGGAGACTGAAAATAGCTGAGGATAGGACTTGGGAACTCAGGGAAAGGTCATTAGGAGAGATACTTGATGTAGTCAAAAGTTCTCACATATATGTAATTTAAGTCCTGGAAGAAAAACAAAGAGAGAAAAAAAATAACAGCAATATTTGGAGAATTTGTGGTCAATGATTTTCCAAATCTGGTGAGTTATCTACCCAACAATTAGATAAATTCAGAAAACTCCAAGCAAGATAAACGCAAAAAACTCACTTGGTCCCATTAGGGTTAATCTGCTAATCATTCAAAATAGAAGGAAAATGTTAAAGCCACCAGAGAATATAAAGTTATTATCAAAATATAAACATCAATCAGAAGTTGGATGACTTTTCAACAGTGGCTACAGAAGTCAGAATGCAACAGACTATTTTTAAAGATTAAGAAATGAATATATTCTGCCAACTTAGAGGTTGACATGGAATAAAAATATTCTTTACAAAGGAAGGTCAAAAAAGACCTTCTCTCTCTCTCTCTCACACACACACACACACACACACACACACACATACACACACACGTCACCAGTAGGCTTGAACTCTAAGATATACTGATAAGAGTTCTTCAAGCTATAGACAATTATCTCGCATGGAAGCATGAAACTGTAGAAAGGAATGAAGGGTATAAGAAATGCTGTTTTGAAATCAAAGTAAATACTGTTTAAAATAAAAGTAAAAATAAAGCCCTGTGGAAGTTATAACAGATATAAAACTAAGTAAATATCAATAACACAATGTATCAGAGGTGGTTAAAAGAGTTTAACTGTTATGAGGCTTTACATTGTTTGGGAAGGGGCAAATGTCCTGTATTAAAGTAGACAAGTTAGAAATATCTCTTTTTAAAATCTCCAATGTAATAACTAAAAAATAATTAAAATGCCATAAACAATTATAGGAAAAAAATACTGCCATTTAATCAAAAGTAGTTGATTAATCCAAAGAGAACAGATAAAGAAAAATAAATGGAAAAAAAGAGAAAATAAATACAAAGATGGCAGAGTTAATCCTAACTCAAGAATTATATTAAACATATATAGTGAAGGAAAAAAAATCCTAAAAATTAGAAACAAATGGAAATAAATGAATTTCATTGCATCAGAAAAAGGAATTATTTCAAGTGACCTTATAGCACAGAATTTTGACTATACATGCTTAGAAGAACATGGGTCCTAAGCAAAAATAAGGCTATAAAAAAAATCTTAATTTGCCCCCAATAACTTAATCTGCCCCCTATAACTATCTATGATAGTCTATAACTATTATTATTTATTAATTTATAAATGATGATGTATAATAATTTATAGTACTGTAAAATAGTGGAAATAAGAATTGGAGGTATCTAAAGTATCAACACCTGACTGAAAATGGCAAAAAAAACCAGAATTAAGTATTTAACTCTTCTCTTACAAACTCTATTTCAATGTGACAACACTTTGTTGAAAAGGGAAAGGATTTTTTGTTTGTTTGTTTGTTTGAGACAGAGTCTCCCTCTGTTGCCCAGGCTGGAGTGCAATGGCGTGATCTCAGCTCACTGCAACCTTCGCCTACAGGGTTCAAGTGATTCTCATACCTCAGCCTCCCAAGTAGCTGGGATTACAGATGCGTGGCACCAAGTTCAGCTAATTTTTTTGTATCTTTAGTAGAGATGGGGTTTTGCCATGTTGGCCAGGCTAATCTCTAATTCCTAACCTCAAGTGATCCACCTGCTTTTGCCTCCCAAAGTACTGGGATTACTACCATGAGCCACAGCGTCCAGCTGAAAGGGGAAAGTTTTTAACCAAAGAATTGTAACTAATTTATGTGGGAGAAATTATAGTATTACGAAATCATTATTTTGCAAGTATAATAACAGAATTCAGGCAATTATTATCAGCAGTTGAAACATTAGATAAAAGGTTGATGGAGAATTTTACGATAGGAAAATGGGCCTTAAGTAGTTGAACTGAAGCTCATCCAGTCTCTGGAGCTAACTTTCATTTCCAGAGTATATAACAACAACAAAAAAGTTAAATGACACCAAGGAAATAAACACACAAATCCAGAATGTAAAATATTTCACAGAAGAATCAACTCCTTCTCTGTGACAGTCAATAGCAGGAAAAAATAAAAAAGGAAAGGGTGATTGTTGAAGATTAAGAGATTAAGGAGAACTAAGAACCAAATGTAATATATAGATCTTCTTTGATTTGTGACTCAAAGAAACTGGCTGTAAAAATATGTTTTTGAGATAACTGGAGCAATTCAATCATGTGGTGAGTATTAGGTGACCTTAAATATTTATTTAAAAATCTTGTTGGCATCGTGGCTGTGTTAAATGGCCATATTACTTTTAGAAACACATACTAAAGTATATAGAGATTCAATGACTTAATTTTAGGTTTGGTTTTAAAATATGAAAATGAAAAGGCAAAAATGATAGATGCAGCAAGGGATCAGGCAAACCTTGATACATGCTGAATCTGGATGATGAGTATATGTTTGTTTATCTACTTTTATTTATGTGTGAAAACATACAAGTAAAATATGAAAAAAATGTTTCAAAGAATATTTAATCACATGGGAAAATGACCATGGCGTGAGCAGCTACATATGTGGGTCTGATTTTATAATTTTCTCTGAGTAGTAACACTATAAATAATTTTTTTCCTTTAAACATGTCTATATGTTTATATTTTCTAATATGAAAAAATATTTGTAATTATAAAAATCCATATAATTGTAAAATAAATATTCATAAAACCACGTGTAAGCCCTGAACTAACCTGACACAGCTTTTACATCTTTGTCTGATGTGCCACACCTTTGATTATTTTAGCTAACATTAACTTGTCACCTTCCCATTAACAGAGCTGTCAAAAATTTCACCTTTGGTATTATCTACTCTAGTATTTTAACATGTCTGATTATCATCATTATTAATAATTACAATTCTGTAAAATTTGATCATTTTAAGTCACAACACTATTCCTTCACCAAACATTTACTCTGAGTCTAGTATTTGTCAGGCACTGTTCCAGGCACTGGGGCATTAAACAGAAACAGAGTCCCCACTGTAATAGAGCTCAGAATTCCAGGTTAACAAAGAAATAAAAAGAGGGCATAATTTCAAAGGTGTCTACTAGCAATGCCACCTCATGAAACAAAGACGAATATTCTTTGTTTTTGTTTAAAACAAAGTTAAAAGATACTTTTAGGCCTACAAAATATTCAGTTACCAGATCAAATCATATACAATGTCAATACTCAACAATTTGACCTAGAAAATGGCATTTTCAAATGTTTTAATTTAACGTTTTTTTCAGATCTGTATTTTAGAGACAAAACAGATATTTGAGGGTATTTATTTAATTCTCTTCTTTCACAGATCATGAAACTGTGTGTGTGTGGGGTGGGGAAGGGGGGCACGGGAAGTGTTGTCCAAGTAAAAAAGCTAGTGAATCAGAGAAAGTAGAAAACATATATTGTGCACAAATTCAATTAAGGGACCCCTCTCTTTAGTTATCGGTAATATAAAGGAAGACTTAGATTCAGATTTAAAAAAATCAAATATAACAGAATTGCCATAACTTACAAAACCCATTACTTTTCTACAAATTTTCATGAATGTAGTTAACGGTCTGACTCAGATTCAGTGCTCAAAGGTAGGGAAAAAGAAATTGAACAAAAACATAATGTGCATGTTTTAGGATGCTAAAGAAGAAGTTTTGCAAATGCCGTGAGTGTGACTGTCTTCTGTTTGCTTACAGTGTATATAAATCACAAATGGAAAGTAAAAGCAAGAGCCATAGAAATGCCATTGATTAAGATCATAGTTTAAATGCTGTTCTTTCAGTAGTTGCATGCACAATGATTCAAAACTTTGAAATTTATAAATAAATTCAGATGCAAAGATAGAGCCATACTAGTATGAACTATTGTGCTGTGTGGTATAGAATATTACAGCCTGTTTATGTGAGAAGGAAGGGAAATTGGTGAACAGCTGGCCAGACTGTCATTGTTTTGTGAAAAAAGTTGAGTTGCTAACTACAGACCCACATTGTAGCTATATCTGATTACTTTTAATTTTTCAAATATACTTATATCTAACTTAATGTTTAATATTAACATAATTAATTTTAATGAGTAGACTTGGCTTTTCTCAACAAATCCTCTTTCCTTTAGCAAATCCTAAGACCTTTCCACTATTAGAAAAGTTTTTTAAGTTTCCTTTTTAACTAACTAGCTAATCAATTGATGAATTCCACAACAGTTTACGAAATAGCAAGTGTGGAGTAAGCATTTGGGTGGGATATTGGCAGTAGATAGGTGAATAAGGGGGCTGGATCCCTGCTTCCTGCAAGACCACAGACAGTCTTGGGCTACACCGATAATATTGTTGCTTGTAATATAGGGTTCTCGTTCTTATTAGAAAGGTAATAAGCTAGGCAGATGCTAATGCCTATGTTAAAAAGTGCTACTTCATTCATCTTTGAAGTATTATCCTTCAGTGATACATATGATTAATAACATTAACTCATGTTATGAATAAGTAATCAAGGAACTATTTTAAAGAGCAGCAAAATCAGCAGAATAGAGGTTATCTTAAAAACCAGTTCATGTCTAAAAGACCAGTATTTAGGAATGTTTATAGACTTGAATAAATTAAGTTTCTTATAAACTAAGGCTACAGCCTTCTGATTGCTAAAATTTGGTGTTCCTTCTAGTACATTATGTCATATAACTTTCATTTTCTGTTTCTAATATGTGTTCTGATATTTACAAAATAAACTTTTAGAAAATTATTTAAATCATATGTTAATTTTAGAATTCTGTGAATGCTAATTGTAGGTCATCAGGAAAATGCAAGCTGAATGGAAAGATAATAAATAAAATCAACTCACATATGAAACTGATTAATTCAATAATTCTTTTTTTTTTTTTTTTTTTTGCTTTTGGCTGAGCTATGTCAAGTAAAAATTTTAGAAGAATGTCTGGATTGTATAACTCCCGAGCCTCATATATTTGAAATTATCACTCCCTTGCCTTAGGTCAATTGCATACTGTGTAGCTAAAGAATTGTCAGTTTACACCATCAACTACAGATTTTCTTGTTTTTGGTCATTATGAATGTTTTTTTCCTCATACATGGTGATGTCAATCATTTGTATTGTTAGATTCAAATCCTTAATAAACTTTTATTCAAATTCTTAATGAATCCTCTCTATGACTACCTTCATTATTATAGTTTTCTTAAGCTTTCTTATTTTCTTGATTTGTTATTTATAGCACTGATTATGATAATCATGATATAATGATGATAATCAAGATTATAAGCCATGTGATAAATACTACTAAACTATTTATTACTATTAAAACATTCAAAGCACCTCCAAATTTTAAAAACATGGCTAAAGAAATGTTAATCCTTACATGAGCATATAAATATATACTATCAATAGGGTATATATATTATTATGAGTTTCATATGTATTATATGTTTACATGAGTACATATGTACATGATTATATATATTCGCTAGAGAGTATATATAGATATATAGATATATAGTATATAGATGTATAATATATAGATATATAGTATATCTAATATATAGATATATAGTATATATAGATATATAGTAGATATGTATAGTATATATAGACATATAGATATAGTATATATAGATATATATAGTGTACTCTCTAGAGTATATATAAGCTTTTTAGAAATTCAATCCAATGGGTTGGTGGTACAAGATACCAGCAACTGTTATATATATTCATATACTAGAGTTTTGAACATTTGATTAACAGAAAAATTTTCCTGGTACAATGTCAAAAGATATAAATATATATATACACACACACACACACACACAACACGATCACAAGTATAAAGGTGTATATATATTCATATATATTTCTCTATATACATTGTAATTATTTGTAAAGATATTCTTTGCGTGAATGAAAATACTGAATTCAAACACACCAAACACACACACTTGTCCATTATCCCAAGGACGTGTGGAACGGAGAGATTCTAACAGATGACGTACTTTTCTCTCTCTTTTTTTTAATTGTTACTATATTATTTATAATGAGCACATGCTTCTTGCTTATATTGAAGTGGTATTAAGAAACAGCAAATCTATATTATAACTAATTAAAAGAAAAACCTTTAACTATGGGGTAAGTGACATTTGTCAAACAAAGAAAATACCCAATAGAAAAAAAAAAAGTAATGCTTTTAAAAACACAGCAAAATAACACTTTTCCAAGAAAGATACAATTTTGGGGAAGTCACTGTGTAATCAGATTAACTTCTGGGTACACTGGGAGAAGGGAGGTATATGTTAAATGAACTCCCCTCCTTATATAGCAGTCATGGCCAATTATGACAATGAAATGGTGAGTGTTTTATTTTAAATGATTTATCAATTTCACTGTAAGCATTCACAAGAATTCCCTTACATTATTGTACATGTTAATCAAGAGTGTATATTTGGCTCCAATATCTTTTTTTTTAGTAGGGTTACTGTTATTCTTTCGGCTGGAGTTATTGCTTGTTTTTTAGAAGTTCTGGTATTCCCCAAACAGCAGTAAAGTGAGCAGGATATCTGCCTTCTGCAGAAAGGATTTTCATCCATAGGACTTCATGGTCAAGTTCAGGGCAGTTGTATTTATGTGAAAAAGTATATTTATTGTTGTTTTGAATTAGTGTTTATTCAAAATTTTCCCTAAATCTTAGAATATTCTTGATACTTGTGACTTTGGAGCAGAATGAAACTATTCCCATGGTCCAGGAAAACCACTAGACTAATAATAGAATGCTGTGTTTGTGTGCTGATGAGCTGTGTCCCCAGAAGCTTAATTTGGTGCAGTCATTTATTATAACTTAACAGAAACACTGATACAGGTTTCTTGACTCAATAAAGGAAACCACAGTTACTGGAATATGAAAATATACAGTGGGAATGTATTAATTTTTGCACATGAATATCTTCTTTAGGTTTAATAAAAAGTTGCTCTAACAGCTCTTTAGAAATATGATGCAATGGGTTGGTGGTACAAGTTACCAGCAACTGTTAGCTTGTGGTTGCTCAACACATACAATAAAATAGCAGACTATTTGTAGCATCATGTTACCACATGAGGGTGCTATCTCCCCAAAAATGTTATCTGTAAAGTGAGCCAACCACCGCTAGGAAAGACTGTTTTGCTGTTTTTTTCCGTATACATTTTAGAAGACAAGAAACGATTCATTAGAATAAACACATTCTGTAGGAAAAAAATAAAAGTCTCAGCCTTAACACCAAAGGACTAATAATCTCTCCATAACTATATATTGTGAATCTGGCATACAAAAGATACCTTTGATTTAAAAATATTGATCTACATGAAGGTTTATAGTGTTAAGCAAAGCGTGGTCCATGGACAACCTATACTATAGTAGTAGAGAGACGTTAGAGGTTCATGCTCATTAAATAAGCATATCTCTGGGCCTTACTCTGACCTATAAAATCAGAACCTCTACAGGTCACTCCCAGAAATCTTCATTTTTATGTTGCTCCTCAGATAATTCTCATGTGTTTTAACATCTAAGAAGCACTGGTACGGAGTCATTTTAAAATTGTTATTCTTGTAAACATTGACCCATGTGAATGTTGAAACCCAATAAACTAGGTGATTCTTTGACCATCATGTCATCAACTTTTGCAAGCAGTTCGATCATAAGGGAATCTTTTCTAAAGTACAAGTGAAAATTCTCACCTAACATTCTTACATGTTTTGCGGAGATAATAAATTTAACATCTGCTCTCTGAGACAACAGAATTTTACTCATCTTGCCAGCTCATTGACTTTTTGTCATCACGTTCCCTTTGACCTAGTTCAGTAAACAAAAGATAACCCTATGTTTCAACAAGCAAACTTCACACTCATAAGATTAATTGATGTTTGTCATTTCCAGAAAATTGCATGAATTTGGAAAAGTTTAAGAACTAACTTATACAATAGAAATATGTCCTGTAAAATAGAACTGTAATTATAATTGTGTATTCTGTAGAAAATGATTTATACTAGAGATAATTTAAAACTTAGGTTTAGCAGTAAGTAATGTCTGGTAAAAATACTTAACAGCATACCTAGATTTGATCTTAAAAGCCCAAAGTTATGCTTATTATCCAAAGACTTTTGTGGATGAAATTTTATTTCCCTACAGAAGAGAAAATAATGGAAGAGAACAGGTTATAGTATCTAACTCTGAGCTTAGGCAAAGGTTGATATTACAAGATGAGTTTTGTATGCAATGAGGTGGTCGCCAGGGTACAATTAATGTTCATATCAATAAAACTGGCATATACATGCATATATATGTAGATATACATACATCTAATCATATATGTAGATACACATGATAATATACTTACACATATAGCTGTTCATATAGTCTTATTTGTACATGGATATATGTCTATTAATAGGAAACAAATATACAATATAAGACTTCAAGTGGGATCTACAAGCCTTACCTCCCATTCAATGCACATCTCATTCAATAATTTTCTACACAGTAAACCATCTGCCATATACTTCAGCTCTCTCTGGAAAAGGAAGCTTCCTACTATTATAGACCATACAATTAAAAATATTAATTGTATAGAATATTGAAGACAACTTTTCAAATGTTGAACTCGCATCAGCATCTTCCACCTACTATTACTAGCTATTCTTTCTGAATCTACTCATTATAAGATTAATTTATTTTTCTTTTAACACCTTAAACATGTAAAGTATATTAATTTAATTCAACTTTTCCAATTTCCTACTCTATTATATCTATGATCTCTAAATTATTTTTGAAAATATTTAAACATTCTCTTCAGAATCTTCTTGATACACAGATGTTTTTCAAGTGTCCTCTTCAAAGGTTTGAATGCAAAATAAAAAGTTTGTGCTGGTGCGGAAAACAGAGGGTTTTTGTATTTCTTATTCTGGATCCCATTCCCATAAACTTGGATGTTTTTCTTTTTTAGAGACCTCACGATGATGAACATTTTACATGGTTATGTTATACCCTACATCTGTTTCACAGTACCTTTATTTACTCATTTTTTAATTTGTTCCCATAAAGATGCATTTATTCAGAAATAATTACTGCACACCTACTATATGGCAACACTATTCTCAGAGTGAGGGACAGAGCAGTGAACAAAACAGGAAGAAGTCCCTGTCATTATGGAATTTATGTCAGGGGAAATAAAGATAATAAAAGATACAAATTATATTTTAGTTCAGAAGGTATTATATGTCATAGAGAAAATTTAAGTATGGAAGCAAGTTTTCATTAGGTGGAACAGAAATTTTAAATAAAGGAATTGAGACCGTTTCACTGAGAGAGACATATCTGAATAAAAAATTGAAGGATATAACGGAGTGAGGCACAACGAGATCTCAGAGAAAAACATTATAGGCAAGATGCAGATGGCTGAGGCAAGATCAGGTCTGGAACAGGCCTGGAATAGAAGCGGGCCACTGTGGTGGTAAAAAATTACATTAGGTCAGAAATGGAATGCAGTAGTAGCAACTTGAAGAGCATTGTAAAGAGACAATAGGAGCATATCCTGAGTGAGAAGGAACACCATTAGAAGATTGTGGGCTGAGAAGTAATATCTATTTAAATATAAGATGGATTATTGAACTATAGCATTCGAAGTACATTGAATGCTGCAAGGGTGGACATAGGAAAACAGCTGCAAGGCTACTGCAATATCCAGGGGAGAGATGAGGGTAGAGCTGATCAGAGTGCCAGTACTAGGGATGTTGAAAACCTAGGAACCAGAAATCTTTGGGTAATTTTCTGACTAATTAGATCTGAGGTGTTAGAAAATGTGAGGAATCAAGGATGACTCCAATTTTTTTTTTCTTTTTTTTTGTCCTGAACTGCAGGAAGAATGGAAGTACCATTAACTGAGGTGAGAAAATTAAAGTTAGTTAAGTTTTGAAGACAAAATTAGGAATTCAGTTAGGTTAAGTATGAGAAATCTAGTGGAAATTCAAGTGGAGAATTCATATCCCAGTAGGCTGCTGAATATATTAACCTAGAGTTCAGAGACAGGTGTAGGCTTGAGATTTAAAAATGGAGACGTTCCCATACATAAAGGAACCAATGCTATGAATCAGAACTCACTCACAAAAGGAAGCAGTGGAGATGAAAACAGAGGTACAGAAACTGAGGTTCTCAAGTTTTCAGAGGTACAGGAGTTGCGGGTGAACTAACTAGTAAAAGAGGCTGAGAAATGGTCTGTAGAGCAGGAGGAAAACCCGGAGAGTGCCATTTCCTGAAAGCAGTGAAGAACACATTTCAAGGAGGAGGTATACCATCACAGCTGGTTTCATTTCAGGCTGAATAGCACGGATTACTGTTAATCATCTTGTTCCATTCTACCCAGAATTCTAGGCTGTCAAGTTAGTTTGAATCTTGAGTCTGCAATTCACAACTTTTCAAGGAATACAAGTTCGTGTTCTCTTTTTAAAGAAAATTCTCCATTAAGCATCATCTTTAAAATTAAAAAAAATCCTCTTAACTCATATCTTGTTAGTTTTTTTTTTACATCAAATCTGTTCAAATTTTAAATTCGACAGTGCATATATTAACTTTTTCTCCCAGCTTTGTGTCACCTGATAATTTGATAAGCTTGCCTTCTATGAATTCATTCATTCAAGTCATTGAGAAAAATAGAAAACATGACACAGCTAACATATAATCCGATTTTATAGAGTGCTGTAACTTACCATCTATTTAGTGATTATATTTTAAGTAATTTACTTAGCTATACATCCACCTAATTGTTCTAAATCTTGCATTCAAGGCTATTCCTCTTTCAGTAGTAAAAGTCTAATGCCAATTTTTTAGCTTTAAGAGGCCTTGAATGGCCAGGCAAGGTGGCTCAAGCCTGTAATCCCGGCACTTGGGGAGGCCAAGCCAGGTGGATCATAAGGGCAAGAGATCAAGACCATCCTTGCCAACATGGTGAAACCTTGTCTCTACTAAAAATACAAAAATTAGCTGGGTATGGTGGTATGTGCCTGTAGTCCCAGCTACTTGGGAGGCTGAGGCAGGAGAATCACTTGAGCCAAGGAGGCAGAGGTTGCAGTGAGCCGAGATCGCGCCACCGCACTCCAGCCTGGTGACCAGAGCAAGACTCCTCGTCAAAAAAAAAAAAAAAGAGAGACAGAGAGAGAAAAAGAAAAGAGGCCTTGAAGATCACTGAGCCAAATCTCCATCAGGGAAGATAATAGACAATAACATACCCTGAAGGTCTCTATCACATTTTTTGATATAGTGGTCTAATTAATAGATACTTTGCCATTATTTGTTTTCTCATAAGCTGACCCATTATGCAATTGTTTTCTGAAGTGTTCCTAAGTTATCAGTTTTTGGAGCCATCATATAATTATGCCTACCCAGAGATTAGTAAGTGTCCTCATCTCTAGTTATTATAATTTTTCTTTTATTTTTGCACATTATTAATTTTATTTTATTCTTATAATTTCACCTTTTATTTTACCCAAGCAACAAACCTGTACCTGCACCCTCTGAATCTAAAATCATATATATATATATATTTGTGACATGGAGTCTCCTCTGTCTCCCGGACTAGAGTGCAGCAGCGCAATCTCAGCTCACTGTAACCTCTGCCTCCAAAGTTCAAGCTATTCTCCTGCCTCAGTCTCCCGAGTAGCTGGGATTACAGGTGCACGCCACCATGCCCAACTACTTTTTGTATTTTTAGTAGAGACAGGGTTTCACCATGTTGGCCAGGCTGGTCTCAAGCTCCTGCCTCAGCCTCCCAAAGTTCTGGGAATACAGGCATGAGCCACCACACCCAGCTAAATTTTTCTTTTTTATTTTAGTTTTTCCTTCTGGAAACTCATCTCAACTGTTGTCAGTGGTAGTTTTTCCTCTTCCATGTATAAATACTTCCCTTTCTTTGGAATGCAATTTGTTTGGGCCAGTGCTCCTAAATTGATTTAGGAAGATTTAAATGTTCTGTTTAAATACTTCATCCTCTCTGTGCTTCAGCCAGTGAGTGCCAGTTGTTTATTTGTTTGTGCTTTAGAATTTTCCATTTGAAGTCTATCATTTTAGGGCTTTTCTTTTGTAGTTGTCACTTGTAAAGATTTTACTAACCATACCAGTTTGTTCAGTACAACCTTTTGCAATTATGAAAATGTTCTCCATGTGCACATGACATGCAACTAGATATGCAACTAATGCAACTCCAGAATTAAATTTTTGTTTAATTTTAATGAATTTAAGTAGCCCATCTAGTGGCTACCACACTGAACAGCATGAATTTTAACTATTTTATTCTAGCTGTGAATGTAGTTTGATATGTCCCATAGGTCAGTTCTGGAAATTTCTAAGGACAGGGAATCTTTGTGAGCTTGAGACATGATCTACAAAGCCAGCAGCTAAAGGTCCTAGACAGATCACATAAATGAGTAAAGAAGATCAGTGGGTACCGTGGGGACTAGACTTATATATAACCATTCTGTAAAGGTACCTACCTCATCAAAAAGAGCCAGCCAATCCTGCCAGTTGTAGTCATGCTAAGATGCAAAACCAAAATTGCCAGACCTTCTAATTTTTAAGTAAAATCTCCCATCGTTTAAGTGTCAATAACAATTGCCAATATTAGTAAGTATTGCACATGTCAAGTAAGACATGTCTAGAAGTTGCCTGTTTGTGATACATTGCTTAAGCTACCTTTATACTGCCCTAACAGGTACAGTGTGGGTGTATGTGCCCACTGTGACCATGTGCTCCTTTCCAGGTTTTCTTGACACTGCTACTAAAAGGATTAGCTAATCTAAGATTCTCTACAGCATCACAGCCTTATTTCAGAAGGCTTCTACTTTATCACTTAACAACAATTTCTGGTTAGTATCATGTACACACTGTTCAAAATACTCAATAAAATCTAAAAAGGTGTAAAAGTTGTCAATGCTGAAAAATTTCTCTAACATCTACTAAAGCCCAGGGAGTCAGTAGTCGTGACAGTTTGAAGCTTGCAATTTCTTTATCTCCAAGTTCCAGGGTCACCTCATAATTCAATTTTGGTTTCTTCCCAGAAAAATGATAGTTATTTTTTTTTTTACAATGCACAAGGCAAAAATACCTGAGGACTTGTAGGGTTTTTTTTTTTTTGAGACGGAGTCTCGCTCTGTCGCCCAGGCTGGAGTGCAGTCGCCGGATCTCAGCTCACTGCAAGCTCCACCTCCCGGGTTCACGCCATTCTCCTGCCTCAGCCTCCCGAGTAGCTGGGACTATAGGCGCCCGCCACCACGCCCAGCTAGTTTTTTGTATTTTTTAGTAGAGACGGGGTTTCACCATGTTAGCCAGGATGGTCTTGATCTCCTGACCTCGTGATCCACCCGTCTCGGCCTCCCAAAGTGCTGGGATTACAGGCTTGAGCCACCGCGCCCGGCCACTTGTAGGTATTTTTAAAGAACATTATTAGCGAACAAATTTAAATGGACAGAGAAAGAGTTAAAAGTAAACTAAAGGCATATATGACTTCACCTGCTTAATAACTCACCTCATGCATGAACCCTCTAAAGCATAATCCCATAATTACCTAGAAAACAAGTATTCATTAAGCAACTATGTTCATGGCACTGAACCAGGCACTAGGGAGGAGTGTTGAGAAATATAAAAAGTGGTCTCCAACCTCTAGGAGTTTGAGATTTTGAGAGAGAATCCCATAAGAAAGCATCAAGAAGCATATCGATAAGAACAAAATGATGTAGCACACATATCACACACAAGCCAAGAGGTTGTGTATTTCACTTGTTCCTTAATCAAATTAATGGGATTTACTTGCAATAATGGGCATAATCCCCTATCCTAGATTTAGTGTAGCCATCCAGACATTCCTCTCAAAACTGAATTGTATATTCATTTTATGGCAAAAGCTGGCTGTATATTGGCATTGTGAAGAAATCAGGAATGGCATAATTTAAATGTCCACAGCTTCAGTTTTTCAATGGTTAAAAGTCTAACTGCAGGAGCCAAGAGCAAAGTGTAGAAAATTCTGCAAATGCTACTAACACCCACACTTAATTCAAATTGCTCACTTATTATTTCAAATAGTATATGGAAGTGTATGTCATTTAACAAGGAGGTGTAAGAATGGTGCAGTCACATGTCACTCTACTTAATACATCACCTTAAATAGGAAAACATTTCACCAGTACATAAGAGCACACAATAAAACTCAGAAAAACTCACAGAGAAACTCACATTTCTCCTTCTCCGAAAACTTATCTTCCTGATTACTAAGAAAGGAAGAGTCTCAAGTTCTAGAAACAGAATAATACTATGGCTTTGGTGACCAAATATTTTCAAGGGAAACTATTACGTTTACTTTTAAAAATAATTACTACTGTCAAACCTTCCCTAAATCACCAATTTATTTGCCTTCCAAATTTAAAGTTTATTTTACACTAAGGGTCTCTACTATAAAAGGCAAGTACCCCTCTAAACATGTCATTTCAACTTTTATACAAAGTAGCCTTTTTTTGATGTCTGTGGTCTTTTGCTTGATTTATTACTTTAATGCAGTTTAAGTGCAATTGTACTAAGGAAATTGAGGGTTGAGTCAACATTCGTTTTAGCACTGCACGTTACTCAGATAGACTGACTACGTAAAAGCTATTAAAGTATCAACATATTAATACCATATGCCATTGATTCAGGTGTTATTCATTAAACCACAACTTCTTGGCAAAATAATTGATGATAAATAGCATTGCAATTTATTAAATGATTTTCTGTTAAAATAACTATACTGAAGTTTCAGCTCCTTAATCTTTGCAGAGTCTTCAAAATGTTTAGTGTCACCATTAACATAGGTTGAAGGGAACAGCATGGAAAGTATCTACCAGTTCCACAATCTCCTTCAGGAAAATTCCAGTGCACCAGTCTTACCTACAACCTTTCTCTAAAGGTGTCATTATAGATGCATAATCTCAGAACTCCACCAAAATGATTGGACTAGTGAAGGATTTTGACCCCAGGATAGCACTTTTTTTGGCCTATATTTTGACTCTCAAGATAAACTCCAAAACACTTAATACCAAATAAGTACTAGTGGTGATTCTTTTGAAATGGCTCCTGAGTTTTCCTGACATGAGTCCCACCAGAGATACATAATATTTTGTGACTCTTTTCATCTAATCGGATACTCTCACTGAGTGTGGAATCCGTGACACACAAAAGAGAAATCAGGTGATATGTTGAGCAAATTTGGATACATAAAAAAAGAGAAGCCAAAAAGCAGACCCTATGAGGCAACCAAAGCCTACATAGGCCATAAGTAATCAGAAATCATAAAGACATGTTATGGCTCAGGCGAAAAAAGAAGGGAGGAATCAATCAGTTTGTAAGGGCAAGAGCTGTTGAAGTTGAAGCTGGAAATAATTTGCGTCTTCATAATGCAGAGCATTAGAGGAGAGAACTACTTTCATTTCTGCGCTCAATGGAAGTAGTTCCCTGAGTTGCTTTGCATTTCGGTATTTTACTTCTCACATAAAATTTGTTTAAAATTGTGTGCCAATATTTCATAGGCCTGCTAAGAGAG
The DNA here is from genome assembly GCF_049350105.2 of Macaca mulatta. Lineage (NCBI taxonomy): Eukaryota > Metazoa > Chordata > Mammalia > Primates > Cercopithecidae > Macaca > Macaca mulatta. The sequence goes on from NC_133417.1 coordinate 51,731,344, forward strand.
GTTACTTTCATTTTTTATATTCTGCATCTATTTTATAAACATCTTCAATCACTTAAGCTAACCTGACTGGGTCTCTATTCTTTGTCCCTATCTATCCTTTTTGAATTTCCCCTCCAATTCCACATTTCTCAATCCTTTATGGACACAAAATGCTTACTATTTTGTGAACTGACTTCTTTGCAATGGATACTCCATTATTACTGTTATGATTGTGCTTCTAATATTTCATCTACATTTATTATTATAAATTTCAGGATTGGTTGTTTAGTTGTAACAATACTGGTTAATCTCTGAAATCATGCATATTTATCAAAGTGGATTTTTCACTGATAATATTTTGAATAGCTTTTTTCTTACCATAGAATGTTTAATTTAATTACCAGCTAAGTCAGAGTAATTGTATATTCAACAGCAATTTCTCACCAAATTCTTGGATTTACTTTTGACAAACCGTATTGGCACATAAACTGACACATAATTGACCCAATGAAATTCATTATTTCCTTTTTAGATTAATTTTTTACTCACTGATTACCTAACAAATCAAATTTAAAAGATTTTCAGTAAACAGTGGACACAGAATAAATTTAAATCAGCTTAGATTTTCCTACTCAATTACAAATGGTTTTTTTTCTGCTGGCATTCATATATCTCAAGTAAATGTTACTTAGAAACTACATTCACTTGCTTATTCATTTATTTATATTTATTAATTCTTTCAACACTTTAAAAAAAAGTTCTACTGTATACAAGGAAATGAAACATGACAAAAAATGATTTCATTTAATTTTTTGTTGTCCAAAGGTGGTTCCTTTATGTTTTATTACTTCCAAGGCAACAGAACAAAATGTATTTTAATATTTAGGGGTGTTGTAATTTTTCCAACATCATGGAATAGTTACCACAGTATATGTTTCCCTGAATTATAACTGAAGTTCAGAGAGGAAAGACGATGAGGAAACACAAATGTGATGTGTTCCCATCTAATCACATGTCCTAGATGTCTCTCCATGTCTCTTGCCTCCAGCTTCATCTAGAAACCTGAAATTTAGAAAAATAGGGAGATAATTCAATGGAAAAAGAGTTGAAGAAGCGATAAGCAGCTGATGAAGGGGGGAGCTTTATCCAAAATCATTTTCACACACTTGAATAACAGAAATTAGAATGTGAACATTAAAAACAGCAACCACACACAAGCTTAATTATGTCTTCCCCCTCCTTCTCTTTTTTACTCAAGTTCTGTCTCACTATTAGATATACTGTTCAACATCACTAGCAATCAAAGCAATGCAAATAAAAACAACACAGAGATCCCATTCTCAGCCAATTAAATTGGCAATGATCAATAACATGTGGCATTAGCAAGGGGAGATTGGCATTCCAGTACACTGGTGATAGGGTGTAAATTGTCACTGTTCCTTTATCAGAAGTCTTAAAATATATCTGCTTTTTCATCCAATAATTCTATTTCTAGGAATTTTTCATATGATTTGCCTTTTCAATAAAATATCTAGATTCTCGTAGCTAAAATGAGGTAAATAAATGGCTGCAAATTTTGATCACATTTTTGAAATGTGAATTTTGTAGAGAAACAGCTTTAACTGGTAAGCATGCTTTGGTAAAATAAAATTTGTTTTCTTCAGTCATAATTGGATGCAGTAGCTTCGTGTTTTCTAGTCTACTTAGCATTCTTTATGAGCATTTATTCCCATAACAAGGAATTTACCCAGCTCTACCACTAGGAGGGATAAGAGGAGGAACCAAAGTGCTCTACATTGGCTGGTAATGATAATGATCATCACTAGTCCAAGGAACTTCAGAAAATTTATAGCAGCCTCATTCACAAAAGTTTGAAATGCAAAGCATCCTGAAGTTGTCATCCACTATAAAATGCACAATTGTGGTAAATTCATAAAATGAAATGCAATACAAACTAAAATAAACTATAGTCACATACACTACGAATGAACTTCCCAAGAATTAATTTCACAAAAAGGAGTCAGACCCTCACTCACAAAAATGCTATATGCTGTATATAAAGTTTAAAAAATAGACAAAACTAATCTGTGATGTTAAAGTCAAGATAGCAGTTAAGAGAGGGGTATATAACCAATGTACAAAATTTGTACAGTTAAATATTCATCAGAGAAATTCTGCTTCAACATCTGGAGCTTTCCAAAGTTAAGCTGACGTACTATATTAAACAATCTGACCTATGGTCTAGTATGATATAGGTATCTATGGATCTGTATATATCCCTAATGGTACAGAGAAACTTTCCATGGGGCTCAAAGTCTCATATAGTGAATTTCTAGATCTTCAATAGAAATACACTCTCCTCCGGAAAACTAACCTAACCTGACTGAGAAAGTAGGAGCAATAAAAACATCATGCAGGTTTTCTGCTTTCAGCTCTTCATCCACACTCTCCCATCTCATACCTTACCAAAGAGAATCACACACCCCAATCATTTCAAATCTCAGAATTACACAATGCCTTACAATGCTAAAAATCTATAAGGTACCAATAAGTGGGGGTAGAGGGGAATTCAAATATTGCTATCAGAGAATATTTCTTTAATTATGTCACCATGCAATTATGACTTTTATGCATTTTTGTTAAGGATGAAAAATGACATGAGAATGGAATACTATACCAAAAAAATGAACGTGGTTGAATCTCACAAATGTAGTTTGGGTGCTGTGAATTAGATATATTTTATAGTGATATAGTAGAACTGATAACTTCTGTTTAATAATTTCATCTGTTCTATCCCTTGACTATCATTAAGGAATCTGTTGCTTTGACGGAGTATCACATGAGGTTAAAAACAAAAACATTGAGGTTAGTGGAAATGTATTTCATCCAAGTGACACACTAATGTAAGGCTTATCTATTTAACAACCTAAATATTTAGAAATTTAAAATTTGAAAATTATGTCTTAAATATTGATACGGTTTGACTGTGTCCCCATCAAATCTCAACTTGAATAATATCTTCTAGAATTCCCACGTGTTGTGGGAGGGACCCAGGGGGAGGTAATTGAATCATGGCGGGGCTGGTCTCTCCTGTGCTATTCCCATGATAGTGAATAAGTCTCACGAGATCTGATGGGTTTATTAGGGTTTTCCGCTTTTGTTTCTTCCGTATTTTTTCTTGCCAGCACTATGTAAGAAGTGCCTTTCACCTCCTGCCATGATTCTGAAGCCTCCCCAGCCATGTGGAACTGTAAGTTCAATTAAAACCTCCTTTTCTTCCCAGTCTAGGGATGTCTTGATTAGCAGTGTGAAAACGGACTAATACAAATGTCAATCTGCTACAAAGTATACGCTCTCCACAATTTTATCATTCTCAATAATGAGAAAGAGTTTGGGGAGGGGATTCTCATTGACCAATGTATGTATCAGTGACGTGTTTTTGCCATGATTTCAAACAGAATAATATATATTATGCATTTATTTACAACACACCAACATTACATCTTTGAATTAAATGACCATATACTGAAGGCAAGATAGTGTTGCATATTTCCTCAAACACTTATGCAAGCTCATAAAAATCATTTTTATGATTTTTTATAGACTTCTTATTGAAATCTGAAAACCTGTATTTATTTTTACTTAGATGGAATTTTGAAAATTTTTTCATCCCTACATCCCTGTACTTACAAGAAAATATCCTTAGAGAAGTATTTCACAGGACCTACTCTAAAAGTAGACTCACAAAAATCATTAATGTATTTTTATAAGTCTTGCACTTAGTGGCACATAAACTGTTCTTGCAATTACTTTCTACCGAAACTTGTAACATTCTATCAATAACTAACGTTAATCCAAAAGTTTATAAATTAATTGAAAAAGGTCATTGAGTCATTGCCAATATAATTTTGTTTTCTGTATTTAGTATTTATCACAATCTGTTATATATTTGTTCTGATAACATAAATAATGCTCACAATTGTAGTTGATCCAAAAAGAATTCTTAAAACTTAGATTCCAGTGGTACAGAAAATTTTACAATTGCTTAATTTAAATGTTTAGAATTTAAATTTAAATAAAAAATGTACATAAATATATCTATAGACAGGTTGCTGTTGCAGAGACATAAGAAAACTTGATCAAGAAAACACTGTCAACAATACAAATGTAAATATTCTATATGTATAATAGAATGGACATCTGAAGCAGAATGTGAAATTTTTGTCTGGTTCATAAATCTTAAAATTGGTTTTGGTAGATATCAAATTACTAGAGTAATAAGATTTTATTGGGCACACTAAAATAATGATTTGACTGTTTATTTTAAATATTAATAATTATATTTCAGAAATTACATTCATTACAACTATTTAAACTTAGTATAAGATAAATAAGATGCCAAGTTAAAATGTACAAGGGGATAAATTATTTTTGAGAATTCTTTCAGAAAGTAGATAAGCAAAATTTATAAAAAGAGCTCCTCTATACTATCTATAGTATATCATTAAATGAAAAGAGAATAGAGGCTTGCCAGGTGTATTAATAAACATTAGTTTATTTTAGAACTTCCTTCACAAATTTTTAATGTTTTCATTATTATCTTCAGCTTATTTCTTGTTATAAGATGCAATAGAAATAGAATTTCTATATCATCTGAAAAAAGTTTATGTGAGATATCTTTTATGAAAAGATCTTCCTTGTATAAACCTCTTCTTATTGAAAGCTAGAGACAGTTTCTTCATCCAAATAAATTCTAAAGTTCTTTGATATGAGAATGAGGATATAAGAGCTATGTAATTTATCTTATTTTCCTTTATGATTTACCTGTTAGAAAACTCTGAGCTAAATTTAGGACTTAGCTCTTCAGTATAGTAATTTCTCCCTTCATTCACTTCACGACTTTGAATTTTCCAATTTTTATTTTAGTGGTATTTTTGCATGTCTTTTATTTTAATCTAATTTAAATCTCTTTAGAAGTAACCGGCCACACTGCATAATGGTGAGAACACCCATTTTGAAGTCAGACTGCCTCTGCACAAACCCAGGCTTCACCACTTTGTGTGGTATGACCTTGCACAAACTCAAGATTCCTGTGCTTCAGTTTATTCTGGTAAAATAAAAATGATAAGAGTAACCACCTCATAGAGTTGTTATGAGAATTAAATGCATAATAAAGCATTTAGAACAGTGTCTGACACATAGTAAATGCTATTTATTAAATATTCTATAAACTACAAAGGGAGGACTTAAATTCTTCTTGTAAAATTATGAAAATCACACATATTTCTTCATCATGAATTAAGTGCCACCTATGTAAGCACTCATTTGCTCTGAAGTTTTTAATGAATATTAAATATATAAATATGACCACATACCCACTCAAATGAAAGTAGTAGTCAGTACCAACCAATAGAAATCTCAATCTATAGCCATAAAAACATTACCAAAAATTTTTTTGTAAATGTTGTGAGTTATTCTCATTTTCAGCAGTAATCTTAGGAGAAAGTGATGACAAACTTAGATATCCTCTGTATTAGTCCGTTTTCACACTGCTGTTAAAGAACTGCTCAAGGCTGATTAATTTATAAAGAAAATTCCTAGAAACACAGAATGATTTAACTCTTGTCTTCTTGTTGAGAGAAGGGGATATGTAGTCCTCCTTCCCCATTGAAGTTAAGTGATGGACACCCCAAAGGAACTACTTATAGGATTAGGGTGCTTATAAGAAGGGGAGAGGCATCTCATTCCACAACAGATTTGTTACAGCCCATATTTTTCCTATCATTTAGATGAGGTAAGATGAGAAAGCTCCAGAGAAAACCTGACTTTAGGGGAAAACAAAAACAGAGAGAGAGGTGCCTGCTATTTATATAGACAGGTCTAAAAGCAGGAGCTGGCTTGGACTGCCCGCATGGCAGGAGGAGAAAGAAGGAATCGGAAGTTAGGAAAACTGTCTTCTTCAGTTTGGTGAGACAAGGATACATGAGTATCCTTTGGGCAAAGTAAGTATATGCAGGAAGTAGCAGACATGAGGTGTTTTAAGGAACTCTGTCAAACAGAGAGATCTGCTAGGGGGAAGAGTGTCCCACCAGGGGTGTAACAAGACCTCAGGGGAGTCTCCCCAAATTCTGCAAACTTATTTCAGTTTTCAAATGCCTGCCACATCACAGTGATTAAAGACAGAAAATGTCAACCAACAGAAAACCAGAGGTGGCATCAGTGAAGTACAAACTATTGTGCCTCTTTTTCTAATCTTTCCTCATCACCACTTGCCCTAATCCTAGAGGAGAGAGGATGCAGGTGGGAAGGGAAGAGTAGGTTAAAAAAAGTGATGAACAAAGGGACCACCCACTCCCTACCATGTTGCTTACTGGTGGTTTTAAAAAGTCAGACACATCATGCCTAAGCTAATAAGAGGGAAAATGTTTTAATTGTACATGGGATGGAAATTTTAATTTAAGAACTAGGCTAGGCATTGTGGCTCATGTGTGTAATCCCAGCACTTTGGGAGGCCGAGGCAGGTGGATCACCTGAGGTCAGGAGTTCTAGACCAACTTGGACAACATGGTAAAACCCCGTCTCTACTAAAAGTACAAAAATTATCTGGGCATGGTGGTGAGTGCCTGTAGTCTCAGTTACTTGGGAAGCTGAGGCAGGAGAATCACTTGAACCCAGGAGGTGGAGGTTGCAATGAACCGAGATCGCACCACTGCACTCCAGCCTAAGTGACAAGAGTTAAACTCCATCTTAAAATGAAAAAAAAAAAAAATAGACTGAACATTTTAATAATTGGACATAAAGCTATTTTTATAGTCAAATGAGACAAGAAAGTTATGAGACCTATTTGAGATTCTGTCTAAAGCAGGAGAGATTTGACAGATCTTGATTAAAAGTGTGGTGAAGAGAAAAATGAAGACGTTTTCCTGCTTGTACTTGCTTTGAGTTCATTCTGACCAACTTACCATGTAGAAACGTTATATAACTCATGTCTCCAAGGCCAAGGATAACGTATCCTCCCTATACAATTCTTCACAGTTTATGATATGAAAAGTAAGAGAAAAGATGACTTCAACTTAAACCCATTAATCTCAGGCATTTATTCATTAACATTTGCCTAGCAATAAAACAAGCTGCCCACACAATTTCCCATTAACAATTAAACATTCTGTAATAATTCCTCCACCCACCCTCCAGTTTTGCAAAGCAAAAAAAGAAAAGAAAAGAAAAGAAAAGAAAAAAGTCTTATATTAACATGCATGTACATTTTCGTTGACTTAAAATCTATCATCAGCTACCATAGTCATATGAAAAATTATCTTTTTCTGGTGAAAATGTTTCATTCACTTCATTCAGATTCTCACATTCAAAAAAACATATAAAAGGAGTTTGGCTTTTAGGTTTTTGTCCATTTTGTCCACTTGTTCATTTTGTCCGTATTTTGAAGTTGTGTTCACGATTTCGATCAAGGTGGGTTTTTAAATCCTGTTTTTCCCAAAAGTCTCTTGATGGCAACAACACGCCGGCCTAGTCACACATTTCTCCTCATCAGTACTCAACAATTCTCTTTCTCTAAGACACCAAAGTTTAAAATCTCCTTCTCACCTCTTTCAATCACTTCTACTAAATTTGGGCTCGGTTCTCATCACAGACTATAGATGTTTCCCTTTTTCTCATCCGCAATTTCGTCCTGTATTTATCATCTTCCCTGACTTTTTAACAAACCCTGGCATCCAAGTAAAAAATGTTGTGCATTCACTTCTACTGCAGAGTACTGCTTTTTGCAATACTCCTTACTGGTCCCCAGGTCTCAAACATCCCTACAGTCTGCATCCTCTGTTTTATCTCTGGGGCTGCTGAGCATTAGCAGAAAAATCACATAACTATGCTAAGATTTACTACAAATCCATGCTCCCTAACTTCAGTTTGGAGTGCTCTGCTAAACAGCATATATATACATATATATATTTCATCTTCTGTTGGTACCAAAGGAAATTTATAATACTGGCTTTTTTCCTACACTTTTTCACTGACCTTAGGCCCAATACACACTCTTTATTGTTTTATTGTAAGCACATGATGTCATATCCTACTTTCCTTAGAAATTTTGAATCTGGCTGGGTGTGGTGGCTCACGCCTGTAATCCCAGCACTTTGCGAGGCTAAGGTGGGTGGATCGCCTGAGGTCAGGAGTTCAAGACCAGCCTGGCCAACATAATGAAACCCTGTCTCTTCTAAAAATACAAAAAAAAATTAGCTGGCCTTGATGGTTTGCACCTGTAATCCCAGCTACTTCGGAGGCTAATGCAGGAGAATCACTTGAACCCGGGAGGCAGAGGTTGCAGTGAGCCAAGATTGTGCCATTGCACTCCAGCCTGGGCAACAAGAGCGAAACTCCATCTCAAAAGAAAAAGAAAAAGAAAAAAGAAGAGAAGAGAAAAATAGAAAAGAAAAGAAATTTTTGAATCTAATGGGAACTATCTCCATGACTTTTTGAGACATCTCTTTTCTTTATTCAATCTTTGAGGAAAAATATACCCTTCTTTCTTACCAAGTTTTCTTCTCTGCCTGTCATAATGATTGTTTTTCTCCTTTCTTTAAATCTAAAACTTGCTCAATCTGTTGTTTTATTCTCTTGTATTTCTTCCATTTCTTTTTTTCTATGTGAAGGTATTGACTCTCCTAAAACGAATGTTAATGCTATGATTTTCTAAAACTACTCTGCTCTTTATCTTTATTTTCATTGTTTTGAATTTATTCACAAATTATTCTACCACAACAGCTTCTAGTAACCAGGTGGTTCCAAAACTCACCAATCTAATTTAAGTTAGTTTTTCAAAATTCACCAGTGATAACCTAATCTATGCATCCCCTGGCCCCCCCCAGCTTTTCTGGTCTATACCTTTTTGGAGTTGAATTGTGTCCCACAAGGAAGATATGTTGAAGTCATAATCTTCAGTACCTCAGAATGTGACATGATTGCAAATAAATTATTGACGGAAGTGATCAAGTTAAAATGAGGCCACTAGGGTGAGTCCTAATAAGACAAGTGTCCTTATAAAAAGGAGAAATTTGAATACAGAGACAGACTTTCACAGAGGGAAGATGTAAAGACATACAGGGAAAAGACTGCCACATAGCTAGAGTGGTGCATCTACAAGCCAAGAAATGCCAAAAATTGCTGGCATTTTTTGGAAGAATCCTTCCCTGGAGTTGTCAGAGAGAATATATGCCTGTAGAAAACTTGATTTTGGACCTCAGGCCTCCAGATCTGTGAAGCAATACATTTCTGTTGTTTTGTGCCATTCAGTGCTTGGTACTTTGTTACAGCAGCTCCAGGGAACTAAAATAATACCCTCTGCAGCTGTCTACACTGGGGACCATCTTGCTTTATAACTCTCTTCTCTGTTGGTTTCCAAAGTCATAATAACATCTCAATTCTCTCCCTAACTCTCAACTGTTTCTTTTATTCTCTTCCTCTTCACTCCCGAGGTGTCTTCTCTTTATTTTTCCTCATCTCAAACTTCTCCCCCTTAAATTACTTTCTAGAATATTACCCTTATTTCACTACCCATATCAAATTACTTCTTACTTATGTAGCCTTTCCTAAATATTCTAGCCAAAAACGGTCATATTCTCTTTCATACTTGTAAAATATTTTACTTTTTTGTCTCTCTGCCACCATTTGAATTTTATTTTTTTCTCTGATTATACTTATATTTATTACTCATACTAAAACATGGGTCAGCATACTTTTTCCTAAAGGGACAGACAGTAAGTATTTTGGGCTTTGAAACTCACACAGTAGTTTAGCCAACTACTAGCTCTGCTATTGTAACACAAAAGCAGCCATAGGCAATACACAGATGAAAGGGCATGCGTATGTGTCCTTAAAACATTATTATTATTATTATTTGAGACTGAGTCTCGCTCTGTCACTCAGGCTGGAGTGCAGTGGCGTAATCTCGGCTCACTGCAACCTCTGCCTCCGGGGTTCAAGCGATTCTCTTGCCTCAGCCTCCTGAGTAGCTGGGACTACAGGCCTGTGCCACCACACCCAGCTAATTTGTGTAGTTTTAGTAGAGATGGGGTTTCATCGTGTTAGCCAGGATAGTCTCGATCTCCTGACCTTGTGATCCGCCCGCCTCGGCCTCCCAAAGTGCTGCAATTACAGGTGTTAGCCACTGCACCCAGCCAGTAAAACTTTATTTACAGATGCAGGCAGCTGGCCAGCTGACCATAGTTTACCAAATTCTATCTAAATGAAAAAATGTTTGAATATAGATGTTAAATTTTGATCTTTTATGTATATTGCAGAACTTCGTATTGTCTTCCATATTCATATTATCAATAAGTGTACATTGAATAAAACCTATTACACTTAAATATTCTCATGTATTTCCTACTTCCCTTTTCCTGTGTTTTATCTCTAAAAGTTTAAGAACAATTTGTGTATAAAATGCAAAACCAACCGGGTTTATTTAATCTGAACAGATGACTAAAGGGCTTCAAGGACACTAAATACCATTTAAAGAATAAGGAGCCATCTCTGTTTAAAATATGCCATTCTATAATAAAAGAATTTACATTATGACTGGAACATAGAAGTTTCTTAAAATATGAAAAGTACAGGATAGCATTAGCTGATACACAGTGTTACACATTTTGTAAGGGGAAAGTGTAATGATGATGGATATTCAAGGAAATTATTATAGAGTGGACTATACGTCAATCATCTATTGCTTTATATTATTGTTATTTATTGTTGTCTAATACACCGTCCCAAAACTTAGAAGCTTGAAACAATGATTTACTCATTGTCATGATTCTGTGCATTGACTGTGCAGTTCCTCTGCTGGTTTTACCTGAGCTTGTAGATGAGACTGATTTCTGATGGAGGACTGATTGTCCCAGAAGGATGAAGAAATTAGTGTTGGCTGTTTTCTGGGACACTTTGGCTCTCCTCCATGTGGCCCTCACATTCTAATAGGCCCTCACATTCTAATTCCAACTTCTTCATAGCATGCTGTTCTTAGGATTCCAAGAGGGCAAAGGTGGAAACTTCAAGGTCTCTTGAAATATAGGCTTCAGATCACCTCTGTCACATCTGAATGACCAAGTCAATTCCCAGGCCAGTCCTGGTTCCAGAAGTTCCATCTTTTGGAGGAAGGAGAGGCAAGGCCATATTTCAAAGTGGTATAGATGCAGGAAGGCATGATTCATTGAAACTATTTTTATGATACTCCTCAAGGGGATCCTGAAAGGATGGGGAATTTGACTGACATCTGGAGGTTGCGTAGAGAAGTAGTGGGAGAAAAAAATTTCAAATGATAGAAGTTGGCAAATGCCAATCTAAGGATTTTAAATTTATCTTTTTTGTTTGTTTGTTTTTGAGACAGAGTCTTGCCCTGTCACCACCCAGGCTGGAGTGCAGTAGTGTGATCTTAGCTCACTGCAACTTCTGCCTCCTGGGTTCAACCAATTCTAGTGCCTCAGTCTCCCAAGTAACTGGGATTACAGGCATCCACTACCATGTCTGGTTAATTTTTGTAATTTTAGTAGAGACAGGGTTTCGCCATGTTGGCCAGGTTGGTCTTGAACTCCTGGCCTCAAGTGATCCACCTGCCTCAGCCTCCCAAAGTGCTGGGATTATAGGCATAAGCCACTGCGCCCAACCCAAATTTATCTTTTAATAGTGAGAAGTCAGCAAATATTTTTGAGCAGTGAAGTCTCCCTCCGTCACAAATAATGCACATTCTGGAAAAGAGGTCATATGTAATTTCAGCATAGTGATGTAGTTTTTTATTTTTGGGGGGTTAAGGGTGGGAGGGACAACATAATGATGTCTGACTTTGATAAGAAGGGGATAATCTTAAATCATAGCATATAGTAAGTGCTCTCTAGTTGAGAGAATATCCTGATGATGAGTATACAAGCCTCAAAGTTACAGAAAGATGTTGAAAGACTATCTTTAAAAATAATCAAACCAAAACCTTTTCTATCCATGATGCCTTCATTCACCACAAGCCATAGGAGCTTGAGTCCAGCATTTGGGAAAAAGAGAACTAATGGGTGTCATAACTTTCAAGATTTTCCTGTTGTGAGATTTTTTTTTTTTTTTTTTAGATATTCCTTGTCATGTCATTACTTTCTATTTATTTGACCTTCTATTTGGAAACTGATAGAAACAAACAATCTTTTCCTTCATTTTACTTTCTATTGTGGGCCAAGATTCTCAGGGTATGTGTTTAATTCAAACTACTTGATTTAGTTATTAGAAAACTCAGAGGCAATAGCTTAGTTCTATGTGATTCATAAATAATAAATGATATTGGTGAGTGTAGCATAAAGATGAAGAATTCCTGGTTAAGGTAATATCCACAGCATATTGTTAATCAACCATTTAGTTCACTCATTTTAATCTCTAATTTCACAAAAAAGTAATTTGTTCAATTAAATTGGCTACTACAGAGAAATTCCAAAGTTGGTATAATTTAGTGGCTACTGTTAAAAAAAAAAACCCCACAAAATTCTGCCTATTCACTACATGTAAGTACAGTGCATTGAGATAGAAAAGGACCTGATATTATTTTTAATCTTATTGAAAGTGCATGTCTACAATTCAGATATCCTTTCTGAATGATCATGCCAGATTATACGTATAAGCTCTTGTAGATATCCCTAGGCTTACTAAATACTGTTTAGAACAGTAAACAGCACCAAGAGGATTTGCTGACATTTCTTACTGTTTGCTACAGGGATATGACCAAATTACAGTCCTCGGTATAAAGGACCATGGATATTAACACTTAAACTACTCAGTCTGAATTCAAGAAAGACACAATTCTATAATGTACCAGGTGTTCTCAATATATCTGAATACTATTGTACTTAACAACATAAAACTATGTATATTCACAGGAATTGGAAATTTATTACTGCAGTAATAAAATAAGGCTATAACTTTCTGTTGATTCAGGTTACATATCTATATTTTTAGGTTTAATTTTCATGTAGATTTGCAATGAAGCTTGTTTTAAAAGATTCTTAAAGTTTTCTGGAGTGTGTAAGTGTATACATTTTGTGTACATGGCATAACAACATTTATTTACCAGGGAAATATATATTTCCTTTCTTCTTTTTTATTCTAATATATGAAAAAGATAAAGAAGAAAAATATTTACCCTAGTTTATTGCATAGTACAATGCCTTAGACACCAAACCAGCTAAAGCTCATATTAGACTTTTTAAAATAAGCTAACTAATAAAATTGGATATTATCTGGCTTCTCAGATAACTCATGGTGATGAAAAATGGAATCACAATATTTAAACAATGCTGAAATTCAGGAGGGAATAGTGAGATAAAAATAAAGACCAATTCAATTATATGAACAAATATGTACTAGGCATTAAAATCAAGTATGTTAAGAAAAATTTAACAAATTTACCCTTCTTTCTAGGCAAATTACAGTGTAATGTGTTAAGGCATTAATTTTACTTCAGATATCATGCCTAAAAAACAAATGTCATTAATCACACATTTTTAATTTCATTAAACTTGTGTCTAAATCAATCTTTACTTATAAACTTCAGTATCTTGAATGTCATAGAAAAGTCAAGTGACAGATTGCTCTGTTTCATTCAAAAGAGTCAATCTATGAAGCTACACATGAGGATTTTAGGATTGTGTTGGTTGATGATGTACAGATTCTTATTTATAAGCACTCTTTAGAATCACATAACTTTTATGTGGTGCACAAAGCTGAAAAGATAAGCTAATTTAAGGACTTTTATCAGGACATACTCTAAGAGAGTTTAAAGATACCATGGCAACAAGTTACCAACTTATAACAACCTCAGTGATATTTATGCAACCCACTAGACACCCACTATGCCTTCGTTGTCACTAGGGCAGATAGTTCCTATTTGTGAGTTACATCATCCTTGCTGCTATTTATTCAGTTTTTCACATCTCTGTCTTCTTCCTCCATCATCCAAAGTATCCCCTTTTCCTTGCCAAACACTTAAGCAACTCCATGTATTTTCCTCAGTTCTAGTTTCTGTTTTCTATTATTCCAATAGCTCTCTTCTTTTTAGCCTCGAGGTATAAATTCTTAGTTTATTAAAACAATAATTACCATTTTGAGTCTTTATACTGTGTTGTATACAGTACTTATTTTTCTATATATCACCTTGTTCAATCTTCACAATCAACTTATGCAACAATAACAAACTAACTCGGGTCAAATAATGATTCTACCACTTCTTAACTGTGTAACCTTGGACAAGTTACCTCTCTATGCTTCAAGTTTGTCGTCTGAAAATCAGAATCATGTACCTACTCAATGGGACTATTGTGAGGATTAAATGAGTTAATACGTGTAAAGCACTTAGAAGAGTACCTGGCACATAATAATAGCCAGCATGTATTAACAGCATGCTATTACCTCCAATATATATGAGGAAATGGTTGAGAAACATCAGGTAATTGGAAAATACCATATCATTAGAGAAGATGAAATTCAAATGCTAATCTGTTTCACTCCTAAACCTTGGTGCTTCCTAAACTGCATTGCCTTTCTTTCTTGGGTATCTTTCATCGTTAACACATTTTAAATGGTAATTTATAGTTCATAGAGCTCTCATGTAAGTTTGTCTCATTTGATCTTCACAATTTCAAGAGATAATAACAGCCCTGCGTATTACACTTTTGTGTGTGTGTGAAGACACTGAGGCTTAAACAGATTGTATGACTTAAACAGATTGTACAACTTAAACCTGGTCTCCCAGAGAAAAAAACAAGTCAGCCCAGGCTTGGAATTCAGGATTTCTGATTCCTTTGCTAAAATTCTATTTTTTTTAAATTTATTTATTATTATTATACTTTAAGTTGTAGGGTACATGTGCATAACGTGCAGGTTTGTTACATATGTATACTTGTGCCATGTTGGTGTGCTGCACCCATCAACTTGTCATTTACATCAGGTATAACTCCCATTTGAGGAGCAAGTAGAAATAAGTGAATGAATTAGTTAATTTCATTAATCAATCTTTGTCTCCATTTCCCCATCTGGATATATAATGAGGACTATATATTTATTTCATAGGGTTATTATAATTAAATAGTTAATCTGTGTAAAGCTCTCAGAACAGTACGTGGAACATAGTAAGAGCTAATAAATTATGGGTGTTAGGTAGAGGAATAAAAAGAACAGGAGAAGGTGATTTTTTTTTAAAGTAAGATCTTGTACTGTTTTCAACAGATTCAATATCTAATGAACTTTATTGTTTTACCTCCCATAATTAGCTCTGCAATTCATTTGGAATTTATTTCTCTGTGTAATACAAGGTAGAGATAAAGATTTTCTTTTTCCATATGGCCATCCAATTGATCTGGCATCATTCATTAAAAACACAATCCTTTCCCCATTGTTCTGCAATGAAATCATTATCATCAATCTAATGACTTTATATGTGTGAATCCATTTCTAGAACTTTATTTCCTAGTCCAATGCTATTGGTCTATTCCTTGGCCAATATCCCACTATCTAATTTATAAAATACTCTGATGTCTAATAAAATCTTCCAATTTTGCCTTCTTCTTCAATATCTTTAAATATGTTTTACAATTTTTATTTCCATAAAAATTTTATAATCAGCATGTTAATTTTTCACAAAATACTTCGACAATTGTGATTGGTATGACACTGAATTTGTGGAAATTGACATTGTTCCAATATTGAGTCTTTTGATCCATAAAATGTACATAATAAAAAGTGGCATGCCCCAGCATGTTATATATCTTTCAAAATTATTTTCTGGTTCTCCGTGTAAATTTTATATTAAATTTATCCATAGATATTTTATGTTTTATATGTAGTATTATATTTTTTAAAATACAATTTTATTCATTATTGACAGCAGATAGAAATATAATTAAATTTACATACTGACATGTGTCCAGCAAAACTGCTAAATTTACATTTTAAAGTTATTCATATATAACGTATTTTTCATTTTCAACAGACACAACCATATTATTTGTTAATAATTACAGCTTGCTTTTCTTTCTTTTTTGTATCATTCTCATTAGCAGAAGGAAAGGTTCCAGTTTTCACTATGGAGTTTGATTGTGGTTTTTTTTTTGTAGCTACAATTTATCAATTTAATGAACTTACTTTTTATTCCTAATTTGCTAAATTGTATCTCAAGTTGGTGTTGAATTTTGTAGTTTTTCTGATTCTGTTGAAATAATTATTTTTCTTAATTAGTAATAAATTCCATTTATTAAATATCAAATGTCTATCTTTATGTACCTTAAATAAACCCTACTTGATGATGATTTGAGATTATGCTGATAAGGATTTTTATATCAATATTTATGAAATATATTATTTCAAATTATTCGATTTTATTTTGTAATTTCTTTGGCAGACTTTTGAAGCAGATTTTGCTGACCTTATACAGGGTCAGAAAGTGTTCTTTATTTTCAAGGAATGTTTTTTCATTAAATTTTTGAAATAAGACACTGGTAAAGGCTTCACTAGCTGCAGTTTTCTTTATGAAATGGAATTAAAGAAGGGACTGAATTTCTTTAAACACATAACAGACCATCTGGATATTTAATTTCTTCTTGTGTCAGTTTTGCTAAGTCCCTCTCCAAGAAATTTGCCCACTTCTTCCGAATTCCTTTCAAATTGACTTTTTTTTTTTTTTTCTGGTAATCCCCTCTTATCTTTTTGATATCAATAGGATCTGTAGGTATCTCTCTTTTTTAAAGTTCTTGATATTGGTTATTTATGATTTCTTTTTTTTTAGATAATTATTGAAGTTCATGCTTTTTATCAATATTTTTATATAACAAACTCTTGAATATTTTCCACTTCTTTATTAGCATTCTTATCTTTGTATTAGTTGTTTTCTTCTACTTTTCTTAGGTTTGCTTTGCTGTTTGTTATTGTTCCTGCTCATTTCTTTTTGGTTCCTAAGATAGAAGCTTATATCACTGATTTTTCAGCCTGTTTTTCCCACATGTGCATTTAAGGCTACATATTTTAGTATAAGAAGTGTTTTTGATGTAGTCCACAAGTTACCAAGTTATAAATGTATCTAAGTTATATTTTTGACTTTATTTTTAAGTATATTGTTTGATTTCTAGTTCATTCCATTTTTTCTGTTTAACAGTTCAGTATTGATTTCTAGTGTAATTCCTTTAGATCAGAGAATATTCATTAAAAAATATGTATCTTTGGAAGTATGCTGAAGCTACCTTTTTGGAATAGCATATGGTCAGTTTTGTTAAATGGACATTTGAAGGGATTGTAAATTCTTATATTATTTGATGCAATATTCTATCATTGTCAATTGCATATGACATGTTTTCCTCATGTAGTCTTCTGATATTCTAAACCTAACACCTTCTTAGGTTTTGTCTGCTTGTTATATTAGCTTTTGAGAGAGATGAGTTAATGTTTCTCACTATGATTATGCATTTGTCAATTTCTCCTTTTAGTTATATAGTTCTGCTTTATAGATTGTAAAGCTATGTTATTGAATGCATACACATTTATGACTTCATTGGTCTATTATCATTCCATTGGAATGTCTTATTCATTATGAAATGTCCCCTTTCTTCTACTAATTCTTTCTTTAATGTTTACTTTGTTGGCCTGCTGCATTACAATAAAAATTAACTTAGTCATCACCCCCAAACATTTCTTTGTGCCTTTTTATAATTCCTCACTATTGCCCCTTCTTGCTTTTTTCCCTACACTATTTCCATGCTTTCTGTCCTATTAGTTTGCATTTCCTAGAATTTTATATTAACAGAAGAATACAGTATTTTTTCTTCTCCTTCTTCTTCTCCTTTTTCATCTTGCTTTCTTCCTCTCAGCAGAATTATATTGAGATTCATCAATTTTACAGCATGCACCAATAGCTCATTCCTTTCAAGTGCTAAGTAATATACCATTGTATACTGTACCATAATTTGTTTATCTAGCACATGAGAATTTCTTCTGGTTTGGACTATTAGAAATAAAACTACATGAATATCTACAAGCAAATTTTTGTGTAAAATGTTTATTTTCTCTTGGGTAAATAACTAATGGCTTAATTTCTGGATGATATAGTAGGTTAACATTTAAAACATTTAAGAAACTACCAAACTATTTTCTGATAGCAATTTGTTTATTGCTAGTTTATAGAAGTACAATAGATTCTTACATATTGACCTTAAATTCATTTATGATCTTCTGAGATTATTTGTATAGATTCCTTAAAATTTTAGATAATTGTATAAACTGCAAATAAGACAGTTGTACTTTTAGTTCCCGCTCCCCCCCACCCCGGCCCCATCTAGGCTTAGAATCTTTGGTAGGGTATTGTTTTAAGCTCTGAAATATGTTTTGTTGTTATATCTGTTTAATAACTTTCTCCTCAAGTCCTTGAGACTGCTGTTTCTGACTGAGCCCTGACTCCCTTCAATCAGACATGGAAACTGCCTCCAGTCAGAACTTATGTATCTTATGTCCCTTCTCTTGGGATTCACAGTTCCATGTTGCCTAATGTTCAGTGAAAGCCATTATAACTCCAATATTTCTTACCTCATCTTGAAACAAAGTAGAAGTGTCAATTACTCTCATTACATAATTTTAATGTCTTCTATTAAAAAAGATATTTCCAGATGGGCGCAGTGGCTCACCCCTGTAATCCCAGCACTTTGGGAGGCTGAGGGGGGCAGATCACCTGAGGTCAGGAGTTCGAGACCAGCTTGATCAACATGGTGAAACCCTGTCTCTACTGAAAATACAAAAAGTAGCTGTGGAAGGTGGTGCACGTCTGTAATCCCAGCTACTCATTCAGGAGGCTGAAGCAGGAGAATCACTTGTACCCAGGAGGTGGAGGTTGCATGAGCCAAGACTGAACCACTACACTCCAGCCTGGGCAACAAAGCAAGACTCCATCTCACAAAAAAAAAAAAAAAAGGATAGTACCTTCATTTTATCTCTCTTTCAAAGCCAAACTTTAATCTGATTTTTTTAAGTATTTAAAAAATATTTTGTTTTAAAACCAAATTCATATAAAGTGCCATATTCCCATCTATCATTGTATAATTTTTTACTCTTTACTATAAGAATGGTTCCATGATATTACCAGGTGGCAGCCTGATGCAAAAGAAATGTAATTTTTTATGTCTTGTATGTGTTTAAATCTAGTATTCATATTCCGTTTCCAAGTCGTATTATCCTCTCATTTCAGGCATCAGTGTAGGTAAAAGCTATCTAAAAATATAAGCTTTTTCATTGTTTCTGGGTAATTGACTGAAATAAGGGAAAAGTTATTATTCCATCATTCATGTCATTGATATGTCACTGAATGAAAAATATTTCCCCTTTAGTCTTGTATTCTATTTCTATCTTATATCAGTAAAAGCAGATAAGAAGCCCTCATCAAAACATCTTTAAAGTCAGTAAATAGTAAGAAGTACAGACAGACCTCTCTGCTCTCAGTTAATGTCACTGGCTTCTTAGAAAAACATGCATATATTAAAATGGCTAATTATAATCTATACCTACATCTATAGCTATCTACGGCTATATAGACTAAAGTATATGAATCAAGGATGTGATGAGATTTGGGGAGTTCAACTATCCTAAAAGTGATAAAATCTCAGATCCTGACCTAACACTATCTTGAGCAGCTTGTCATTGAATACATTAAAACCTTTATAAACCTTAGTGACTCCATTTATAAAAAAGAAAAAAATCTGTTTGTTATTGTCAAATAAGAGATTGAATTAAAAAAACTACTATAAATATTATAAAGAAAAACAAAGTCAACATAGATTTTTAACACTGTTGACTACAATTTGAAGTTCAAATTGTAATTCTAATTTTTATCCACTCTGTATCATATCTGTATCATGGATGTGAGAATAACATACAAATTATATAATCTTTAGAAAAGAGAAATTAAAATATGTTATATTTCAGAATAAAAAGGCTTGAATACTACGTACTTCAAAAAAGTAGAATCTGAAGGTAGCACTGTATTAACAGTTTTGAGTGTTGAAAATATGAGAAAAATGCAGGTGTGTCTTTGACTTCTGCCCAAACATGCCTAATGCTTCCTAGGTAAGCTAAAGTTAGAAGTATTTTGAAGTAAATTATATAAGTAGCAACTGCAATTTATTCTCATTCAACTACAACTAAAATAAACATTGAATCAGAAAGCTTGGGATACCGTATACTGAAATCAATACATAAGTGAGTGAAGTTTCATACGGCACTTTACAGCTTTGGAAACTATGATATTTCCATTTTATGAATACGTTCTTGAATAAAAGAATTGCATTTTTCAGGAGCATGCTGTCAGCAGGAGAGAGAGCACTAAAATAGGGTCACACAAAAAAGTGCAGATCCTGATCCAGGCCCATGTCCTCTCACTTAAAATTCATGAGATCCTTCCTTAGGAAAGACAACAAGTCAAATCACATCATGTCACAGACTCTCCCTCCTCCAAAATGAAACAAAATAGAAAAATCAAGTTAGATCTAGACAAAACTCACTGACAGCCCTGTGAAAGAAGAAAGCACAACCCCCTGACATATTCTTTGATGGTGCCCAAAAGGAAAAAAACATAGAAATGCTTGTGGAGTGAGGCAGAATTAACTATGCTCACTCCCACTCACAGTAACAGTGGTGGCAAAGAAGATGAATTGCCGAAATCTTGAGTATTCTTACCCCAATTTTGAGATAAAATAGGAGTAAGAAAGGAGCCTCAGGAAATTATCTCTGGAACCTGAAGAATAATCTCAAGAGTGAAATTCTCTACTTATAAACACAACATTTCATTAGATGAAGGGGGAGATCCAAAGGGCTTATAATTTTTATATCATTAATAACTGCAAGAAAAATAAGACAGTGAACATAAAATGATCATAAATGTCAAAAGTTAATTATTTTCAGGGGTCTGGTAGTTTAAAAATATGTCCACAAATTTTTGGATATTTCTGACTTTGGTGGAGCATCATTCCCTTCTCCTTGATCAGTTGTCCTGTGCCTATCCCATCATTAACTGTAGTGTGTGTTGGAGGCATGTAATTGGTCTTGTTAATTCACAGATCTAAAAGAAGCTATACTTGAAATGCTTTATTTAAGCAATTATATCCAAGAGGCCCCATCCATGCCTGCACCTAGTTTAGAAGCCAGGATCCTGAATTTTGAGGTGAGCATGTAAAGGATGAAAATGTGGGGGTCCTGGAGTAGGTAAATGCATTTAAAATGCACGTGATAAGAATGTTTATAACTGGAGGCCAGAAGGTTGACTATGGTGGTTCTAAATTATGTACATGAACTGTCTTCTTCTGTTAGGGCCTAATTTCCAGCCTCTTGAGTGTGGATTATACTTAGTGGCTTGCTTTTAATAAATTGACTCTGGCAGAAAAGATGGAGTATGAATTCCCAGTGTAGACCAAATAGAGACCTAAAGTGAAATGTGGCTTTCACAATGCTCTCTCTCAGATTTTCACTTAAGGAAACTTGTCTGCCATGAAGTGAGGACACTCTGTCAACCTTGTGAGGGCTCCTATATACCGAGAGACTGAGGCCCCTGGCCAAAAGTCAGTAAGGAACGGAAGCCTCCTGCCCACAGCAACGTGAGTATGAAAGTAAATATTTTAGCTTAATCAAGCCTTCAAATGGTAACCCAGGCTGAGTAAAACATCATAATTCATGCTCAGAAGACCTTTGCCTTAGTAGAAAGATAAAATTAACACTAAATACTATTAGCACTAAGTAATATTCTGCCACCAACTTAAAAACGATACTTTAGGATTCAAACTGATTCCAAGTAGTTTAACTATGTCCCCAAAAATACTCAAGGATATTTTTAGGATTGCAACCATAGAACTCAGTAATGTAAAATTGATGCTGTCTATTATCTAACAGCAATGATTAGATAATCAAAGAACCAGTTATCTATGATCAAAAATGAAGAAAATAGTATCAATTAAAATAATGAAATGACACAGATGACAGAATTAGTATACAAAGAAATTAAAGCAATCATTATAAATATATTTGCTATATTCAAGAAGTTAGAAGGATTTATCACATGTCATGATAAATATAGACATGGATGGTAAAAAATGAACCATATCAAAATTTTAGAAAGCTATCATTTCTGAGATGAAAAAGACACTAGAATGAGAGCCAATTATATATTGCAGAAGAAAGATTTGTGAACTTGAAAACATA
This sequence comes from Macaca mulatta, assembly GCF_049350105.2. Taxonomy (NCBI): domain Eukaryota; kingdom Metazoa; phylum Chordata; class Mammalia; order Primates; family Cercopithecidae; genus Macaca; species Macaca mulatta. The sequence goes on from NC_133417.1 coordinate 51,753,580, forward strand.
TTCATGAAATATATACAAAATAAAACAGAAAAAAAAACAGAAAAAAATGAAAAAAATCAGTTCTGTTGGACACCATCAGGTGGCCTAATATGCATGTGATAAGAGACTCAAAGACAGGAGAATGAAGAGAGATATGAACATATTTCAGGAAAAAAAATGGTCAAATATGTCTCAAACTTGATGAAAATAATAAATACAACTGGCCAGGCACAGTGGCTCACGCCTGCAATCCCAGCACTTTGGGAGGCCGAGGGGGATGGATCACCTGAAGTCAGGAGTTTAAGACCAGCCTGGCCAACATGGCGAGATCACATCTCTACTAAAAGAATATAAAAATTAGCCAGGTGTGGTAGTGGGCCCTTGTACTATCAACTACTCGGGGGGCTGAGGCAGGGAGAATTGCTTGAACCTGGAAGGTGGAGGTTGCAGTGAGCCGAGATTGCGCCACTGCACTCCAGCCTGGAAAACAGAGCGAGACTCCATCTTAAAAAAGAAAAGAAAAAAAAAGTTCAACAGACCTCAAGCTAAATAAACTAGAAGAAAATTACACAAAGGGACGTTCATTTTATTTCTCAAAGAACTAAAAATAGAATTACCATTTGGCCCAGCAATCCCATCACTGGACACACGATAAAAGAAAAATAGCAGGCTGGGCACAGTGGCCCACACCTGTAATTGCAGCACTTTGGGAGGCCAAGGTGGGCAGATAGCTTGACCTCAGGAGTTCAAGACCAGTCTGGGAAACATGGAGAAACCCTGTCTCTACAACAAATACAAAAAAAAAAAAAAAAAAAAAAAGCTGGGCATGGTGGTATGCACCTGTAGTCCCAGCTACTCAGGAGACTGAGGTGGGAGGAAGGCTTGAGCCCAGGAGGTGGAGGTTGCAGTGAGCCAAGATTGCACCACTCCACTCCACTTTGGGTGACAGAGTCAGACTCTGTCTCAAAAAAAAAAAAAAAAGAAAAGAAAAATTATTCTACCAAAAATACACCTGCATTTCTATGTTTATTGCAGTGCTATTCACAATAGTAAAGACATGGAATCAATGTAGATTTCCATCAGTGGTGGATTGGATAAAGAAAATGTGGTACATACATACCATGGAATACTATGCAGCCATAAAAAAGAACAAAAGCATGTCTTTTGCAGCAACATGGATGGAAATGGAGGCCTTTATTCTAAATGAATTATCACAGAAACAGAAAACCAAATACCGCATGCTCTTGCTTATAAGTGGGAAATAAACACTGGGCACACACGACATAAAGATGGGAAAAACAGACACTGGGGACTTCAAATTGGGGAAGGGAGGGAGGAGAGAGGGTTGAAAAATAACCTATTGGGTACTATGTTTACTATTTGGGTGAGGAATTCAATGAAGTCCAAACTTCATCATCACACAATATATCCATGTAACAAATCTGCACATGTACTCTTTGAATCTAAATTTTTTTTAAAAAGTACACCATAATTAAATACCTTTAAATCAATGATTTTGAAAAAATTATAACAACAGTCAGACCAAAGAAAAGAAGACACATAAGTGCAGCGAAATGAAGATAAGAATGAAAGCTGACATCTCATCAAAAACAATCTAACCTGGAAGTCAGAAGAGAACCATCTTTAAAATACAGAATTAAACAACAGTCAATCTAGAAATCTTTACTGAGCAAAAAAAAAATCTTCCAATACCAAAAGTGAAATAAAGGCATTATTAGAAATGCGAAAGCTGAAAGAATTCATCACCAGCAAAATGTACTAGAAGAAAAAGTAAAGGACATCAGGCAGAAGGAAGATGATACCATGTACAAATCTGGATTTAAACAAAAGAATGAAGAAAATTATGTAATTAAATAATACATTTTTCTTATTATTTAAATATCTTTAAGTGATAATTGATTATCTAACACAAAAATCATGTTGTACACAGTGTAAGATACCCTCATCACAGAGATGTGCCCATTCTAATCCCTGGAACCTGTGGATATGTTAGGTTATACTGGAAAGGAGAATTAAGATGGCAGATGGAATTAAGGTTCTTAATCAGTTGACCTTGCAATGGGGTGATTATCCTTGATTATACAGGTGGACACATTGTGATTATTACAATGGTTGTAAGTGAAAGAGAGAGGTGGAAGATAGGGAATGTCAGTGTGAGACAGTATAAAAAACATTGACTGGTCATTGCTAGCTTTGAAGACGGCAGGACGCCATGAGCCAAGGAATGCAGGTCACCTGTATAAGCTGGAAAAGGCAAAAGAGTTTCACTCCTAGGCCTTCCAGAAGGAACACAATTCTGCTGATACAATGATTTTAGCTTAATGAGACCTATTTCAGATGCATTTTTAGACATTTCAGGGTAAAATGTTTTTAAATTGCATTAGAAAAAGCTGGAGTGGAGGAATTGAAACACGCTGCCATTAAGGTCTAATATTATACCTGAAGTCTAATACTATACTGTCACTTGAAGTAAGCTATGATCATTTAAATGTGTATACAGTAGCTTTCCTTTATTTGCTGTTTCTCTTTCCATGTGTATTTTGGTTACTCATTGTCAACCAAAAATATTACATGGAAAATTTTGGAAATTAACAATTTATAAGTTTTAAATTACATGCCATTCTAAGTAGTGTGATAAAGTCTCACCCTATCCTGCTCCTTCCTCACCTCCCCTAGGATGTGAATCTTCTCTTTGTCCAGTATATCCATGTGGTAGACGCTACCCATCCACTGGTAACTTAGTGGCCATGTTGGTTAGCAGATCGAAAAAACAGTGAGTGTATAGGGTGTGATACTATCTGTGATTTCAGGCATCCACTGGGGGTATTGAAACACATTCCCTGGATAAGGGAGGACTACTATACTATAAAACCTAAAATAGCCACTTAAATATCACAACAAAAATTAGCCTAAAAGCCAAAAGTTGCTGTAAAATGGAATCATGACAAAATAATGCAAAAGATGCAGAAAAATAAGACAAAGAAAATAAATCATAGATGAGACAAATAGAAAACATTTTATTACTGTGGTAAATTCTACCTACATTGACTAATATGCTAAACTATTCATTAAATATAAAACAACAGACATTGCAACAAAAGCCTTGTCATATATTTATTAATGAATACTTTAAGTAAAAAACTCTCTAAAATAAAACCAAACAACTTAGAGAAGAATCAAAGTTTAAAATGAGAGAAGGTGTTGTAAAAAATTAGGGCTGTAAAGATAAAAATAACGCCTTGCTATGTTAATATTTTTAATCTTGACTGGTGTTAAATAACTTAAAAATCAATAAATGGTATAATGAAAATAGAAATATGTGTAAATGAAAATGCCTTCATTTTATCAATAATGAGAGTTTAAATATACCATTCAAGGTAAACTGTGTTTTACCTTAAAAACTAATTTCTGTGTTTATCTTTTTAATTTAGGGAAAAATTTAGGTATTTTGTATTAAGTAATGCTTAAATTTTAATATCTAATTATTATATATGTTAAAATAACTTTAATGCTATTTTTAGAAAATAAAATGCAGAATAAAATGTCAAAATCTCAGTCTTTTGATTATTCTTCTATTTTGTTTTCTATGTGTGAAGTATAAGTGAATATCTATGAATCTATGAGTGAGGCCTGAAATGACGTCCATCTAAAATTGATAATATTTACTTCTAAAGGTTGGAATTTAGGGTAATTTTTTTTTCTTTCTTTATTTCTTTTTTTTTTTTTGGACAGGGTCTTACTGAGTTGCCCAGGCAGGAGTCCAGTAGTGGAATCATAGCTCACTACAGCCTCAAACTCCCAGGCTTCAAGTGATCCTCCCACCTCAACCTCCTGAGTAGTCAGGACTACATGTGTGTGCCACCATGACCAGCTAGCCTTTTTTTGTTAGTTTGTTTTTGTAGAGACAGGGTCTCCCTACATTAACCAGGCTGGCCTCCAACTCTGGACTCAAGTGATCCTCCTGCCTCAGTCTCCCAAAATGCTGGGATTACAGGCGTAAGTCACTGCACCCAGCCCTGGGTGATTTTCTTTACCATCTTCTTTTACCTTCTCTATTGCTATGGTTTTCCTGTGAAGGGCATGTTAGCATAAATAAAATCACTATTTTTTTAAAAGCATTCAATCTCAAGTAAGTCGAACTATTCAGGCTCATCTTTTTATCTTAAAAACATCTTTTTTATCTACAGGAAAAATTAGGAATCATATTATCTAAGATGGTCTATAATATTAAATGTGAATATATGAGAAATAAGAATACATGAGAAAATGCAGTGGTACCTCAAATGTTTTCAGTGAATTGTGACTTAGTCTTGTGATTTTGTCAATGTAAATATGTAGAGACTTTCAGTCAAGATGTCACACTGAGGAATAGAGATATTCCCCTTCCTATTTTAAATTTAGAAACAAGGAAGAAAATATGATTTAAATATATACACAGACAAGCTAATTAAGAGGAATCTGAAAATGCTAGAAATAAAGAGTACACCCAAAGACTCAGCGGTATATCAGACTTGATACAATATGGTCCACAGAAGGACCTGCGGGTCCGTGGATGGCACAGAGGTGGCCCTGGATTCTATGCATAAAGCAGGAGCTTCCCACCCTGGGTTATGTGTGCCACAAGGGTGAGCTCTGAGAACTTGAACTTTGTATAAGGGATTGATTAGAGACAGAGAAACCGACACTAAAGTTAGTGCAGCAGCTCAGCTACAAGACAAAGATGCCTTGGACCAGGGTGCTAGCAGCAGTGAGGGGTAACTGACTCAGGCCATGTTTTGGAGATAGACTCCACAGAATTGCTAATCATTCAAAACAGAGAAAGAACACATTAAGTAAAACAAGAGTCAAGAGAAACAGGATCATCTTAAGACCTGATATATGGTAAGAGCGGAATAAAAATTATTCATCGCATATTTTATTCATAGAAGATAATAGGTAGCTTTTTTCTAACCTCCTTTACACAAGAATATTCAATCCAGAAAATGCGGGAGTAGAGGGGCACCTGAGTATCACAGGCCAGAGTTCCACAGTTCAGAATCTGCCTCGGGAGGTAGCTCTTTATTACACAGCACTCAGAAGACAGCTCAGCTTTGGAGTCTGCCTCCTCAGAGATCAGGAGCCAGTGTGCAGAAATAAGGATTATGGCAGAGTTGATCTCTTCTGATCTTCTAAAATCCCTAAGCGAATTTTTAAGTTATACCTACAAGCATAAGGCAAGCCTTCATCTGACAAATGACTGTTAACATCAGAAAAGTCTATGCATATTGAGTCTAGAAACTTGAAAAATATTTTGTATAATAGCTACCATTTCCTCCATTTTCTTTTTACCAAGTTAATGCTAACACCTCCAGTCTATCACCCTCTCAAACTCTCCTCCCCATATCTGCAAAAAAAAAAAAAAAAAATCATAAACAAACAGATTTCTTTCCACAGCTGAAGTGAATTACATCACTGCCTGTGGGTAGATCCATTATTTCATTGTTTCTATACTTTTAAAATAAAAATATAACAAATAGAGAAAAATACCTAATATATAATAACATTTTTTATACACCAAAATAATCATACAACTCTACAAATTTTCTGAATGTTAACATACACATATAACTTTTGCTCAGAACAAGAAATAGAATATTGTCAGCATTCCATAAGTACCCAGTATGCTCCCTCCTGTTTCCTACTTCTTTTCCCAAAAGAAGTACTGTTCTGATTCCCATCACCATTGATTAGTTTTGTTGGGTTTGTAATTTATAGAATACATTCACATTCCATATACTCTTTTTGTATCTGGCTTCTATTGCTCATCATATTATTGTGATTATGACTGAGACATTAATCCATGATGTTACTTGTAGCAAAATGTTTATTTTCACTGCTGTATACTGTTCAATTGTATGAATACACCACAAATTATTTCCTCATTCTACTTACTGATAAACATTTGGGTAGTTTCCAAGTTTTGACAATTATAAATGGTGCTCCTGTGAACATTCTTACACATATTTTTTAGGATATAAGTGCATGTATTTCTGTTAGGTACATAACTGAGGGTCCTAAGATAGGTAAATGGTCAGGTTGAATAGAAAACGCCCAAAGTTTTCCAATGTAAGTTTACCAACTTACATTCCCAAGGCTATGTACGAAAATTTCAGTTTTCCCACACTTTTGACAACACTTGGAATTGTTAGTAATTTTTATTTCAGTCCTTAGGGAGGATATGAATTGAAATCTAATTGTAATTTCATTTTGTATTTTCCTAACTTCTAATGAGTTTGAGTCCAATTTCCTATGTTTGTCAGACATTTGGATACTCTGTCTTGTGAAATGCTTATTAGTTAAGTCCTAAATGCTTTTCTTCTGGAATATTTGTCATTTTCCTATTGATTTGCAAAAGTTTTTTATTGTGTACATGTAGTGGCTCTATTTTAAAACTAAAGCAATTATAGGGAAACAAACAATTTTATACTAGTATTATTTCAATGCGATGTCCAAGTAACAAAAATAACCTTAAAAATGAAGTGTCTTCTTTTAAGTTAAGATGTATGATGAAGATGATACTGGTAGTGACAATGAACATACACACACACACACACACACACATCTCAACAGGAAAAGCACTTAATATTTATTGAGAGCTAAGATGTTCTATACTAAGAGGTTTATATGCATGGTTTCCTCAAATATGTTCGAATAAAAATAAGAAGTAGATATTATTATCTATTTCCAACAGAGACCAATGGATCTGTATTAGTTTGCTCTTACAATGCTAATAGAGACACATCCAAGACTGGGTAATTTATAAAGGAAAGAAGTTTAATGGACTCACAGTTCCACATGGCTGGGGAGGCCTCACAATTATGGCGGAAGGCAAGAAGTAGCAAAGTCATGTTTTATGTGGCAACAGGCAAGAGAGCTTGTGCAGGAGAACTCCCATTTAAAAAATCATCAGATCTTGTGAGACTGATTCTCTGTCATGAGAGCAGCACAAGAAAGACCCGCCCTCATGATTAAATTACCTCTCACCTGGTTCCTCCCACCACACATGGGAATTATGGGAGCTACAATTCAAGATGAGAGTTGGGCGGGGACACAGCCAAACCATAACAGGGTCTTAAAGAAATTAGGTAATTTGCGCAAGGCCACATAGGGAAATGACATCGCCTTTATTGCAATACAACTCTTCCCTGGTCATGAATATAAGATGGATAAAGATAACCTGAAGCACCAGAAAATTGTGGGTCTTCCTATCTAAAAGGAAGGCACTAATAGGGAAGATAAAGATCAACATAAATTAAACTAAGTGTGCCCTTTTATTGGGGGAAAATAAATTTTTGTGGCCATCTTCAGATTTTGTCACAAGGAAAGGCTGTTTGTTAAACTTGTACTGCAAAGCATCAAGTCATTTCTTAGCACACAGTATGTGGCATATAGTAGACATGCAGAAAATATTTTCTGATTTAGGAAACAGAATTTTAATGTCACTTTCTCTATAACTACAGATGACTTCTAAATTGTTATTGCAAATTGTCTTTACACAGGTCTTAATAAGAAGAAAAACTAAATCAAAATATTGCCTATGTATTCAGTGTCAAATAAGCAGGCAGATATTGTACAATGCATGGCTTTGTAACACCATTTCTTTAAAGGAATTGTTTGATTTAGATTTAAATTTGAAAAAGAATTCACTGGCATAGTAGTTGACAGAGGAAAGCTGACTTCTTTCTTTTTTAGCAATAATTCACACCTGAAGACAAGTAATAAATCAAGTAAGTAAATCAGGTGTTCACTCCAATCCCAACTAAAAGAAAAAAAATCACACTAAACTAAAATTAATATGCTGTGAATTTGTCTATAGATTTACATGCATATAAATATACATACACACACATTTCTCTATATATATATCACTTTCTCTCACATACACACACTCACATACACAAATATTATGAAATAAATATATTTGCTGTATTAAAAAATATTTAAGTATCTAAAGTGAAACCTAGCCTGCTTCTTCTTCCCTTCATCCCCCATGAATAATCAGAATGTGGGCTATTTTTTAACATTTTTTTAAAGCCCAGAAGTAGAGTTATTTTCTCTATTTTCTCACCTGTTCAGGTTAAACCAATATGTCAAGCTTCTCTCCAGAATCAGGAGCTCACATCTACTGTTAAAAACCGCCTGTGAAATTTAGCTTTTCTTGGCTGGTTAGGTTCCTTTTAGAGGGGGCAGGCAGTCCCCAGTGGTTGCAGGTAGCTGAGAGTAGGTGCCCCTTCTCCACAAGCCAGAATATTAGAATGAAAGCAAGTCTCAGTTCCAATTTTTGCATACATGTACACATTTTTGTGTGTGTTCTACAGGAACAAAAAATATGCAATTTGCATAGAAGCTTAATGTAGTCCCCACCTCCTATCTCTTTAAGGTTTCCGTTAAGCAACACTTCTAAAATAATTGCCCAAAAGCAATTATGATTTAATAACATACTAGAGACAGGATAAGCTAACCTTCAAATTGTGCTAGGAGACAGAATCCTCTATTAAGTGTGCAGAGTAGGACAGAACACATTTTTGACCGTGGACACTTGTCTCAAGATCCCTACTTAACCAGATTTGTATAAGAAAGAATTAGATGCTGGTACACCATATCTAGTCAACTCAACTTACTCTGAACAACACTAATCCTACAATTCAAAAAGTCATATCTAATATTCCTTTTGTTAACTATGGATATCTCCAGCACAGACTCAGATATTGATATTTGCAGCTTCTGCCTTAGCTACTTCTAGAATATGGATTCTGAATTGGGATATTTCACATGCTACTAACTACATCACACAGTCCAGCCTCAAGTATTTTAAAGAATACTCAACAAGCAAACACAGCAACCAGGGACATTGCAGAGGTGTGATTTTTGCATAATCCATGAGGAATGGTGGGTACTGTCATGTGGAATTGTTTTCTGGGCTAGAGGCCTCAGAAGCCTGCAATGACCAATAGTTTGGTGGGTGGCCTATTTTCAGCACAACTGAATTCCCCGTGCCATGGTCCTGACCAGAGCCAGGAGTTCTGTTTGGTTACTGCTTTGCTATCTCCCTGTTCTTCAGAGCCTCGCAGACCTCAGACATATCCTAGAATGTCAGTTTTTCTAAAAGCAAGAGCCAGGACTCTTTCCTTTACTTTGTTCCACCAACTTGCTCTATCATTACTTTATAAGCTTTGGTACCAAAGATCTCTTCTTTTCATATTTCTTGGACAGTAAAGCTTCGTTGTGGATAACAGGGTCATACATTTAAAGAATAAATGACTTAATTATATCTTTTCTCCTTAGTAGCTTGCACTCTTTGGGCAACTTCTGAATTTTTAACCCTTAAACACCAGTGGCTGTTTATTTCCACTTTTTCTAGAAAACAGAGATTGCTGCCAACAGACCCTAGAACTTCAGAACAACTGCAACTTACTTACTTTTTCTTGATAGTAAAATGCCAAGCATGTCTTCAACAGAGGCCCTTTCCTAAAGGTTGGAGCAGCAGAATTTTCTGTAAGCCCTCTGTCTTTTGAGTAGAGGAAAACACACGTTTATTTTCTGAAGACATTTTTCTACATTTGCATCCATAATGTCTGTTTTTGTGGTGAGACATATATGTTGGGACATCTTGCTAAAAAATCTAATTTAGAAATTAGAGGCAATGAACTCCCCCCCTTTTCAAATACAACAGAGGATAGGGAACTTGAGAAGAATTAGAATTGTTTTTGCACTTTGTTCTTGTTTTCACAAACATGCAGTTAATACATGGTTATTGAGAGAATATTTTGTTGGTCACTGTTCTAAAAATTGGATATTCAGTGGTGAACACAGAGAGAGAAAGTCCCTTGTGATGGTTAATATTGACCATCAACTTGATTGAAGGATGCAAAATATTTTTCCTGCGTGTGTCTGTGAGGATGTTGCCCAAAGAGATTAACATTTGAGCCAGTGGACTAGAAAAGGCAGACCCACCCTCATTCTGGATGGGCACCATCTAATCAGCTGCCAGTGTGGCTAGAATAAAGCAGGCAGAAGAAAGTGGAATGAGCAGAGTCACTGAGTCTTCTGGCCTTCATCTTTCTTTCTGTGCTGGATGGTTGCTGCCCTCTGACATCAGACTCCAAGTTCTTCAGCTTTTGAACTCCTAGACTTACACCAGGGATTTATCAGGGATCTGGGGCCAGACAGGCTACACTGTCCGCTTCCCTACCTTTGAGGTTTTAGGACTGGGACTGGTTTCCTTGATCCTCAGCTTGCACACGGCTTACTATAAGAGGCCTATTGTGAGACATCACCTTGTGATTGTGTGAGTCAATTCTCCTTAATAAACTCCTCTTCATATATACATCTATCCTATTAGTTCTGTCCCTCTAGAGAACCCTAATACAGATTTTGGTACCAAGACTGATTCTAGAGGAGCAGAATTTTAAGAATGGATTTCTTTAGTTGGTTTTGGAGTTTCTGGAGTTGGCTGCTTAATATGATTAGACCTCAAAAATGCTAAGGACTCTACTTCTAATAGTATGGAAAACATTGATAGTCCTTGGCAATAATTGCTTAGAGAGTTATGTAAAATAAATGCATTTGATACTCCTGATTCACCACTTGTGAGCAGCAAGGAGTTTAGTGACTCTATACATAATACCTTTGACCATTTGTGGAAAGCCAAGGAAAATAAAGTTGGCTGGTTGCTTTTAAGTTCACTGGACAAAGTGACAAAAGAAAAGGATGAGCACAGAGATTCTAACTCCCAGCTTCAGAAGCACAAACTGAGTCTCAAGTCTTCTAAGATTGTCCTGAGTGAGAATTTTATCTCCTGTAGACAAAGGGTTGAAATTGCAGAAAATCAGACAGAAGCTCTTATCATGAGAGTAGCTGACCTGCGAAGAGAGGTGCACACTCAGTCTCGCCAGGTGTCTAGTGTTAAAGTGAGGGCATTGACTGGAGAAGAATAGGTCCCTGCAACTTGGAATGGGGATCGGTGGGAGGAACCTGATGAAGCTGGGGATACTGAGCTTGTAAACTCTGATGAGCCTTTTTGGCCAGAGGAAACCGCCTGCCCACCCCCAGTGGTAGAAACATCCCCTCCACCAACCATGCTGCCATTAGCCTTTCCATATTTGTCTAAGGAGATTACCCATGCACTGCCTGAGGCAACAGTGATGGTCTCCCCTGAGGGAGTTGCCAGGCAAGACAATGCTGGCTCTCCTCAGGACCCACCCGCAACACCCCTGTTTGCTTCTATACCTATAACTAGACTCAAGTCCCAGCAGGCCCCTAGAGGTGAGGTTCAGAGTGTGATGCACAAGGAGGTGTGCTACACTCCAAAATAACTGCTTGAGTTTTCTAATTTATATAAGCAGAAATCTGGAGAACAGGCATGGGAATATCAAGGGTGTGGGATAATGGTGGAAGGGATATTAAGTTGGATCAGGCTGAATTTATTGATATGGGCCAACTAAGCAGGGATCCTGCATTTAATGCTGTAGCTCGGGGAGTTTAAAAAAAAAAAAAAGGTTCTAATAGTTTACTTGCTTGACTAGCTGAACTATGGATCAAAAGATGGCCCACTGTGAGTGAGCTAGAAATGCCTGATCTCCTTTCGTTTAATGTAGAAGAAGGGCTCCAAAGGCTAAGGGATATGAGAATGCTAGATTGGGTTAGTCACTATAGATGTACTCATCCCAGCTGAGAAGGTCCAGAAGACATACCCTTCACCAATACTTTGCAAAATAGATTTGTGAGGGGAGTACCTGCAACCCTGAAGAGCTCTGTGACTGCACTTCTCTGTATGCCAGATATTACAAGTCGGAACAACAGTTACTCAATTAATTAAAAAATGTAAGTGTAATGGGAATAACTGGATTCAGAGGTGGCAGGGGGCAAGTGGTGACACTCCACCATCAAAGTTGAGGTGGGTGTAGTTACCACAATGGACAGCAGAGGCAGAGCAGCAATCGGAATAGTCGACTTGTGTAGAGCTGAGGCATTGGCTAATTAATCACAGTGTTCCTAGAAGTGAAACTGATAGGAAGCGTATTGCATTCTTAATTTGTATAAGCAGAAAACTTCCAGGTTTTGTGGATGAAGGAATAATTTGAATTACAAAAATAGAAAATCATTGCCCCTCAATCAATTTCCAGACTTGAACCAGTTTACAGACCCCAAGTCCCTTGAATGAAGGGGAGGCCGAGTCCCTTTGAGGAAGAACCCCACTACACTACCAACAATTTATGCTGTTAATCCTTCTCCCATCTTTCCCCAAGAAGGCGTCTGGCCTTTAACTCTGGTAAAAGGCCAGACTTTTCAGGGACTACTGGACACTGGCTCTGAGCTGACGTTGATTCCAGAGCACCCAAAATATCACTGCGGTCCTCTAGTTAAAGTGGGGGCTTATGGAGGTCAGGTAATTAATGGAGTTTTAGCTCATGTCTGACTTACAGTGGGTCCAGTGGATCCCCGGACTCTCCCTGTGTTCATTTCCCCAGTGCCAGAGTGCATAATTGACATAAAGATACTTAGTAGCTGGTCCCTGACTCATAGGGTGAGGGTTATTATGGTGGGAAAGGCCAAATGGAAGCCATTAGAGCTGTCTTACTTAGAAAAATAGTAAATGAAAAACAGTATCACATCCCTGGAGCGATTGCAGAGATTAGCGCCACCATCAAGGACTTGAACGATGCAGGGGTGGTGATTCCCACCACATCCCCATTCAACGCTCCTGTTTGGCCTGTGAAGAAGACAGGTGGATCTTAGAAAATGACAGTGGATTATTGTAAGCTTAACCAAGTGGTGACTCCAATTGCAGTTGTTGTACCAGATGTGGTTTCATTGCTTGAGCAAATTAATACATCTGCTACCGAGTATGTAGTCATTGAGCATACGTTTTTATCCATTCCCAGGGCCCCAAAATTTGCCTTCAGCTGGCAAGGTCAGCAATGTACCTTCACTGTCCTACCTCAGAGGTATATCACTCTCCAACTGTGTTATAATCTAGTTTGCAGATATCTTGATCACTTTTCTCTTCTACAAGATATCACAATGGCCCATTACATTGATAACATTATGCTGATTGGATCCAGTGAGCAAGCAGCAGCAAATACAGCGAACTTATTCATGAGATATTTGCATGCCATGGGATGGGAAGTAAATCCAGCTAAAATTCAGGGAGCTTTTACCTGAATACAATTTCTAGATGTCCAGTGGTGTGGGGCCTGTCGAGATATCCCTTCTAAGGTGCAGGATAAGTTGCTGTGTTTGGCCCTTCCTACAACCAAGAAAGAGGCACAAGAAAGTGGGCCTATTTGGATTTTGGAAGCAACACATTCCTGATTTAGGTGTGTTACTCTGGCCAATTTCTCAAGTGACACAGAGGTTGCCACTTTTGAGTGGGGTCCAGAACAGTAGGAGGCTCTGCAGCAGGTTCAGGCTGCTGTGCAAGCTGCTCTGCCACTTGGGCCATATGACCCAGCAGATCCAATGGTGCCTGATGTGTCAGTGGCAGATAGGGATTTTGTTTGGAGCCTTTGGTAGGCACCCATAGGTGAATCACAGCAGAGGCCTCTAGAATTTTGGAGCAAGGCCCTGCCATCTTCTGCAGATTACTACTCTCCTTTTGAGAGACAGCTCTCAGCCTATTACTGGGCTTTGGTAGAAACTGAACATTTGACTATGTCTCATCAAGTCACCATGTGTCCTAAACTGCCTGTCATGAGCTGGGTGCCTTCTGACCCATCTAGCTATAAAGTTGAGGGTGCACGGCAGCATTCCATCATCAAATGGAAGTGGTATGTATGTGATCAGGCCAAAGCAGGTCCTGAAGGCACAAGTAAGTTACATGAGGAAGTGGCTCAAATGCCCATGCTCTCCACTCCTGCCACCCTACCTTCTGTCCCCCAGTCTGTACCAATGGCTTCATGGGGAGTTCCCTATGATCATTTGACAAAGGAAGAGAAGCCTAAGGTCTGATTTACAGATAGTTCTGCACAATATGCAAGCACCACCTGAAAGTGGACAGCTGCAGCACTACAGCCCTTTTCTAGAACATTCCTGAAGGACAGTGGTGAAGGGAAATCTTCCCAGTGGGCAGAACTTTGAGCAGTGCACCTGGTTGTACACTTTGCATAGAAGGAGAAATGGCTAGCTGTGTGATTAAATACTGATTCATGGGCAGTAGACAATGGTTTGGCTGGATGGTCAGGGACTTGGAAGCAGCATAATTGAAAAATTGGTGATAGAGAAATCTGGGGAAAATGTATGTGGACAGAGCTCTCTGAGTGGTCAAAAACCATGAAGATATTTGTATCATATGTGAATGCTAACCCAAGAGTGACCTCAGCAGAGAATGATTTTTAAATCAAATGGATAGAACGACTCATTCTGTGGACACCCCTCAGCCTCTTTCCCTAGCCCACCGTTATCACCCAAATGGTCCAAGAACAATGTGGCCATGGTGGCAGGGATGGAGGTTATGCATGGGCTCTGCAACGTGGACTTCTACTCACCAAGGCTGACCTGTCTATGGCCACCACTGAGAGCCCAGTTTGCCAACAGCAGAGACCAACACTGTGCCCTAGATATGGTACCATTCCCCAGGGTAATCAGCCAGCTACTTTGTGGCAGGTTGATTATATTGGAACTCTCCCATCATGGAAAGGGAAGTGGTTTGTCCTCACTGGAATAGACACTTACTCCAGATATAGGTTCGTCTATCCCACACACAATGCTGCTGCCAAGACTACCATTCATGGACTCACTGAATGCCTTATCCACCCTCATGGTGTTCCACATAGCATTGCCTCTGACCAAGGCACTCACTTTATGGCCAAAGAAGTGCAGCAGTGGGTTCATGCTCATGGCATCCCCTGGTCTTACCATGTTCCCCATTATCCCGAAGCAACTAGATTGGCAGAATGGTGGAATGGCCTTTTGAAGTTACAATCCCAATGCCAACTAGGTGACAATACTTCGCAAGACTGGGGCAAAGTTCTCCAGAAGGCCATGAATCAGAATCCAGTATATGGCATTGTTTCCCCCATATCCAGGATTGATGGGTCCAGGAATCCAGGGGTGGAAGTGGAAGTGGCACCACTCACCATCACCCCTAGTGACACACAAGCAAAATTTTTGCTTCCTGTTCCCATGACATTATGTTCTGCTGGCCTAGATGTCTTAGTTTAAGAGGGAGGAATGCTGCCACAAGTATACAGACAATGATTTCATTAAATTGGAAGTTAAGATGGCCACCTGTCCACTTTGAGCTTCTCCTACCTCTGAGTCAACAGGCTAAGAAGAGGGTTATAGTGTTGTCTGGGGTGATTGACCTGGACTATCAAGATGAAATCAGACTACTACTCCACAATGGAGGTAAGGAAAAGTATGTGTGAAATGCAGAAGATCCCTTAGGGTGTCTCTTAGTATTACCTTGTGATTAGTATTACCTACCTTAGTATGCCTAGTGATTAAGGTCAATGGCAAACTACAACAACCCAATCGAGGCAGGACTACAAATGGCCCAGACCCTTCAGGAATGAAGGTTTGAGTCACTCTACCAGGTAAAAAACACAACCCACTGTGGTGCTTGATGAAGGCAAAGGGAATACAGAATGAATAGAAGGTAGTCATCAATACTAGCTATGACCATGTGACTGGGTGCAGAAACAAGGACTGTAATTGTCGCAAATGTTTCCACCTTATTTTGTTAAGAATATGTTTGTGCCTGTATACACTTGTACAAGAAAGTATCTTCACTTTTCTTTTCCTTTATCATGTAACATAAGATCTATTAACTTCGTATCAGCATTTAAGTGTTGTTAAATTTTTGTAATAACATTTAAGTTACGGCTTAGTGTGCTTCTGGTTGTATGAAGGATAGCTGTATTACATTAGCTGTAATTATGACCTTATTATTGTTTTTATTTGTAGGTTATGTATAACTTCAGGAGATGTGTATGGATGTAAGTTGATGAGGGGTGGACTTGCGATGGTTAATATTAAGTGTCAACTTGATTGAATTAAAGAATGCAAAGTATTGCTCCTAGGTGTGTCTGTGAGGGTGTTGCCAAAGGAGATTAACATTTGAGTCAGTGGAGTGGGAGAGGCAGACCCACCCTCATTCTGGGTGGGCACCATCTAATCAGCTGCCAGGGTAGCTAGAATACAGCAGGCAGTAGAAAGTGTAATGAGCAGACTTACTGAGACTTCTGGTCTTCATCTTTCTCCCAAGCTGGATGCCTGCTGCCCTCCAACATCAGATTCCAAGTTCTTCAGTTTTTGGACTCTTGGACTTACATCAGTGATTTGCCAGGGGCTCTCAGGCCTTTGACCACAGACTGAAGGCTGCACTGTCGGCTTACCTACCTCTGAGGTTTTGGGACTGGGACTGGCTTCCTTGATCCTCAGCTTGCACATGGCCTATTGTGGGAGGCCTAATGTGGGACTTCATCTTGTGATCCTGAGAGTCAATACTCCTTAATAAACTCCTCTTCACACATACATCTATCCTATTAGTTATGGTCCTCTAGAGAACCCTGACCAGTACACCCCTGTACTCATGGCATTCACACTGGAATGACTCACACCACATATTGCTCTGCAGTTTAAAAGAAAAAAGTTTAAAATATATAATGTGTCTGGGTACAATGGCTCATTCTTGTAATCCTTGCCATTTGGGAGGCTAAGGTGGGATGATCGCTTATGGCTGGGAGTTTGAGACCAGCCTGGGAAACATACAAAGATCAGTTTCTTAAATAAATAAATGTATTTGTATATATATATATGTGTATCTTTATTATACATATTATGAAGGGGTGTGTGAGTGTGTGTGTGTGTGTGTGTGTGTGTATAAATCCATGTAGTTAACATTTCCCATGTTCATTATTGCTTTAAAGTTCAAGTTTTCATTGGGTATTATAGTCCTCTTGAAAATTTTCTTGACATTTTTTTGTAATTCAGGCTTGCTAGTGATTAGTTCTTTCATTTTTTTTTAAGTCTAAAAAAGTCTTTATCTTCACTTTTGAAAAATCTTTTCACTGGTAAATAATTATAGGTAAACAGGTTTTTTCCCCTCTATAGTTTAAAGAGGTTGCTCCACTATTTCCTGGCTTGTATTTTTTCTTTATCTTTTTTTTTTTTTAAACAAGAAATCTGCTGTCAACTTTATCTTTGTTTCTGTGTATATCATGTGCTTTATTTTTTTAAATCTGGATATTTATAACATTTTCTTTTTATCACTAATTTAAATAAATCTATGATGTTCCTTGGTGTAGTTTTCCTCCTGTTTTGTGCAGGGGAATTTGTTGAGCTTTTTGGCTCTGTGGGTGTTAGTGAGTTGAATGCTGGCTCTCCAAAAGTTATGAAAACCGCCCAGAACCTGTGAATGTGACTTTATCTGGATAAAGGATCTTTGCAGATCAATAAAGATAAGGATCTCAGGGCAAGATGACCCTGGATTATGTGGGTGGGCCCTACATCTGATGGCAAGTGTCCTTGTAAGAGAAACGCAGAGGGAGATTGGAGACACACAGAGAAGGACACGTAAAGACAGTGGCAGAGATTGAAGTTATGTATCATAAGCAAAGCAGTGCCTGGAGCCACTAGAAATTGGAAGGGGCAGGGAAGGATCCACCCTAAGAACTTCCAGGCCTAACTCTTTGATTTAGGACTTCTGGCTCCCAGAAATGTGACAGAATACATTTCTGTTGTTTCTAAGCCATTAAGATTTCAATAATTTGTTATGGCAGCCGTAGAAACCTAATAGTAATAGGTTTCTAGGGTATAATCAAGTTTGGAAAAATTTCTGCCATTATTTCCTTAAATATATTTATTTTCTCATTCTTCTCCTTCGAGAACTTAATAATATGTGCTTAGTCACACAAGATTCCCCAAAGTTTCCTAATGCCCTATTTATTTCAGTTATTTTCTCTCCATGTTTATTTTGTATAATTTTTATATCTCCCAAGTTCAATAATCTTTTCTTTTCTGATGCAAAATCTGCTATTAATTTCATCCACTGCATTTCTCATCTCAGACGCTGCAGTTTTCATCTGTAGACATTCAGATTGGGTCTTTTCTTAAATATCCTGCATACTTTATATATTTAACCTTTCCTCTACCTTCTTAAACATGTAGAACCCAGTCATAGTAACTCTTTCAATGCACTTGTCTATTAGTACAGTCTTTGCGTCATTTCTGGGTTAGTTTCAATTGACTATTTTTATTCTCACTATAGGTTTTGATTTACATTTCCCTGATTATTAGTGATGCTGAACATTATTTCATATATTAGTTGGCCATTTGTATATTTTCTTTTGAGAATTGTTTATTCATTTCCTTAGCTCACTTTTTGATGGAATTGTTCATTTTTTTCTTACTGATTTGTCTGGGTTTCTTGTAGATTCTGGATGTTAGTCCTACGTCAGATGTATAGATTGTGAATATTTTCTCCTACTCTGTGGGTTTTCAGTTTGCTGATTATTTCTTTTGCTGTGTAGAAGCTTTTTAGTTTAATTAAATCCAGTCTATTTATCTTTGTTTTTGTTGCATTTGCTTTTGGGTTCTTTGTCATGAAGTCTTTACCTAAACCAATGTCTACAAGTGTTTCTCCAATGTTATCTTCTAGAGTTTTTACAGTTTCAGGTCGTAGATTTAAGTCCTTGATCCGTTTTGAGTTGATTTTTGTACAAGGCGAGAGATGAGGATCCAGTTTTATTCTTCTACATGTGGCTCTACAATTTTCCCAGCACCATTTGTTGAACAGGGTGTCCTTCCACTATGGCTTATATTTTATTTCTTTGCATGCTAATGATTTTGATTGGATATCAGAAATTGTGCATTTTTACATGATAGGTGCTGGGTTTTTTAATTGTCATAAATATTTTTGGAGTTTGTTTTGGGAAATAATGAAGTTACTTAGAAACTGTTTGATATATATGTGTGTTGTTTTTAAACTTACTTAGGCAGGATCAGGCTGGCATTTAATTTTGGGTTAATTTTCCCCAGGACTGAGTGCTATAACCAGTTCTTTGTGCATTATGAAATTTCCCAATGTATCTATCGGAAACAGCCACTCTTTCTGACCCACTGTTTTCAGTCATTGCTCCTTCTAATTCTTTAGGGTATTTTTCCTGGCCACAGATAGTACCCCTAGACCATGCACTGATCAGCACTCATTATGTATTATATGAAACCATCAAAAAAATCTCTGGAGTTTTCTATTTGCAGCTCTCTTCTGTCTGGTATTTTTCTCTATAAACTCTTGCTGCTTTGCCTTTTTTGGAATCGTAGCAAAGGCTCCTCAACTTAAGAAGTCCCTTTCACTTTGCTGAGGTCTTTCTTTTCTGTGCCGTGGCTTAGAAACATTCTTAAGATGGTAAACTGATTCCACCAAAGGGTTTACCTCTTTTGCTTCCTCTTTCTCAGGCAATGGTCTCCTCCTTTGACTGATGTGCAATATCCTAAATATTGTTGCTTCTTATATATTTTCCAGATGTTTGTATTGTTTCAGTTGACAAGGTAAATCGCATTTCGTTTTATTCCAACTTTACTCCAATTCGATTTTACTCCAATTTTGACCAGAGCCAAAATTTCTCCTTGCTTTTTTCACCGGGTGCTGGACATTGTAGGTGAAAATATGTAGAACCTCTATATGAAGTTTTATTCCTCCAAATATAAACTCTCCTTTAGCAGGAAGAAAGAGTAGCAGCATATCACTTTGACAATATGGAGTTTGAGATTTAAGCTTCATTAGGGTTGGCCTACTTTATTCGTTCCCATTACCTTAAGTCATAGTACTTCTGAGATTTCAAAGGAAAGTTGAACATTTTTTACCAAGCCCCTCTGATTTGTCAGGACAAAAACTCCAAACTGCATCTCCCTACTCCTGGTAGCTTCTAGTCTTTGCACAGCTCTTCACCCGCCAAACTATTTCTTTATGCTGAGTTCCGTAGAGTACAACCCTGGGTATGCAGAGTTTGGGAGCCAGCTAACTATTGAAAAGGAATTTTATGCAGATGTTGGGACTGTACTCTCGGCGACTTCCTCTGATGTTTTTCTTCTCAATTTTCAGCTTCCCTTTCAAACTACCACTCTGATCTCTGTTTTCTCAGTCCAGAAAGTGCTGCTTATTGAAGGATTTACCTGCATCTTGAAGATCTAAGGGTTGTCCTCAGGGAAAAGTCTTGGTATACATTGAACTCACCTAATATGTTTCTCTTCTTTTAAGGATCACATCTTTCCAATTTATACCTCCCTATTTTAGTTGCCTTCAAATACTTGTCTTTTATATTTTGTCCAGCTTTAATAATTGTTATTGGCAGGAGGTTTAGTCTGTTACTCTGCCATGACAACAACCAGTCCTCTCTCTGTTATTTGGAAAGCTTTTTAAAAATACCAATGCTTGGGCTTCACTCCAAACCAATTAAATCAGAATATCTGCAAGTGAGGTCCAGGCATTCGTATTTTTAAATTCTTTCCAAGTGATCCGAATGTGTATAGAGAGCCGAGAACCAGTGGTCTAGGCTGACTATTACTGACAGCTGGCCTGGATTGCTTTAATCCAAATGGAAATCCCTCTTGTCCAGACCTTAGAAACAAGTTTGCTTGTAAAAGTTTTAGTGGCTCCTAGTCCTGAGAAATGTCTTGCAACAGTATCCACTCCTTTTCTCCAGCTATAATGCATGGATGGCAATTTCCACAGAATCTCATTCCCCTTATTTATTGAGCTGGACTCATGGTAATCACCACAGCTATAACTAAGAAGGGAAACTGGCATAGCCTTCCTGCATCACTTCAATTCTCCCTCAGTCTTTCCCATTGCTCACTTCTACTTTTGCACATGCTGCCTCTGATATAAAGGCTATTCCAGAGTTCTGATTGGAAAATATATTTTTTAGAATCCTTTTAACTATATGGAGTTTCAGGGTTCTTGGAAATGAGAGACTAGAATGCTAAGGAATCCCTGTGCTCGTTACCTCAAAAACTGTTTCAATATTCAAGTCATAATAAAATATTTAGTAGCTTTATATCAGCTTTATGAATTTATTCATAATTTTCTATTTATTTTATAGTTGTAATGAGCCTAGGGTTGAATATAAAAGTTTCCAGTCATAATGACCTGGTAATTTGTGGTTACAAAACAAAGTGTTTTGGTTCAGACTAGAGATACAATTTTTATTTCTACTAAGTTTATAGTATTTTCTCTCCCTCTCTTCACCTCTTAGGGGAAAAAAAATCATATGAATTAAAGGCAATAACGTTCTTCTTCTTTTTTTTTTTTTTTTTTTGAGACAAAGTCTCGCTCTGTCGCCCAGGCTGGAGTGCAGTGGCGCGATCACGGCTCAATGCAAGCTCCGCCTCCCGGGTTCCCGCCATTCTCCTGCCTCAGCCTCCCCAGTAGCTGGGACTACAGGCGCCCGCCACCTCGCCCGGCTAGTTTTTTGTATTTTTTAGTAGAGACGGGGTTTCACCGTGTTAGCCAGGATGGTCTCGATCTCCTGACCTCGTGATCCGCCCGTCTCGGCCTCCCAAAGTGCTGGGATTACAGGCTTGAGCCACCGCGCCCGGCCAATAATGTTCTTCTTAAGCAAAGAATGTGTCAACTAACTCAATAAATTTTGGTGCTTAAGTCATAAATGTTCAGAAATATATTATGCTATTGTTGCCAATATCCTTCTCCCAGACTAGCTTATTGGGGAGAGCTGCCCTTTTCTTTGCTAGGAAACTTCCAATAGATTCTCTACTTTAAGTGGGATATGAAAAGGCATAGTTGAAACCTATATTTTTCTTTTGGGAGAAAAACCAAAAGCTAGCCATTTCACTATTAAGTCACTGGCTACTCATTGATTATTAGCTCCTGAATTATAGTTTTTTTATTGCCATTAAGAAACCATGATCTTTGGGAAATACATCATTTTACTTTCTGTGAGAGAACAGTAGGCCAAAGTGCTAAAATTCACACTGACACCTCCTGATAAATCATAAGCTAGTGCTGAGAATCTGATCCTAACGAATCCTTTTCCTTTTCACTCCCACATGTGATTGAATAACTTTGTCCTTCTCTCCTTAAAACCTAAGTTCTTTCTCAACTAAGATAGCAAACTTGCCGTTGTTCTAATCCATCTCAATCTTTATTGTAGAAGCTCTGAAAATAATCAAACCACAGAAATCTGGGGAAATAGCCAGAATAAGACAGGGAAGACATAACATAAATGAAAAAGAGCAAACCCAGGAGGAAAATATGAAAGAAATTGAAGACTATTTAGAATAGAGCAAAGTCCTATGAAAGTTTGCTAACTCTTACAAATATTTGAAGTATTATCTATCATAAGGTCCTTGATCACCTGTACTCCATCTTCCTTGAAAACTAAACTGGAAAAAAAAAATGTGTTTAAATTAGTCAGAGAAGACTTCTGTTTGACAAAGGGCATCATCTCTGTTCTATAAGTAATTAGCAAGTGAATGGCACTGAGAGTTGTCCAAGGTGTGCAGATGAGACTACCAGGGTTTGCAGAAAATCCTTGTCAGAGCTCTTTAGACAAATGGCATCCCAGGTGTGTATAATGGTTGTCTTAGAAGCAGTCACTGAACTGCCTCTTAAAAATCTTTTCTACTGTGTAAGCTTATTATGACTTTCAGAGGATAACATGATTAAAAGAAACTTCACTAACACCTGCTGAGCCTCAAACTTTAAAGCTGAGAGGGGATGGGCATGAGGTAATAATAAAAGTAGAGGAAGTAAGGAAGGGAAAAAAAAAGAAACATTTAAAAAAAGAAAAAGTGACAAGGGAAGGAGAGAATCATATCTAAGGCATTGGAATCTCTAAATCTTCTATTTCCAGCACTGATAGATATGAAGCAATGATAGATATGGCAATAAAGTGGATAGTTATTGCCCTGTGCAATGGACATACAAACCCCACAAGAATTTTTTTTTTTTTTAATCAAAACACTCTTTGATGTTTTTGCAGGCAAAAAACTTCTTGTGATAAATTATAAGGAAAAGTATGGCAAGTC
The DNA here is from genome assembly GCF_049350105.2 of Macaca mulatta. Classification (NCBI taxonomy): domain Eukaryota; kingdom Metazoa; phylum Chordata; class Mammalia; order Primates; family Cercopithecidae; genus Macaca; species Macaca mulatta. The sequence continues at coordinate 51,776,611 of NC_133417.1, forward strand.
TCTGGAACCTCCTTAATTGAAAAGCATGACAAATTAAATTTCTACCACCACTCAAAACAAACTGCATGAAATCAACTTGTAACCACTGATGGCAATAGACAGAACCTTTTTGCTGTGACTCTCCCAGGCTCTTCACCAGAACACATTGTTGTTCTGGTGTCTTAGTTAAAAAACAAACAAACAAAAAAAGTGTTTAAGAGTATGTTCTTTCACTCTAATAAAGATAAGGAAGATCATTAAAAAGATGAAACATTCCTACCCCAGGGTAATATGTCTAAACTAAAAAGCATGGGCAAGAGATCAAACCACAGAAATGCTGTGCCTGCCTCAAAAGTGAGAAATGATGGATGATGGCAAGAGAAATCAGAAGAAAAATAAAAAGTTTATACCAATCTGGAAAGTGCCACAGGGCAAAGGAGCTAGATCATGTTCTCTGATCAATACAATAAAATGCCATCAATAAACTAAGTGAGCACCAGCCCTCACAAGGCACACGACATCTGTGAGTCTCCTCAGCTTCCACAAAGAGTGATTCCCTCAAAGAGCTGCCTGCACATGGGCATTCATTGCAGGCATAAGCCTATTTTTGCAGAAAAATTTGACAAAATTTTTCCTCTTTTGTCCAAATATACTTTTGTCACTTATTTTAAATATAGAAATTTTTTAAATAAGTACCAAAAAAATCTAAGGAATTCAATGAAGTGCCCTTCATACAGATTTAAGATAACCTGCAGGATAAATCAAATGCAGAATAATTAAAACAAACAAACAAACAAAACTCTGACATAATTGTAAAGGGTGGTAGTCTATGCATAGTAGGTATGTTCACCTAGCAGTAAAAAGGGATTTTTATTGGATTAAGGGCCAAGGCTCATTTGAGGAAAGGTGGTTTGAAAGGAAAACGTACAGACTCTGTTGTGACAGGTTTCTATGAACCCTTAGTAAAGTGTACGTATATTGAATAAAAAGACTAAAAAGTCCCTCTTCAGTGGGAAAGGTGACTTGATTGAGAGTTAACAGGCTGGGAGTCTAGTCCTACTTTGCAGCTACTTATAAGTGTGACCTAAATTAAATCATGTCACCATTCTGAGCTTTAGTCTTCATATAGAAATTGAGAGGGTTGTGTTGAATCTCTTCCAGTTAAAGTTTAAAATCACATTTAAATCCATGACTTTAATAAAATATCCTTGGTTCTCAGGTCTTTGGTCTTGAACTGGAAGTTACATCATTAGCCCACATATTTCTCAGACCTTCTGACCCAGACTGAATTACCTCACTAGCTTTCTTGATTCTCCATTTTACAGACAGCATACCATGGGACATCTTGGCTTCCATAATTGGGTGAACCAATTCCCCAAACAAATATCCTCTTATATAGAGATCTATGTATATCTATCTATTCAACTATATTCTATGTGTTCTACTTCTTTAGAGAACTCCAACATGCATCATCATTGCTATTTAAATAATTTATTTTTATTCTATTTTATGATTGCACCTGTGTAATAAGAGTGGATTAGGACATATCCTCTAAGACTAGACTTGTTCTTACTTCTCTAAGACATATAACTGAACTACAGGAAAGTCATTAGATTCTTATAGAAACATTTTACTGTAAAATTGGCTTCACCCTACCTATTTCAGGGTTTGAAAATGCACCTGAAATCCCTTGGAGTCAGATAATTGAATCAATCTGATTCACCCACATATTGGATATGTGACATTGGGCTTAAAACCCTTTCAGATCTAGTTTTATTATTTGTGAAATTGAAATAATATATCTACTTTATAGAATTTCTAAATTTCTATTAGGCAATTTTTAAAAATATATTTAAATTTAAATAAAATTTTAAAATATACTAGGAATTTATTAATCCTAAACCTATAACAAATGTCTACATTTCCTCTAAACAATAACATTAAAGAGCCTAAGTTTATAATAATTGAAGTTATAGCCCATTCCTAAGACTGCCTAATAGCTTCACTGTTTTTAGGGAATAATTCCATGAATGGTTAAATGAGAGTTCAACTAAGGCAGTAGGGGAGAGTCAGCAAACTCCATTCCTCATACTGGACATTAAGACAGAGGTAGGTCATGAGAGATTTCCTTTAAATAAAGTAGAGTCTATTACATTGTACTTCTATTACATTTTATAGAAACTATATACAAATCTAAGCCAAACTGAGAAGTATTACTCATTACCAATAAAAATTTTGGACTTGTAATGCAATCAATCCAACCTATCACAAAACCCCTATTCCTCCACTTGATTTCACATCAGTTTGATGACTGCAATAACATATTATCTTTCAATTTATAAATTAACTTTATTCAAAAGTATTTGTCTTTTAAATATAAAAAAAATTGGCATTCTCCCTTTGAAAATCTAGGAAAATCACTCAAAAGCCAATGTGCCAACAATTTGCTCTATTAATCAAAAACTTTATGTCAAGAATTAGTGTCTTCTTTTCTAAACCAGGGAATGCGCTTATAACTCATGTTCCAACAAGTTGAAGCTAATAAAAGAATCTGAAGTTATCTGAAATTCCATCATCCAAATACGTATTTTGATGGCTTGCAAAAACAGTAATCTCCAAAATTTACTACTCTAATTGAAAGCCTATTACCGTGAATGTTTATGCATGCACCAGGGAAACCTTTAAGTCACACACGAGACCAAGGGAGATGTTTAGTAGCAAATAGTCATGTCTCAGGTATTCTGATAGAATCACATCGTGTGCTTATCTTGTCTAAATACACTATATATTAGGATGTGTTATCATCTTTACTCCGTATTAATGATAAATATGCCTTTTCTCTTGCTGCCAAATGCCACTGAGGCAATTCTTCTGCTAGGAAGTTCCAATGTTAATTACATTATTACTTATTTTTTATTGCTAAGAGTTATTTGCCTTCATTATGTAGCTCTAACATATTCATGTTTTAAATCACACTTCATTCATTTCCATGTAGAAGAAAAAGAATTCACATCTATTATTTTTCAGTATTGTTGCATATTGCAAAGCCCAAATATGAGTTCATTAAATGTCACATAGTTAGGTAATTGGTGTTTTTCATGCTTTATATTCTGCAGAAATCCTTGGTAGATGTTATAAATGTGTCTAAGTATATCTTAGTGATATTTGGAGAACTGCTTAAGATTATGTGGTGGACTGGGAATAAATTACTTTCACATTTTCACATTTAAAAAATAGAAGATTCAATGATTTTTCAGGAGCAGATTATTGGCCTTTAGGATTAGCATTAGTCAAAAGACTTACCTAAATGTAATCAGTAAATTGTTATCTTAACAATACTGATTTATTTGAGGACTTCCAATTGTTATTTATGTAAGACTGATAAACTCAGATGTTTAAAACTAATGTTTGGGTTCAAATTTTGCCTCTATCAATTGCTAGATGTTTGAACTGGGCAACTCAAATAATGTTTGTTTCTGATTTCCCTCATTGATAAATTAAGGATTCCAGTACTACTTCATAGGCTTGTTATGATAATTAAATTAGTTAATATTTGAAAAGTGTTTAAATAGTGTCTGGCAAATACTAATTGTGAAATGATAGTTATGAAGGAAACAAACAAGGAAAGTGAGACCATTTTAATAACATGAAAAATATTTTTTTAAATAAAGCGTTGCTTAAATTATTCAAAATCGATTTACCATTTCCTTTTCTAAGTGGAAGATAGGAGATACATAATGTAAGTTCAATAGGCAAGGAAGGACCTGAGTTTATAAAAAACTTGGCTTGAGAACCTTATGGGGAAGCTACAAAATGCAGATATCCAAAATAATACAAGGAGAAATAAAAATATGTTGGCAGCGAGCTAATAGTTTGGTTACCAAGGTAACAGAGGTAAATTTAATTGAGCAGAAATAATCATGGTACAAGTAGCCTAAAAGGATGCTATGCACTTCTCCTTTGAGTTTAGTTTGACTAGTGTTTGTTTTAGAGGTTGAATGGTATAACACAAAAATGTTCCATTGCATCAACTCAGTACAGGCGAAGAACAGACAATCTAAAATGAAATAGCTAGTTATTAAAAATAAAAATTGTGACTTTTTAGTTACGTACAAAACAAACCTTGACATTGGTGTTAGCAGAGTCAGAAAGAGCAGCAGTGGTCAGCATTTCTTGCACAGAAACTAAACAGCATGTGAAGCCACATATTCATTCAGCTAAAATGATGAGCATTCCTGGATGAGTTTAAGTTTGCCTTGATTCTTGTTTCAAATACAACTACTATACTTAATGTATTTTAAGAATAGATCATGTAAACCATGTGATTACAATATTTTCATTAAAATAACCTCAAAGTAACTATATTGAGTATATATGTTTTCAAATGCCTGCAGAATGCCTGGAAATCCTTGGTCGGCAATACTTAGCTACTAAATAAAATATGTTCACCGTCTAGTGCCGAAACCCTTTAACCGCCCACAAAACAAACTAGATGTCTAGAGATGCACATTTCAGAGCATGTGTTCAATATACTGCATAGCCTAACAATAGGATTTTTGTGACGAAGTAATATATTCTATTTATTTTGGCTACCTATGATAGACATGTTTATAATAGCCTTTTAATGTGATAGCTACCTCTAACAAAGAAGCTAAATATTTTGTAAACATACATGCCACAGGATTTGCTAATCTATATTTCATTATAGATTAGCAAATCAATCATCTCATGAGCAGCTAAGACTTACAAGTAATAACTTGGATAATAACTTCTAATTCTCTTGCATCAAGTAGGATTACTTTAGAAGAGCACGGTACAAATAATTTCAAGTAATAAGAAGATGTATTGTCTTTGAATCATGAGGAAACAATTCCCAGAAGACTTCTCTCATTGCGTTGGCCACAACTGGTCACAGAGCTACCCCTAAAATAGTGATTCTCAAATCATGGTCCCTATCAGCATCATCACCTTCACTGGGAACTTGTTAGGAATGCAAAATCTCCCACCTCATGTGACACTTCCTGAATTAGAAGGTCAGGTTGGGATCCAACAATCTGTAATTTAACAAGCCCTCCAAGTAATTTTGACATACACTGAAGTTTTCAAATGACTAACTACCCTAGTCTAATCACTAACAAAGGAAAAATTACCATGATGATTTAAACTGTCAGAATATACAGCCAGAGTTGAGGATAAGGGCCTTTCCTGAGGAATCGAAAAAAAATCAGTATTCAGTTGGCAAAGAAGATATTGGACAAAGAGAATATGGAGGAGTAAGTGGACAAATGTCGAGAAGGCAACAAATAATATTTCCAAATTCCTTTTTCATCAAATGGTCTAATTCAGGAGAAAGACTATAAGCTTTTGACTCCAAATGGATTGATTTTGGAGACCTAATTCCACCCCTCGGTGGAATAAATGGCAAGTTATTTCATTTCCAGGCAGCTCTGCTTTCTCATCTCTGAAATTAGAATAATAATGCTTTTCTCAAAGAGATTTTGTGACTGGTACATAGTAAGCACTGAATAAAATGTAATTTCCCCTTCAAAATTGCATCAGAGCTACCAATGGGCAATATTAACACTTTTGTGCTTTTTTAATGTCATTTCTAATTAGCCAGTTTGTATGTGTTATCAAAAATATATCAAATTGTATCTTTTTATTATTCCTTTATACAGCAATGGTGCTGTATAAAGGTGCTTTATAACCTCAAAATTAACAGGTTATTTTTCTGAAAATGAGCTTAGAAAAAAGAAGCTGATTCATCTAATGGATGAAATACTGGATTTCAACAGACTTTTGTCTGAAGCTTTGAAACAAAAGCATTTTAATGTTTTGATTTAATATAGGCTATTTACAACAACCCTTGTTGTAGCGTCACCAGATTCAGCAGATAAAAGCTCAGTATACCCAGTAAATTTTGAATTAGATAAGCAAAGAATAATTTTTTAGTATATATGAAATATTGTATAGAAACTATGTATGCTAAAAAAATTGTTTATCTGAAATTCAGATTTATCTGGTGTCCTGTATGTTGTCTTGCAACTCTGCTAGCACTTCTGTTTTTATATTGCATGGTCTCATTGTTGAGATAAACTGTAGAAATCAGCTGAGATTTATCAATAAATTTAATCTTTCAACAATGATAAGGACAAATGGTGTCAATGTTTTGAAACTCAGTTCCCTCAGGTGTGAAATTAGGCTATTGGATTAAAGAATATCTGAGGCCTCTTCTTATCCTATAACTTTGATTCTGTGAGTGTGGAAAACACACCATTTCTGGGATCATATAAAAAATTGAATGATACACTATTTTAAAGCTAAAAGTACTACACAAATATTGGTAATGGTGATGCCAGAACACCAAAGCATTATATGTCTGACTAAAAAACTATTCAAAGCCTCTTTATATATTTACCCTTTGTTAAAGAGTCTCCCTTAAAAATATTGCCACAGAAGTCAATGTAAGCAATATTTGTATTTATCCTACTTTTCCAGCCTGTAGACATTTATAAGGCCTTGAGAACTTTTCCTACTTTAGATTCCCTTTTAGTTCAGTAGAGTAAGCTACATTTATCTGTTACCAACAAACCTAGTAATAATTCATAAGTAAAATATGTGTTGGCAAATTTGCTTCTTGTAAAACTGTTTTTAAGGAATAACTAAAAACATAATATATATATAAACAAGTATAATGAACAATACATATTAATACTTAGAATATACCCAGAGGTGTATTCTAATAGATCATAAAATTTTGCTGACTATACATTTTAGCTATTTCTTAAATAAAAATATTTAAATATAATTATTTTTTCTCTATTTATATTAAAACTTATTTTGATAGTATGAGTAAATTATAAATTGCACGTTTTCCAATCTTTCTACTGCATTAGTAATATATACGAATGTAATGAGGCAAAAATATTACAACAATAACATTTAGGTAGACAAAACAAAATATTTATATGTATGTGTTTTCATATGGTACAGTGACAATTCAGGATAGCTGCCCTTGTCAAAATAGGGCATTTAAATTAAACAGAGTTAGAAGACACACTAGCATTTCTTATCTATTCTGGTCATAAAATCTTTTTTAAGAAAATCGATCCCGTATCTTAATGTTCAAAAAATAGCCTCATTTTATCAACATTTTAAGTGTCAATTTTCCTCCATATAACGAATTGGTTATATCTCAAAGGTCACTCACTTCTGCCAACCCGTGGCAAAACACTGTAGATTATATTTATTAAGTTTATGTATTGTAAAACTTGATTAAACAAAATCTGTGGTTAAATACAAGTCAAAGGAAACAGAAAAGCAAACAAATTTGTTGACTTTAATTTATAATATTCATGCTTAAGAAAACAGATTTAATTAAAGAGAGATAATCATGAGATGAAATTAAGGCATAAGAAAATTCTAAAATACAGTCACAAATCCCTTAATAATTGGGATATGTTCTAATAAATGTGTCAGTGGTGATTTCATTGTTGTCTGAACATCACAGAGTGTACTTACACAAACCTAGATGGTATAGCCCACTGCACACCTAGGCAATATCATATAGCCTTTTGTTCATAGGCTACAAATCTGTACAGCCTATTACTGTACTGAATATGGTAGCACAATGGTAAATATTTGTGTATCTAAATATATGTAAACATAGAAAGACTAAAAATATTATATGAAAGATATAAAAAATGATACAACGGTATAGAGAACTCACCATGAATGGAGCTTGCAGGACTGGAAGTTGCTCTTGGTGAGTCAGTGAATGAGTGGTGAGTGAATGGGAAGGCCTAGTATATTACTTTACACTTCTGTAGATTTCATAAACACTATACATAGGCTACCCTGAATTTACAAAAAATTCTTTCTTCAATAATAAATTAACCTTAGCTTACTGTAAAATTTTTACTTTATAAACTCTTTAATTTTTTTTTAAATTTTTGACTGTTTTATAATAATACTTAAACCAAACGTAAGAGAAAATGATGCAATCAAGAGACCAGGTAAACATTGAGATGAATGAGGCTGTTGATAGGGTAACACAGCATACTATTATACAGAAAATTGTTTTTAATAAGTAGAAAGGGTACACTCTAAAATAACAATAAAACTATAATAAATACATTCACCAGTAACAGAGCAATTTATTATAATTGTCAAGTGTTATGTACTGCACAGAATTGTGCTATACTTTTATATGACTGGCAGTGCAGGAAGTTTCTTCACACCAGCATCACCACAAACATGTGAGTAACACATTGCACGTTAAGATGTTTACAGGGTACTAGGTAATAGTGTTACAGGACCACAGGTTTGCATGCCCACTGCACAATAACATCCCAATACATTGAGTCAGCAGGATTTGCAGCAGAGAAAGTTTAATAGTTGCAGGGCAGCTGAGCAAGGAGATGGGAGGAACCCACAAACCTGTCTTCTCAAGGAGTTTTGGGCTGGAGTTTTTAAGGTGGTCATGGAGAGCATGGGGCCGGAAAATTTGGGGTCATTAATTGGGGAAAGGAGAATGAAATCAATAGAATGTGGAAATTGCATTCTTTAACATTTGTTTTGCCAGTAGGCAGGATCTGAAAGAATATCTTGAATGGAAAACTTAATGCTTCACAATGCTTAAGTTGTTATCTTTAGAACAGTTAAGGGGGACAATAACCTTGAGATGGGGTCCACGTAACTCTGGGGCAATAGGAAGCAAACGACTGTGAGGAAGTGGGTCAGAGAGCAGTCTGACCTGATGGTTAATGCTGAATGTACTGCAGCTTGGTTTATTTTCATTTCTACCCTTCCTTTCTTCCCTGATTAATTTAATAAAATGTATAGGGATGATTTCAACAGGAATGTTTCACTCCATTATAATCTGATGGGACCACCGTTGCGTATGCAATCCATTGTTGACTGAAATGTCATTATGTAGCACAAGAATGTACATTTATTTTGTTTGAGATATATGAAATTGCTGTTTTTGAAGGTCAATTGTCAAGTATCAGTAATTTCATACAGTTCAACCTAATAGATGGACTTTCAAATGTCTTGGAAGTTGAAACTGATTATTTAATTTTACTTCAGATTCATGATTTGTAGTTTCACGCATAAAGATGTTTATGCAAGGCTGAACATAGTGGCTCACGCCTGTATTCCTAGCACTTTGGGAGGCTAAGGCAGGCAGATCACTTGAGCTCAGGAGTTCGAGACCAGCCTGGGCAATGTGGTGAAATCCTGTTTCTACTAAAAATACAAAAATTAGTCAGGTGTGATGGCACACACATGTAGTCCCAGCTACTTGGGAAGTTGAGGTAGGAGGATGGCTTGAATCCAGGAGGTTGAAGCTGCAGTGAGCCAAGATCACACCACTGAACTCCAGCCTGGGTGACCTGGATGACAGAGACCCTGTCTCAAAAAAAAAAAAAAAAAAAAATGATGTTTATGCAGCAAGATATAATTTAAAAATTAGAAACAATTAGAAGCGATTGCTTGTCCCCATGGACAAGTAATTAGGAAAAGTATAGTTCATATTTAGTATGGACAAAAGGAAAAAAGCAAAACTACATGCATAATATAATCTCAACTACTATACAAATCCACAGAAAATTTCTCAGGAAATATATCTAAGTATCATCAGTGGATTATTTATGTGATTTTTTTTCTGGAATGTGCCCAATTTTCTAATTATTATATGATTGGATTTTTTGGAAACCTTTTGATTATATTTTTGTCCGATGGAACATGGAGAGAAGTGACCATATGTCAGATCTACATGGGAGATTTGTGAGTTTCTTCTATCTTGCTTGCACTCACCCTTCATCAGAAGGACAGCATGTCCAAGTTAGCAGCTGTCCCTTCAGCCTATGTTAGGCCGTTCTTGCATTGCTATAAATAAATACCTGAGACTGGGTGGGTAATTCAAAAAGAAAAGAGGTTAAATTGGTTCACAGTTCTGCAGGCTGTATAAGAATCATAGCACCAACACTGCTTGGCTTCTGGGGGCCTCAGGGAGCTTTTACTCATGGTAGAAGGTGAAGCAGGAGCTCGTATCAAATGGTAAAAGTAGGAGCAAGAGACAGAAAATTGGTGGGGGCAGGCGGATTTTGGGGGAGAGGTGCCACACACTTTTAAATGACCAGATCTTGTGAGAACTCACTACCATGAAGACAGCATCAAGGCATGAGGCATCCACACCCATGATCCAAACACCTCCCACCGGGCTCCACATCCAACATTGAAGATTACATTTCAACATGAGATTTGGGCAGGGACAAATATCCAAACTATGTCACTAGCCCTTGCATGGAGAAAACATGCCAAGGAAACCTGAACTTGACTAACTGCCTAGAACAGACCCACCACAGCTGACCTCAAGATCCTTGAGTGAGAAAAAAGTATTTATTGTTGTAAGTCACTGGTATTTAGGGGTTAAGGCTACAGTGCATGTTAATTGGCCTCATCCCAGATCTCTCTGACCCTTCAAATTTCCCAGCTCTTCCTTGGCTACTGACCTTTCATCTTTGCTTCTCTGCCAGCTGCTATGTCCATGCTACACAAGGGTGGCAGTGGCAGATGCATATTTTTCTAGTGCCACGTTAGGTGAGACTTCGCTTAGAGGCATGTTCCTTGGACTACACCCTGAACGCTGAGGCAGAAGCCCCTTAATCTCAACGGGTGATTCTATCACAACTCCCTGGGATTAAATCCCCCGGGGCTGAACAAGTAGAGTGCCTTTCATTCCTAAAATTCTTCATTCCATCTGCCGATTGGAATTTTGATTGGGGTAGAAAAAAAGGTTTTTATAGTATCTAGTGCTTTTTCATAGTCTAGAGGCCAAGGTATAAATTTTAATTTCTAAGTTGCCAGGTTCTGGATTCTTACAATCAAATAGCATAGGACATGCATATCAAACTTGTTTTGGATTCAAAACTATTGTGTGCTTTAAATTTCAATAACTTATTTTGTAATTTAAATTACATAATTTGGCGTTCTCTTTCTTTCTCCTCCCACCCCCTCTCTGAGTTGCATCTTCTTTGTGAGTGTTATGGTTACCTACAGAGGCAGATATACTGCCACCCAAAATGTGGTTCCAACATCAAGACTGATGATACCACATATACCAAGAGGGTATGAAAAGTTGTATTACTTACATTTTTGAGGTCTCTGGGGGAGATTAGGGCAAATCTTTTAAACATGTTCAAAATGGCTTAAGAGGGAAAGGAAAGAGAATGAACTGTGTTTTATTTGTTTTTGGTTTTGTTTTTGTGGCTAGGGGATGGGGCTCGGGTGAGAGTTCCTGTGGGTGAACAGAGGTTTATGTAGTTTGGTTCTCTCACAGATGCCAAAGGAGGAAGCACCCAGACTTTCTTACCAGCTTACCTAGATGTGGAAAAGGGAAGAGGGAAAAGTGGCAAAGGGAAGAGTGAAAAGTGAAAATTAAAAGCTGACAGCAGTGAACATCAAAAACGAGGCTTCAGACTCCTCATTGCACCGGGTTTTGCATGTAGCAAGGTCTGGAAATCTGTTGGGAAAAGAGTCAATGAAGACAGACAAGAGCTATCTTTTAATATTACCTTAATATATTAAAGTGTTATTTAACCTGGTCACTATTAAGATTAACTAAACTAAGATTAGGCCTACTCCCTCCTTTTTTTTTTTCTTTCTTTTTTTTTTTTTTTTTCCAGCTAAGATTAAGCCCTCCCACCCCCCACTATTTTTTTTTTTTTTTTGCCTAGAAGCTAATCAATGTACCATTTTGGGGAAAAATGGGAAAAAAATAAAGAATAGGAAGAAAGAAAATAACACTTCCTTAGCTTGTAATATATTCCAATTGCTACTCTCTCTATATATATGGAAGTTTATGGAGATATTTGTGTTTTGTTCTAAATTAACTTTTCTGTTCTTTCTCCACTAAGTAACAGCCAAGACTTTGTCAAGGGAAGGATTTGTGAAGAAAGTTCCAAAGCAGAATTGTCTGGAAATTTCTGTATCCATGGGGGATTGGTTCTGGACCTCTTGCAGATAGCAAAATCCAAGGATGCTCAAGTCCTTGCTACAAAATGGCATATTTGCATATCCTTCCTTGTACTTAAAATCATCTCTAGATTACTTATAGGTCCTATGACAATGTAAATACTACATAAATAGCTGTATTATACTATTTAGGGAATAATGACAAGAAAAAGTCTATACATGTCCAGTACACATATAATTATTTTTCCAAATATTTTTGATCCTCGGGTGGTTGAATCCATGGATACAGAACCCAAGGATATGGAAAGTCAACTGCATTCTTTTTTTGGATTTTGCTTTTCAAGGTCTACATTATGGGGGGTCCCACTAAATCATATCCAAAGGAGTAGGGAAAGAGTTGGGTACCCCAAGGAGGTCCTTGAGTTCAGGGGAAGAGAGGAGAGTCCTCTTGGGAGCTGAAAGGAAATGAAAATTATGACTCTGAACCTCATACCCTTTGGATACCCTAAGAGAGTATCAGGACTTACAGCAAGTTACAAGGGTGGTCTGTGCTACCAGGAATCATCAAAGATTCCATTCACTACATTTAATGTCAAAGCAGAATCATCAACTTGAAGGACCCTGCAGGTTCAGATAATGAAAATTTTAGTAGTGACTAGTGCATATGGAAATTGGGAGGCCTCACCTTAGTGTAATGTTCTGTTTAAGATCCTGGGAACTGTTCCAGGGCAGAAAGAGGGGGAGAAGCAATAATTCCAGTGACTAAACTACCTAAACACCTGGTGTGATGGAAGCCCAGAATCATATTTCATTTGATTTTAGGTGAAAAGAGGTCATGTGATATTTTTCTGCACCTAAATTTGAATTAAAAAAAATTACCTCCTTTAAGACATTTGACTAGGCTAGTCCACAAAGGGCTGATTTATGTTCAAAAAATTGGAAGAATGATGATGGGGACTTGGCTTAAAGTGTTTCCACTATCAAACTAAAAATTAGTGCAAAAAACCAAAAATATATAAGATAAAGGAAGTGGATACTGTTCTCAGTGACTCCTCCTTCTCCTGGAGTATGGTCAGAATTCAGTAGCTGCTGCAACCAATGCATAGTGAGAAGTTTACCAGCTCAGAGACTTGGCTGCATTGCCTTTTATACCATAAATTGGTGGAGAGGCTAACTTAGTCACCTCGGGCTGCTATAACAACATATCGTAGACCAGGTGGCTTAAACAACACAACTTTGTTTTCTCCCAGTTCTGGAGGCTAAGGAGCCGAAGATCAAGGTATGGTTCAACTCCCAGTGAGGGCCTTTTTCTTGGCTTGCAGACGGTTGCCTTTTCACTTGGTGCTTACATGATGGCGAGAGCGCTCTGGTGTTTCATCCTTTTCTTGTAAGAACACCAGTCCTATCAAATTAGGACCTCACCCTTATGATCTCATTTAGCCTTCATCACCTTCTTGCAGACCCAGTCCCTAAACACAGTCACATTGTGGGTTAGGGCTTCAACACATTCATTTTGAGAAGACACAAACATTCAGTTCATAGCACAGGCCATAGATGGTCAAGGATCTACATATCTCTGTCAAGGAAATGTTGGTGGTGCCACAGCTAAATACTTGCATGTTTTTCCCCAAGTCATAGTCTACCATATATTTAGCAACCCAATAACAATAATCCCCAATTTATAGGTGAGAAAATTGAGTCTCAGAGAGATTGTGAAACTTGCCCAAATAACCTCAATTAGCAATTAAAACTTAAGTATATCTGACATCAAAGACTTTGCCTTTTGTCCTAAACTACGTTATTACAAAGTTTAAAAAAAAAAAAAAAAAAAAAAAAAAAATGGAAGGGGGTAGGACTAAAACAGCAGACTAGAAGCAGCGACATTTGGAGCTTCCTATGGAAAAAATAAATAAATAAATAAGTGTATGAATCCTTCACCAGCAACCAAGGTAGCCAGGTTCTGTCATCAAAATTGACTAGAAAGCTGGTGTGACCCATGGAGAGAAGGAAGAACAGTGTGGTGCTGTGGCCCAGCTGAGAGCCACACAGGGCAGGGGAACACCCTACCCCAGCCAAGGGAGGTGGTGAGTGAGGATGTTACCCAGCTGGGGAAACGGTGCTTTTTGCATGGAACTGCGGGACCCATGGATTGGAAGATCCCACTCACGAACCCACACCACCAGGGCCTACCGTCCCAACGCTCAGCTCTGGAATCTGCTTAAGCCCACCAAACTCCTGCGGGGGAAGGGAGACCGTGAGCACCACAGCTGCAGTTGTCTGCTGTCTAAGCTGTTCGAGTTTCTTGAGGGAGGGACAGCAGCCAGCAATGGGACTGGCAACTGCCTAACACGTTGAGCTCCCTGGGCGGGGGAAGGGTGGCACCCATTTCTACAGCTCCAGGCTGTACTTTTCCCCTGCTGAAGCCAGGGAGGCTGGACGGCTTGGTCCCAAGACTCATCTCCACAGTCCAACACACCAGCTGTAGTAGTTTGCAGCCAGTGTCTCTTCAGGCATGACCCTGACCCATCCTTCCTCATTGGGGTAGGGGTAGGGGGGTGCTTCCCTGCAGGAAGTCCAATAGCTTCAGCCAGAGGCTCAGGGACAGAATTTGGATCTCCCTGGGCCTGAGCCCCTAGCAGGAGGGGTGGCCACAGTCTCTGAGGATCAGCAGACTTAGCCTCTTCTCCTGGTAGTTCTAAGGAATCCAGGCAGCCCAGATGAGATGGTTTCCCCCAGTGAAACACACCCCCTCTACCAAGGGATAAAGTGCTTCCTTAAATGGGTCCTGCTCCCTGCGCCACCCAAATGGGTGAGACGCTTCAACAAGCGTTGTCAGATACCCTATACAGGAGTGATCCTACTGGCATCAGTTTCTAGCCCCCTTTGAGGTCAGAGATCCCAGAAGAAGGAGCAGGCATCCATCTTTGCCAAGCTCTCCAGTCTCCTTGAGTGACATCTCCAGGCATGGGAGCAAATCAGATGAATAGGGCCTGAGTAAACCCCCAGCAAACTGCAGCAGCCCTACAGAAGACGGACCTGACTATTGAAAGAAAAACAAACAAGCAGAAAGCGACAACAAAAACATCATCAACAACAACAATAAGGTCCCCACAAAAACCCCATCCAAGGGTCAGCAGCCTCGAAGACCAAAACTAGAGAAACTCATGAAGAGGAGAAAGAATCAATGAAAAAATGCCAAAAATTCAAAAGACCAGAGTGTCTCTTCTCCAAATGATCACAACGTCTCTCCATCAAGGGTGCAGAATTGGATGGAGGATCAGATGGACAATTGACAGAAGTAGGCTTAAGAAGATGGGTAATAAAATACTATGATAAGCAAAAGGATCATGTTCTAACCCAATGCAAAGAAGCTAAGAACCTTGATAAAAGGTTAGAGGAATTGCTAACTAGAATAACCAGTTTCGAGAGGAACATAAACGACCTGATGGAGCTGAAAAACACAGCATGAGAACTTCATGAAACATACACAAGTATCAACAGCTGAATCCACCAAGTGAAGAAAGGATATCAGAATTTGAAGACCACCTTGCTGAAGTAAGATATGCAGACGAGAATAGAGAAAAAAATAATGAAAAGGAATGAACAAAGTCTCCAAGAAATATGGGACTTCATAAAAAAACTGAACCTATGATTGACTGGAGTACCAGAAGGAGATGCAGAGAATGGAAACAAGGCTGGAAAACATGCTTCAGGATATTATCCAGGAGAACTTCCCCAACCTAGCAAGACAGGCCAACATGCAAATTCAGGAAATACAGAGAACACCATTAAGATACTCCACAAGAAGATCAACCCCAAGACACATAATCATCAGTTGTTCCAAGGTCAAAATAAAGGAAAAACTGTTAAGGGCAGTCAGAGAGAAAGGCCAGGTCACCTAGGAAGTGAAGCCCATCAGACTAACAGCAGAACTCTCAGGAGAAACTCTACAAGCTAGAAGAAATTGGGGGCCAATATTTGACATTCTTAAAGAATTTTCAACCCAGAATTTCATATCCAGCCAAACTAAGCTTCATAAGTGGAGAAATAAAATCCTTTCCAGACAAGCAAATGCTAAGAGATTCCGTTACCACCAGGCCTGCCCTGCAAGAGATCCTGAAAGAAGCACTAAATATGGAAAGGAAAAACTAGTACCAGCTACTGCAAAAATACACCAAAACGTAAAGACCAATGACACTACAAATAAACTGCATCAACTAGTGTGCAAAATAACCAAAGAGCATCATGATGACAAGATCAAATTCACACTTAACAATACTAACCTTAAATGTAAAACAGCTAAATGCCCCAATCAGAAGATACAGACTGGCAAATTGGATAAGGAGTCAAGACCCATCAGTCTGCTGTATTCAGGAGACCCATCTCACATGCAAAGACACACATAGGCTCAAAATAAAGGGATGGAGGAAATTTCCCAAGCAAATGTAAAGAAGAAACAAAAAAAAGCAGGGGTTGCAATACTAGTCTCTGACAAAACACATTTTAAACCAACAAAAATAAAAAAAGACAAAGAAAGGCATTACGTAATGGTTAAGGGAACAATTGAACAAGAAGAGCAAACTATTCTAAATATATATACCTCTAATACAGGAGTACCTAGATTTATAAAACAAGTTCTTACAGACCTACAAAGAGACTTAGCCTCCCACATAATAATAGTGGGAGACTTCTCACTGTCAGTATTAGATCAACAAGGCAGAAAATTAACAAGGATATTCAGGACTTGAACTCTGCTCTGGATCAAGTGGACCTAGTAGACATCTATAGAACTTTCTACCACAAATCAACAGAATATACATTCTTCTCAGTGCCACATGGCACTTATTCTAAAATCAACCACATCATTGGAAGTAAAACACTCCTGAGAGAGTGCAAAATAACTGAAATCATAACGAACAGTCTCTCAGACTACAGTGAAATGAAATTAGAACTCAAGATTAAGAAACTCACTCAAAATCACATAACTTCATGGAAACTGAACAACCTGCTCCTGAATGACTCCCAGGTAAATAATGAAATTAAGGCAGAAATCAAGAAGTTCTTTGAAACCAGTGAGAACAAAGAGACAATGTACCAGAATCTCTGGGACACAGCTAAAGCAGTGTTAAGAGGGAAATTTACAGCGCTAAATGCCTACATTAGAAAGCTAGAAAGATCTCAAATTGATACCCTAACATCACAATTAGAAGAGCTAGAGAGGCAAGAGCAAACTAATCCAAAAGCTAGCAGAAGACAAGAAATAACTAAGATCAGAGAAGAATTGAAGGAGATACACAAAAACCCCTCCAAAAAAAGAAAAAAAAAGAAAGAAAAAAAAAATCAATGAATCCAGGAGCTGCTTTTTTGAAAAAATTAACAAAATAGATAGACTGCTAGCTAGACTAATAAAAAAGAAGAGAAAGAAGAATCAAATAGACACAACAAAAAATGATAAAGGGGATATCACCACTGTGACCACATGAAAATACAAACTACCATCAGTTAATACTACAAACACCTCTATGCAAATAAACTAGAAAATCTAGAAGAAATGGATAAATTCCTGGATGCATACACCCTACCAACACTAAACCAGGAAGAATTTGAATCCCTGAATAAACCAATAACAAGCTCTGAAATTCAGGCAGTAATTAATAGCCTACCAACCAAAAAAAGCCCAGGAACAGACAGATTCATGGCTGAATTCTACCAGAAACAAAAGGAGAAGCTGGTACCACTCTTTCTGAAACTACTTCAAACAATTGAAAATGAGGGACTCCTGCCTAACTCATTTTATGAAGCCAGCATCATCCTGATACCAAAACTAGGTAGAGATACAACAAAAAAACGAAAACTTCAGGCCAATATCCCCAGTGAACATTGATGCATAAATCCTCAATAAAATACTGGCAAACTGAATCCAGCAGCACATCAAAAAACTTATCCACCACGATCAAGTTGGTTTCATCTCTGGGATGCAAGGCTGGTTAAACATATGCAAATCAATAAACGTAATCCATCACATAAACAGAACCAAAGACAAAAACCACATGATTATCTCAATAGATGCAGAAAAGGTCTTTGATAAAAATCAACACCCCTTCATGCTAAAAACTCTCAATAAACTATATATTGATGGAACATACCTAAAAATAATAAGAGCTCTTTATGACAAACCCACAGCCAATATCCTATTGAATGGGCAAGAGCTGGAAGCATTCCCTTTGAAAATCAGTAGAAGACAAGGATGTCCTCTTTCACCACTAGTATTGGAAGTTCTGGCCAGGGCAATCGGGCAAGAGAAAGAAATAAAGGGTATTCAAATAGGAAGATAGGAAGCCAAGTTGTTACTGTTTGCAGATGACATGATTTTATATTTAAAAAACCCATCTTTTGCTGTGCAGAAGCTCTTTAGTTTAATGAGATCCCATTTGTCAATTTTGGCTTTTGCTGCCGTTGCTTTTGGTGTTTTAGACATGAAGTCTTTGCCCATGCCTATGTCCTGAATGGTACTACCTAGGTTTTCCACTAGGATTTTTATGGTATTAAGTCTAACATTTAAGTCTCTAATCCATCTTGAATTAATTTTCGTATAAGGAGTAAGGAAAGGATCCAGTTTCAGCTTTCTACTTATGGCTAGCCAATTTTCCCAGCACCATTTATTAAATAGGGAATCCTTTCCCCATTTCTTGTTTCTCTCAGGTTTGTCAAAGATCAGATGGCTGTAGATGTGTGGTATTATTTCTGAGGACTCTGTTCTGTTCCATTGGTCTATATCTCTGTTTTGGTACCAGTACCATGCTGTTTTGGTTACTGTAGCCTTGTAGTATAGTTTGAAGTCAGGTAGCGTGATGCCTCCAGCTTTGTTCTTTTGACTTAGGATTGTCTTGGAGATGCGGGCTCTTTTTTGGTTCCATATGAACTTTAAAGCAGTTTTTTCCAATTCTGTGAAGAAACTCGTTGGTAGCTTGATGGGGATGGCATTGAATCTATAAATTACCTTGGGCAGTATGGCCATTTTCACGATATTGATTCTTCCTATCCATGAGCATGGTATGTTCTTCCATTTGTTTGTGTCCTCTTTGATTTCACTGAGCAGTGGTTTGTAGTTCTCCTTGAAGAGGTCCTTTACATCCCTTGGAAGTTGGATTCCTAGGTATTTTATACCATCAGAGTGAACAGGCAACCTACAGAATGGGAGAAAATTTTTGCAATCTACTCGTCTGACAAAGGGCTAATATCCAGAACCTACAAAGAACTCAAACAAATTTACAAGAAAAAAACAAACAACCCCATCAAAAAGTGGGCAAAGGATATGAACAGACATTTCTCAAAAGAAGACATTCATACAGCCAACAGACACATGAAAAAATGCTCATCATCACTGGCCATCAGAGAAATGCAAATCAAAACCACAATGAGATTCCATCTCACACCAGTTAGAATGGCGATCATTAAAAAGTCAGGAAACAACAGGTGCTGGAGAGGATGTGGAGAAATAGGAACACTTTTACACTGTTGGTGGGATTGTAAACTAGTTCAACCATTATGGAAAACAGTATGGCGATTCCTCAAGGATCTAGAACTAGATGTACCATATGACCCAGCCATCCCATTACTGGGTATATACCCAAAGGATTATAAATTATGCTGCTATAAAGACACATGCACACCTATGTTTATTGCAGCACTATTCACAATAGCAAAGACTTGGAATCAACCCAAATGTCCATCAGTGACAGACTGGATTAAGAAAATGTGGCACATATACACCATGAAATACTATGCAGCCATCAAAAAGGATGAGTTTGTGTCCTTTGTAGGGACATGGATGCAGCTGGAAACCATCATTCTTAGCAAACTATCACAAGAACAGAAAACCAAACACCGCATGTTCTCACTCATAGGTGGGAACTGAACAATGAGATCACTTGGACTCAGGAAGGGGAACATCACCCACCGGGGCCTATCATGGGGAGGGGGGAGGGGGGAGGGATTGCATTGGGAGTTATACCTGATGTAAATGACGAGTTGATGGGTGCAGCACACCAACATGGCCCAAGTATACATATGTAACAAACCTGCACGTTATGCACATGTACCCTACAACTTGAAGTATAATAATAATAAATAAATTTGAAAAAAAAAAAAAAAAAGAAAAAAAATAAAAAACCCATCATCTCAGCCCCAAAACGTCTTGAACTGATAAGCAACTTCAGCAAAGTCTCAGGATACAAAATCAATGTGCAAAAATCACAAGCATTCCATTACACCAACAACAGGCAAGCAGAAAGCCAAATCATGAATGAACCCCTATTCACAATCACTACAAAGAGAATAAAACACCTAGGAATACAGCTAATAAGGGATATGAATGACCTCTTCAAGCAGAACTACAAACCACTGCTCAAGGAAATAAGAGAGGACACAAATAAATGAAGAAACATTCTATCTTCATGGATAGGAAGAATCAGTATCATGAAAATGGCCATACTGTCCAAAGTAATTTATAGATTCAATGCTATTCCCATCAAACTACCATTGAGATTCTTCGCAGAATTAAAAATAAAAACTATTTTAAATTTAATACGGAATCAAATAAGACCCCATATAGCCAAGAAAATCCTAAGCCAAAAGAACAAAGCTGGAGTCGTTATGCTACCTAACTTCAAACTATACTACAGGGCTACGGTAACCAAAACAGCATGGTATTATTACCAAAATAAACATATAGATCAATAGAGCAGAACATGGACCTCAGAAATAAGACCACACATCTACAACCATCTGATCTTCGACAAATCTGACAGAAACAAGCAATGAAGAAAGCATCTCCTTTTCAGTAAACAGTGCTGGGAAAACTGGTTAGCCATATGGAGAAAACTGAAACTGGACCCCTTCCTTACACGTTATACAAAAATTAACTCAAGATGGATTAAAGACTTAAATGTGAAACCCCAAACCATAAAAACTCTATAAGAAATCCTAGGCAATACCATTCAGGGTATAAGCATGGGCAAAGATTTCATGACAAAAACACCAAAAGTAATTGCAACAAAAGACAAAATTGGGTTGGGCACAGTGACTCATACCTGTAATCCCAGCACTTTGGGAGGCGGAGGTGGGTGGATCATTTGAGGTCAGGAGTTTGAGATCAGCCTGACCAATACAGTAAAACCCTGTCTCTACTAAAAATACAAAAATTAGGTAGGTGTGGTTGTGTGCACCTGTAGTCTCAGCTACTAGGGAGGCTGAGATAGGAGAATTGCTTGAATCCAGGAGGCAGAGGTTGCAGTGATCATGCCACTGTACTCCAGCCTGGGTGACAGAGTGAGACTGTCTCAAAAAAAAAAAAAAAAAAAAAGACCAAAATCAACAAATGGGATCTAATTAAACTAAAGAGCATCTGCACAGCAAAAGAAACTATCAGAGTGAACAAGCAGCCTATGGAATGGGAGAAAATTTTTGCAATCTACCCATCTGACAAAGGTCTAATATTCAGAATTTACAAGGTACTTAACCATTTTTACAAGAAAAAAACAACCCCATCAAAAAGTGGGCAAAGGATATGAACAGACATTTCTCACAGTAAGGGAAGAGACCACCCCTCATATTGTCTTATGCCCAATTTCTGCCTCCAAAGAAAGAAGAAGTAAAAACTAAAAGGCAGAAATGAAATCCACAAGCAGACAGCCCGGTGCCACACCCTGGACCTGGTAGTTAAAGATCAACCCCTGACCTAATCGGTTATATTATCTATAGATTACAGACATTGTATAGAAAAGCACTGTGAAAAATCCCTGTCCTATTCTGTTCTGTTCTAATTACCGGTGCATGCAGTCCCCAGTTACACACCCCCTGCTTGCTCAATCAATCATAATCCTCTCAAGCAGACCCTCTTAGAGTTGTGAGCCCTTAAAAAGGACAGGAATTGCTCACTCAGAGAGCCCGGCTCTTGAGACAGGAGTCTTGCCAATGCTCCCGGCCGAATAAAGCCCTTCCTTCTTTTTTTTTTTTTTTTAATTAAAATTTTGTATTTATTTAATTTTATTTTAATCCAATGGACAAATAGGGAGGCATTTGTTTCTCTCATTTTATTTATTTATTTATTTATTTATTTATTTATTTATTATTATTATACTTTAAGTTGTAGGGTACATGTGCATAACGTGCAGGTTTGTTACATATGTATACTTGTGCCATGTTGCTGTGCTGCACCCATCAACTCGTCAGCACCCATCAACTCGTCATTTACATCAGGTATAACTCCCAATGCAATCCCTCCCCCCTCCCCCCTCCCCATGATAGGCCCTGGTGTGTGATGTTCCCCTTCCCGAGTCCAAGTGATCTCATTGTTCAGTTCCCACCTATGAGTGAGAACATGCAGTGTTTGGTTTTCTGTTCTTGTGATAGTTTGCTAAGAATGATGGTTTCCAGCTGCATCCATGTCCCTACAAAGGACACAAACTCATCCTTTTTTATGGCTGCATAGTATACACAATGGAATATTGTGCAGCCCTTCCTTCTTTAACTCAGTGTCTGAGGGTTTTGTTTGTGGCTTGTCCTACTACAAAAGGAAGACATTTACACAGCCAACGAACATATGAAAAAAAGCTGAACATCACTGATCATCAGAGAAAAGCAAATCAAAACCACAATGAGATACCATCTCACACCAGTCAGAATGGTGATGATTAAAAAGTCAGGAAACAATAGATGCTGGTGAGGCTGTGGATAAATAGGAACACTTTTACATTGTTGGTGGGAATGTAAATTAGTTCAACCACAGTGGAAGACAGTATGGCAATTCCTCAAGGATCTAGAGTCAGAAATAGACCCAGCAATTCCATTACTGGGTATATACCCAAAGAATATAAATCATTGTACTATGAAGACACATGAACATGTATGTTTATTACAGCACTATTTACAATAGCAAAAACATGGAACCAACCCAAATCCCCATCAATGATAGACTGGATAAAGAAAATGTGGTACATATACACCATAGAATACTATGCAGTCATACAAAGGAATGAGATCATGTCCTTTGCAGGGACACAGATGAAGCTGGAAGCCATTATCCTCAGCAAACTAACACAGGAACAGCAAACCAGACACCACATGTTCTCACTCATAAGTGGGAGTCAAACATTGAGAACACATGGACACAGGGAGGGGAGCAACATGACAGGGCCTGTTGGGTGGTAGGGGTGAGGGGAGGGAACTTAGAGGATGGGTCAATAGGTGCAGCAAACCACCATGGCACACGTATACCTATGTAACAAACCTGCACGTTCTCACATGTATCCCATTTGTTTTTTGTTTTTAGAAAAAATAAATAAATAAATAAAAATAGGAGGTTTATAAAACAGGAATGACTGAATGTAGTCCAAAAATAAACTCACATACACAGGGTTAATTGACTTTCAATAATATACCAGTTATGTTAAAAAAAATTTTTTTAGTATTACTGGGTAAGATTTAGATGAGTTTACAAACGGAATTAAAATGAAAGTATACTATTATATTAATAGAAAAACTGCCTCGAAAGGAAATAGCTGAGCTTAGGTGGCAAAAGAAAGAAATTCAGGAAAATCATGAAGACTGCTGCTCTTTTCTACTCCACCCCCACCCCCATCTAAAATCTGGTATTCCCCAGTCAGTGTGCAGGACGGACAGTGGATGCACTTGGCTTGGAAACTCAAACACCAGAATTCTGTGACCGAGTCTGATAACCTGGAGGAGGAATAGCTAAGAAATAGGTAAAAGGTGAGTCACTGTGTTGTACAATAGGTTTGAATTTATTCCTCCTATCTAACTAAAATTTTGTATCTTTTGACCAACATCTCCTCAACCTTCTATCTCTGCCACCAGCCTCTGGTAACCACCATTCTACTCTCTACTATGAGTTCAACTTTTTTAGATCTCATGTATAAGTGAGACCTGGGGTATTTATCTTTCTGTGCTTGGCTTATTTTACTTAGCGAATTGATCCTGATGTTCATCCGTGTCGTCTCAAATGACAGGATTTTCTTCTTAATGGCTGGATATATACCAAATATTGTTATCTATTCATTTATTGATAAACATTTAGGTTGATTTCATATCTTGGCTAATGTGAATAATGCTGGAATGAACAAGTGAGTGCAGATATCTCTTTGATATACTGATTTTATATCCTTTGGGTATATACTCAATAGTGAGATTTCTGGATCATATGGTAGTTCTAATTTTTTGAAGAGTCTCTATACTCTTTTTCATGATGGCTGTAGTAATTTACATTCTCACCTGATGTATACAAAGATTTCCTTTTCCCCACATCCTTGCCAAAACTTATCTTTTATCTTTTTGATGCTAGCCATTCTGAGAGGTGTGAGATGATATCTCATTGTGGTTTTAGTTTGCATTTCTTTGATTACTAGTAACAAGCATTTTTAAAATATATCTGCTGCCCATTTGTAAGTCTTCTCTTGGAAAATGTCTATTCAGCTCCTTTGTTAATTTTTAAATTGGGTTGTTTTCTTGCTATTAAGTTGCTTGAATTCCTTACATATTTTGGATATTAACTTACCCCTGATCAGACGTATGGTTTGCAAATATATTCTCCCATTCTATAAGTTTTCTCTTCGCTGTGTTGTTTTCTTTGCTGTGTAGAAGTGTTTTTAGTTTGAGGTAATCCCATTTGTCTATTTTTGCTTTCGTTGCCTTTTGGGCAACAATCGTGTCTATTTTGGGCTTTGGGGGCCATATTAAAAATGTTATTGCCTAGGTCAATGTCATGGAGCCTTTCTACTATGTTTTCTTCTAGTAATTTTATAGCTTTAGGTCTTACATTTAAGTTTTGAATCCATTTTAAGTTGATTTTTTGTGTACATCATGAGACAAGGTTTTAATGCTGTTCTTTTCCATATGAATAGCCAGTTTTTCCAACATCATTTCTTGAAGAGACTGTTCCTCCTGCTTTGTGTTTGGGGCACCTTTGTAAAAAATTAATTGAATAGCTTTGTAGTATATTTTAAAGTCAGATAATGTGACAACTCCAGCTTTGTTCTTTTTGCTCAAGATTGCTTTGGTTATTTGGGGTCTTTTTTTGGCTCCATATTAATGTTGGGATTCTTTTTTCTATTTCTGTAATAAATGTCTTTAAAATTCTGACAAGGATTGCATTGAATCTGTAGAGTGCTTTGGGTAATATGGATATTTTGACAATATTAACTTTTCTAATCAATGAACACAGGATATTATTCTATTCATTTATGTCTTTTTAATTTTCCTTCTTCAATATTTTACAGTTTTCACTGTATAAGTGTTTTACCTCCTTGGTTAGATTTATTCCTAATAGTTTTGTAGCTATTGTAAATGGAATTGTTTTCTTAATTTCCTTTTTGGATAGTTTGTTGTTAATTTGTAGAAAGGCTACTGATTTTTGTATGTTGATTTTGTATTCTGTACTTTTACTGAATTTATCAGTTCTAACAGTATTTTAGTGGAATCTTTGGAGTTTTCTACCTATAAGATTATGCTAACTGCAAACAGGGAAAATTTAACTTCTTACTTTCCAATTTGGATGACTATGATTTCTTTCTCTTACCTCATTGCTGTGTCTTCGACTTTCAGTACTATGTTGAATAGCAGGGCAAGAGTGGGCATCCTTTTCTTACCAGATCTAAGAGGGAAAACTTTCAATTTTCCACTGTTGAGTATGATTTAGAAGAAATTCTAAATCAGAATTTAGCATTATGTTCCTGAATAATTTTCATTTGATAAATGATTAAATTTTGGATTTTGAATTTCTCTTGGACTTAGATCTAAATTAGATCCTTCCTGGCCAGGCCTCCCTGTCATTGTGCCCCAAAAGTGATCACTGTCAGTGTTTATAGAATTATAGCATTTTTAGCAATCATTTAATACCTTAGTTTTAAGTATCGGAAAAAATAAAACTTTGAGAGGTTAAGTGAGAAGTTAAAGGTACAGCTGGGGGTAGAACCAGTTTCCTGATTTCCATCTACTACATTAAACTGCATGGTCAACTAGGGCAGCTGTGCTATGAGAGGATAGCTAATCTTATTTCTCACATTGGGCAATATTTATTTTCATGAAACTATAAACAGCCCTTAGATTGCTAGAATCTGAATTAGATACAATACATAATAAGTGGCATAAATTTTGCCATTCCCTGCTGAAAATATAAATGGTTGTACACAAACATGCTTAATTCAAGGAAAGAGGCTATCAGTTTCTATATGGCATATTTTCCTTGTTCAACCAAGGATGACAAACTGACACATAGTAAATAGGATCAGTGTTAGTAAGCGGTTAAGCACTGCTGTTTCTCTCCTCTGTCTCTTGCTCTCTCTCATACAGCCTTGTCTAGGCATCTTACTGTTTCAAGAAGAAACAAATGCCAAATACCAATTAACAAGCTAAACCTGATTGTAAACAAGCTTGGGCCTGTAGTTTTATGAACAGTACTGACAAAATTAGTTTTGAAAATATTTAACTCCTATTGATTTAACTTTTAGACGTCTCATTACTAAGGCCTTCTTGTCCCTCCTATATCTGGTATCTAGACTCACCTTTCTCAGAAGAGGTACGGTTTTCTTCTTTGAGAGAAAAACAAAAGCGTAAGTGACTTTAGTTAAGCATCACTGTCCAGTCCATTATTTTATCATAGTTGTGGTAATTAGTACAGACTAATCTGCTTTTCTTCATGGGTCACACTTAACCATTTTTGTATTTTATTTGTTCATCAAATATATTTCCACAAAATACAGTTTGATTTGGATTTATTTGCCACCAATTTGAGAAATCACAATGTCATTCTTCACTGCTGTGAAATATTATGTGAATAACTCATTTTCAGCTTTAAAATGCATCAGTGAGTCATGGAGGCTCATAGGAACCCTTTGACATACTTTCCCGGAGAATTTGGAAAAATTTCACATCTATTCTGAAGAGGCAACCTAAATCACTATTTCTTTTACATAAGAATCATCTGAGAGCTTGTTGAAATGCAGATTCCTGGGCCCTACTTCTTGAGGTTCTGGTTCAGAAGATATGGTGTGGTGCCTGAGATTTTTACATTTCCCACGTCAAGCTGAGGGATCTACTACCCTGGTGCAGCTTCTGCCTCATTCTCCTGGAAACACTGTTCACATGTCCTTTTAAACACACAAAATACATGGATACGAAGATCCATCCTTGCACATAGTAAAAAGGGATATTTTGGATTTTGCTGTCATTATTAACTATTTTACATAAAATAGATCATCAGGAAATGATAGCACTGTGGTTTCTACCACACGCATCACATGTTGATCCCTTCCCTCTGTAAAATGCCCCCTAACTGAAAAGTTGTGCATTTGTACAGGAGAAAGCAATGACTTGTGCAGGAAACAAACTCTATAGAGCTCCATGGGTATTAAAATGTACATGTGTTGCTGAATTCTCATTAACTATAACTGTCCACAAAGCTCCAGTGACTCAGCTCTTCATCTCTAACATTTTACAGACTGAATTGGTAGGTATGAGGACAGACTTTTCGAGGATATAAGACAGCACGAATAAATAATTAACATAATATAAAATATCAATTATCTGTAGGCCGATTAAGGTCATGAACATTTTAGGGAAAAGGGCTTTAGGAGCCATGGCTTAAATAACACCTCATATGTCCTAGGAAATGGTGATAGACAGCAATCAATTCTGTTCACTTGTAATCTAGCAAGGGATTAAGAAGTTCGAGCTTTCTGAAAGAGCTGAATGATAAGAGAGGTTTGACTGATGTTGGGAAAAGAAGCACATCTTTTGCTTTGGAAAAAGAACCAAATTATAGTGATCATTCTCCATTTATCAGCAAAGTATTTTTTAGCACACACATGCTAATATATGCATATTTACTTATTTCTAAGTATTTATACTCATCATAATCTAAATATAATTTATACATAAATATTTCAAATGACACACTACAATATACATTTGGAAAACTGAGATAAGATTAAATTTAAAAATTTGTCTTACTGATATCTGGATATTATCATTAATTCAAAGCAAAAGGCATAATTTACAGTTAAAAGAAAGGGTTATCATTAACAATATTAAATATGAATCCATAATTTAAGTGGACTTATTGATAATTTTAACTTTTTGGAAGAAAATGTATCAATATAAATAGATAACATTTTCTTTAGTCTCCTAATGTGGCTTAATGCCCATAGTAGAAGTAGGGTAAATATTAGCTGTGCAATTTTTTTGTTCTCTGCTTGTTTTTGTATTATGATATTACATTCAAGTGGTGGTTTCTTTGCTGGAATCTTTTTAAGCTTTCCTTCTAAACCCTAGTTGGATATTAACTCCTTTTTCCTTCAACTTTCTTAGCACTCTTGGTATGCGTATCATTCTTCTGTCAATGATAAGTTACAATCTATAGATTCTTGGTTATCTATTACTCCTTGCGATTTCATTACTGAGTGCCCAATCTTATCCATAGCAAATGCTTAATAAATATATATTAACTAATAAGTAATAGAGAGAGGAAGAACAATTTTCATATAGAAGCATACTAAGAGACAAAAGAAGCTTTTCATTTTTAGTTAGGAATTAAATCTATCATGTTTTTTCTTTTATAAAAAAGGCTTTAATTTTAATTAATTTTCAGCAATAATATAAGATTGTTTTTCTATGAAACTTCATGCCATGCCAACAGGATGATGACTCATACGCCACTAGAAATCTGACACATCACATTACTTTCACTTATTTTTATAGCATGTAAATTGTCTCACATCCGATAAGTCGGCAACAGAAGAACTCCCTGGAGATGGACTAAAATAATTCAGGAGGAGCAAGTGTCTTTAAATCTAAAAAATATTCAGAAAATATCTGCTTTGAATGTAATAGAAAGAGGGTAATAAATGCACATTACTGAGTCTCTTTTACTAATGTTTCAATATATAAGCACATCTATAATTCTGGCATTTCATAAAAACATTGATTTTTAAAGTAAACGTACTGATGATATTAGTTTTAGCAATAGAAAATGACAACTATTCCACAGTAACATCTACAACTTCACAAGATGGGAAACTTCCCTAAAATGTATTTTTTTAACAACTGAAAACAATCTAAAATCACATATACTAACTCATTTGAAAAATAGCAATAGAATCAATGAATTCACAGAGCAACATAGATAAATTTAGCAAAAATATTTGTTAAAAAATAAGAGAGATTTTATACACACCCATAACGCTTTCTCCTCCGAAGAGTCTTATACTGTGAATGATTGATTTTGCAGATTTATTAACAATTTTCTGTTTAAATAAAGTTAACACAAATTTACTTTTCATTCAAAAGTTAATTCAGACATGACAAACCTAAAATCCTTCAAAAATGTCTTGTTGACAACAGCCTGGGACTTTCCTTACGTTTTGAACTTTACCCCCCTGTATGGGAGGAAGTCAAATAGCCAGAGGTATCCCTCGGAAGTTTTAATGAGGTTTATTTACTTTTATTTTCCTTCCATACTTAGGTATTTTCCATTGTTAACAGCTCTGTGGACAAAAGCATTTAGTCAGGCATGAGCTTCTAAATCCAATTTATCTTTCATTTGGAAAAAATAGAAAAGACTTGTACTTTTTATTTTTATGCCATGCATAAAGAACCAACACACCAAACTCATGAAAACCCAAATTACTGATACAAGTTGAGAGTAAAATGTGGCTAATTTTTTTTTTTTTTTTTTTCCAGATAGCAACCACTACCAGTGTTGAACACAGGGGTGCAAACGAGACCACACTGTCCCGGACATCTGCTGCTGTATTGGTATGGGAGCATGACTCAGAGGAAGAAATGAATAAAGTGTTTATATCCAAAGGGATTCTAAATATTCTGGAATATAAAGACTGATAGAAGATTACCAAAGGGCTCACTTAACAAAGTGTGAAACTTTAACTCCATAACTACATGTAACAGCTGATTATAAAACAGTAATACATTATGGCATGTATTAAGATTCTAGAGTCCTTTTTAACCCTTAACATCCCTAGTTCTCCCAGACAAAATGTGGCAAACTCCCTGAAATTTTTAACCATACCATGTGTGAGTCGATTGAGAAAGAATTCGTAATAAAGGTTAAAGCCACAATAGCTTCTGAGCATGCTAAGGAGGGAAAATAGGTAGACATTAAATTTAAAGATGTATTTCCTGCCCTTTCAGATAGGGGATATGTTGTGATATGGACATAGACACACATATACCATAGAGTCTAAAATTGTGCTATTACATAAGGTGACATAAGAGGCCAGATAATATATTTATTTTTAAACCTTCAGTTTTAATCAGCTTAACTGATTAACAACAATTACACCTCTCTTAGAATCATTAATAGGAAAGTAACGATTTTTTTTTTTTTTTTTTACAGTCAAGGCATATTTAAATGCCAGAATAAATACCCACATTCACATATACACACTAGAAGAAAAAATAATCAAAGTCTTTTAGGAAAATAAAAGATAAAAATGTGAGCAAAGTGTTTATAGTAGATAATTCTAGCATATTATCATTCCTGCTTTAAGTGGTGTGATCTTTGAAACTCATTTAATCCTGGAAACACTTTAGAGAGCTTCAAAACCTATTTTGGAATTTGTCTAACTCAGAAAAAAGCAAAATATCATATAATCAAAGAAAAGATTTTTGCTGTGGTAAAACATAGATAAAATTAAAAACCATAACAAGTGGTCTGATAGATTAGCATTTCAGCTGCCTTCAACACAGCACAAAATTTCCTATATTCAAGTGAAACTGCTTGTGGGATATACATGAGTACCAAGGAAAGGGGCTTCCAGTCCACACAAAGAGAATCACTTCTGTAGAATCTTTGGATGATAAGGCTAAGGGGATGGCATGGTGAGGCAAACAGAATCCAAGGCAGAGGGAGATTGGTCCTTACAGTGATCTATAACCGATGATATGCACAGGGTGGTCTCTGGGCCAGTAGCATTAACATTGCCTGGTGTGGCAGGCAGACTAATGGCTCCACAAAAATATCCACAATTGATTCCTGGAAACTTGTGAATATGTTACCTTACATGGCAAACAGAACTTTGCAGATGTGATTAAATTAAAGGTCTTGAGAGGGAAAGAGCATCTTGAATTATCCAGATGGGTCCATTGTAAGCACAAGAGTTGTTATAAGTGAAAGACAGACACAGGAGAGTCAGGGGTCAGAGTCAGAAAGATACTAATATTTGAAGATGCTACTTTGATGAAGACACTTTGAAGACGAAGGAAGGAAGCATGAGCCAAAGAATGCAGACAGTGTCTAGAAGCTGGAAGAGGCATGGAGACTGATATGGTTCGGCTGCGTCCACACCCAAATCTCTTCTGGAATTCCCACATGTTGTGGAAGGGACCTGGTGGGAGGTAATTGCATCACGGCAGCAAGTCTTTCTCATGCTGTTCTTGTGATGGTGCATAGGTCTCATATGATCTGATGGTTTTAAAAAGAGAAGTTCCCTTGCACAAGCTCTCTCTTTGCCTCCTGCCATTCATATAAGAGATGACTTGCTCTTTCTTGCCTTTGCTCATGATTGTGAGGCTTCTCCAGCCATATGGAATTGTAAGTCCAATTAAACCTCTTTCTTTCATAAATTTCCCAGTCTTGGGTATGTCTTTATCAGCAGTGTGAAAGTGGACTAATACAGAGACAACATCTCTCCTAGAGCACCCAGAAAGAGAACACCTTGATTTTAGTCCAGGCAGACCTGTTTCTGACTTCTGATCTCCAGAATCATAGAATAATAAATTTGTATTGTTTTAATCGCCTAATTTTGGGTAATTTGTCAGGGAAGCAATAGGAAACTAATACACCTGTGAACGTTTTAGAACTGTGAATTCCCAGGAACTACTGAAGACTTGATGAATCAAAAACCTAGAGGAAAGGAGCAGAAAACCATTTTAACAAGTCTTTCAAGTGATTCTGATGCACATGACATTTTGAGAACGACTGCTCTATCTCAATTCCTCTTCTACACTGAATTTTGCTTAAATATACAGCACACAATATACATTTTTTGAACCATGCCATACTGAAGAAATTAATTACAAGATGAATGATAAAATTAAAATTAAAAGACCTGTATCAGTTATCTATTTTTGTGTAATAAATTAGTGCAAACTTAGCAGCTTAAAACATTTATTCCACAGTTTCTGTGCATCAGGCATTTGTGCAAAAATCAGCAGGTCAGGAGTTTGAGACCTGCCTGACCAACATAGTGAAACCCTATCTCTAGTAAAAATACAAAATTAGCTGGGTGTGGTGGCGCATGCCTGCACTTGGGAGGCTGAGGCAGAACTGCTTGAACCTGGGAGGTGGAGATTACAGTGAGCCAGGATCGCACCACTGCATCCTTTGTTTCAAGGTCTCTCACAAGGCTGCAATCAGAGTATTAGCCAGGACTGGGGCTTATCTGAAGGCTCAACTGGGTAAATATCCACTTTGTGCTTACTTAAATGAAGTCTGCAAAACTTCATTTCCTCAAGGGCTCTGGGACCAAGGGCCTCAGTTCCTAGGAGGCTACTGGCCAGAAGCCTCATTTTCTTGCCACGTGGCAAGATATTTACCCTTTTTGGTAAATATGACAGCCAGGATAAAGAATAATCTTTTATAGACTATCAAGCTATTAACTATAGACTATAGCTATTAAGATGAAAGTTAGTTTCTTGTAAACTAATCACAGAAGAGAAATCCCATTCTATTCTATCCCATCTCACTCTTTTCTATTGATTAGAAGCAAGTCATTGAGCTAGCCCACACTTGAGGGGAGGGGATTACACAAGAGTAAAAATACCAGGACGGCCGGGCGAGGTGGGTCACGCCTGTAATCCCAGCACTTTGGGAGGCTGAGGCAGGTGGATCATGTGGTCAGGAGATTGAGACCATCCTGGCTAAGACAGTGAAACCCCGTCTCTACTAAAAATACAAAAACTCAGCCGGGCGTGGTGGTGGGCACCTGTAGTCACAGCTACTTGGGAGGCTGAGGCAGGAGAATGGCGTGAACCCAGGAGGCAGAGCTTGTAGTGAGCCGAGATCGCACCACTGCACTCCAGCCTGAGTGACGGAGTGAGACACTGTCTCAAAAAAAAAAAAAAAAAAAAAAAAAAAAAAAAATACCAGAAGTTGGAAATTATTAGAGGCCATGAGAGAGTTTGCTTGCTATAGGCCCCAAAATAGTTAAAAACATGTTACAACCAAATTGAATATTTTAATATTTTATTTTTCCTATATTATTTTTCCTGAATTTATACATTATTTTAGAAAATTTATGTCAGAAAATGGATTCCTACAGCTCTTTCAGCAACTACATTCCTCTTTTTACTCAGATTTTCCCTGAGGACTTAGACTCAAAAGCCATCCCCCAAGATACTATATTATTTCCATTCAAGTCTGTTCTTGTGTCTTTGGCATGAAATCTACCTGACATTAAATATATTACTAATAAATTTAAGAATTACAACTATACATTGAATGATTCTCATGTCAAAGTGTTGTACAAATTAAAATTATTATTAACATAAAATCTACAAAAAGTAATCCAGGAATACCACATTCAGAATCACATTAAGCAATAACAAATTTGATTCATAATTGAATGCCCCATTCCTTAAAACATAATTATTCCAGTCATTGAGATTAAAAATGTTTTAAATCAACGTGTATCTTCATCATAGAAACTCTTTTCTGTTTTCATATGTATATCCTAAAAATATTTCTTAAATGTGCAAAGTAGAATAACTCATGTTATATATTAACCACCAAAGATCTTATTTTTCCTCTATAATATATTTTTGATATTAACTAAAACACATATACTTTAGATTGAAATTGAAGTTCTGGCCATAAATTATTTGTTAAAACAGCAACAACAACAACAACAACAACAAAAACCACTCCTATAGGCCATCTAACTCCCTGTTACCTTTAGAGAGCCCACAGAGCTTCCCTGGAATGCTACTGAATTCTTTATTACTGGCTTTGGAAGGCAAAAGAAGGGAGATAGGATTATCCTTGAAGCCTCCTAGGTCCTCCAATGTAGTTTGATGTGTGGCCATTAGAATACCTTCTAGACTTTGTAAAGCATAGCATAAATCACATGATATCTTTGTTTTGTTCCTATAACAGAATATTTAAGACTGGATAATTCATAAAAAAGAGAGATTTATTTAGCTTGCAGTCCTTCGGGCTGGAAAATTCCAGGGATATTGCACCAGTAACTGTTCAGCTTCTGGTGCTGCTTCACAACAAGGTAGAAGGTCAAATGGAAAGCAGACATGTGTGAAGGTACAAAACCTGAGAGGCTGGCTTTATAAACAAGCCACTCGCAAAGGAGCTAATCCATTCCAGCAAGAACTAATCCAGTCTCCCAAAGTGAGAACTCACTCAGCACCAAGCCATTCACAAGGGATCCACCCATGACCCAAACACCTCCCAACAGGCCTCGCCTCTTAAAGACTCTGCTTCCCAAAATTGCCATACTAGGGTTAGGGATCCTATGTGTATTTTGACAGGGACATACCATATTCAAACCAGAGCACATGGCGTTCTCAGGCAGCCCTCCTACTGAAACTGTATTTGCAAATCAGGATAAAAGGATTAGTCTTTAAACAGTTGCCCCACAGAAGGGCTTAGAGCCCGTATAAAATGTGGAAGAGAAGGGCAGTCTTCTCACCAGGTTGTGCAGTGGGGTCGGGACTTAATTGCTGATTGATTGTAATAAAGGATATTTTCCCTAGATAGCTTGTTTTTGTTTTTTGTGTTTTTTTTTTTTTTAATATTGGAGCAGAGTTGCCTCCTCCTTCTCAGTCAACAATTCTTCTAAAGTGCTGCCTTGTGTACGAATAGGGACAAGGACAATCCTCCAAATACTCTTCATCCCAGAAGTGTTTTTAATAGTGCTGCAATGGATAGCGTAACTACAGAAATAAACAAACCAACAGAAATCAGTGTATCACTTTAAGCTAAAAAATTAGTGTCTAAATGGACCTTTGGAATAGAGACATAAAATAGGTTATTATCCTTATTTTGATAAGATATAAACAACTATTTAAACTCCATTAAGAGAAAATAAAATTGTTCTTATTAATGAGTGAAAGTCTAAAAAACTTAGAAAATTTTTTATATTAGTTGAAAATTATACTTAGTGGAAAAATTAACTTATAGCATGATTCCTTGGGTATTAGCTTACAATTCAATCATTAAAGCAGGACATTCTTTAGAGTTAACATCAAACTACAAAATTGCAAGTTCTTATTTACATAAAATATTTTGTGTGAAATGAAATAATAGAATGTCTAGGGAAAAACCTTGATAATTTTACCTATGATTTAATTTAGATAATAAAAAAATAAAGTTAAAGTGATTGCAACGTTTTGCAATTAAGTGAGAAACTTAGAGAAATGAGCTATTGAAAAGGAAATACAACTGCTACTATTTATACTGCCGTAATATTGCCACTTTTTTCAATAACAGGATGTGTAGAACAAGTAAATCTTCTACAATCAGAAAGAGAAATCACATTGAAATTGTGTAACAAGTCTTCCACTACTAGCCTGCCAATATTAAAGCAGTAGGACAATACACATTTTTCTTCTTTCAGAAGAACAAAATAGAGATTGTCAGGTATTGAAGATCCAAGAGCAAAATGCTATAACACAAAAATAACAAAAAGCACAAAATGCTGAAATGTCCCAGAGCCTGCATTCCAGAAGATGTCCAGAAGGTATATTTTCTCTACTTCTGCATACCTATTATTTCTATGAGATCTTGTATTAGCTTTCACCGGTTTATATTATGGTAGCAAATGGCTCAGCATCAGTGGCTTTCTAGAAGAAAAATTTATCTCTAATTTCTCACCCATGTTACATATTCCTACAGCTGCAATTATGTTCTTGTCTCTCCAAGATCCAGGCTAAAGAAGTAGCCCCCGTCTCTATATTGCTCTTCCCATGGCAAACAGAAAAGAGCAGGAGTAGAGTCTGACAGTGACTCTTAAAGCCTCTGTTTGAAAGCAGCACACGTCACTTCCAAAGCCAGCACTCAGCCAAGCCTGCTGTCATAGACAAGTGATGTAGCATCCCACAAGAGGGGGAGATATTGGACAGTAACAGAACCTACCATGGATCATCACACCCAAAGAGACAATCGGGACTAAAGAGTGACAAACTCAGACTTTCCTTCATTAGGAAAAAGGGAAGATTTGGAGTTGAATGTTTATGTCTTATATATTCTCTCTCCATAGGAAAAAATTCTCCCTTGTCAGGGTGCAAAGGCACAAATACACTCTAGCAGGAGTGGAACAACTCCCATTGGCTCATTGTCATCATATTTTTACTACCAGAGTTTGAGTTTTACTATGAAAGTAACATGTCATCATGATAAAAACTCTAAGAGCAACAGAAAGCAACACAGTAAATCATAAAATAGCCCCATTATATCTCTCAGTCCCACTCCCCAGAGATACATTTTCTTTACAGAGATTCTCTTAAATATTATTCTAGAAATTATTCATGAATATATTCTGTTAATTTCCTCATTTGAAAATTGAGATAATACCACCTCAAATGACTGTTATGAGTATCAAATGACTTAAAGAATGTACAACATTTAGAAGAGCACTTTACACATAGTAAATTGCATGTGAGTGTTAACTACTATTATTTTTGCCATGCGCTATTGTAAGTGCTTTGTATGTATTATCCCTGGCCCCGCCACCACCCACCATAATCACCACCACCTTCTCACACACATACACTTTGATTATTATTCAATAGTATGATCTTGGAATAGTTTCATGTTAATCCAGATACATCTTACTTTTGAAAGGCTGCAAGGTATCCCATTGAATGGATCTAATATAACTTTCTACAACTTGAGTATTTTCTTACCTTTTGCTATTACAGATAACACAGAAACATGCTTGTGCCATAATATAAATGTAATTTGAACCAGTGACTTCATTTCATTTAGAAATCACTAGGTCAAGAGCTACATATATTTAATTTTTGAGTGAGTTTTCCAAATTGTCTTTGAGACAGTCATTAGAGCTTTTAGCAAGACTATGGTTCTGTTTGGATTGCACTTTCCTTCCTCACTGAAATTGGGCATGGCCATGTGACTTACTTTAACCAACAAAATGTTAGAAATAACATGCTACTTATTCTATTACAACTTGCCTACCCCCCACCTCAGTGAAATAAAATGTTCCAATAGTGCCTGCTCGGTGATCTTGGTCATTTAATGAGAACAACATGAAGGAGTCCACCTCCCCTGCTGCTCTGAGAAGTATCTTGCAGTGTAATCAAGAAATATACCTTTCCAGTTTTAAGTACCTAAGAGTGTGAGGTTATTTGTTTTCACAGCATAACTAAGCTTATCCTGATTAAGACACGCTTCTACTAGCAATTTAACAGTGTGTATCAAAGCATATAAATGACTTAAGCATAGTCTACAAAAATGATCAGTATATACGCAACTGTTTATTCCAACTCCAGGAACTAGAGAATATATGCATATTATTTTATCAAGCAAATAGGTATATTCATTAATTATCTAGAATACCCAGTGTTAAAACTGCAGCCTCTTTTTGCTGGGGTTGCCTCATCCCTGACCAGCTTCCTCCCACAGGTAGACAGAATTCTGAAATGGTCCAAGATTTCCTCCCCTAATCTCTGGGCTGTGACTATCATCAGATATCACACCCATGAGTATATTACATTACAAGAACAGAGGATTTTATAGATGTAATTAAGATTACTAATCAGTTGACTTCGAGTTAGAGAGATTTTCCAGGTAGACTCATTCTAATCACATGACCCATTTAGAAACAGAGTTTACCCTGGCTGATTAGAGAAGCAGTAGTCAGAAATTTGAAACAAGACAGGAATTCCATGTGAAAGTTCTCTGTTGCTGAGATGTGGGTACCTACAGGGCAAGGACCTGAGAGTAGCCTGTAAGAGCTGAAAATGGTCTCCAGGATAACCAGCAAGAAAATGGGGACCTCAGTCCTGTTAAAACAAGGAAATGAATTTTGCCAATAACCTAGACGAGCTTGGGAGTAGGATCTTTCCCAGAAACTGCAGATCAGAACCTGTGGCCCATACTTTGACTTCGACTATGTAAGACACAGAGCAGAAAAGCGACAAAAACCAGCTGGACTTCTGATCTACAGAACTTGAAGATAATAAATGACATTGTTTTAAGCCTCTGTGTTTGTGGAAATTTCATATGCAGCATAAAACACTAATACATATGGCCTACCTGAATTCATAGAAGCGTCTCTTTGTCCTACTCTCAGGGAAAGGTGGTTGCTTGCTATGTGGCATCCTCACATCCTCTTCACCCAGTCAGAGAGCCCCAGGAGGAAATGCCTACACATTCTCTTCAAATAATTCACGCCTTTAAGGTCTACACCCTCTGGTTGAATCCTTAGCCTTCATTTCTATAGCCTAAATGTGGGTGATGCTTGAAAACTGTGAACCTTATACAAAGTCACTTTTTTGGATTGTCCTCCCAAGGTCATCTGGTGCTTCACTTTCACTTTGCAATGGTGGGTACTTATCTTTTATATTAGATAAGTGCTAATGTTATCTAATAAGACAAAAGGAAAGTAAAAAGTTTCATTTTAATACACTTCTGGTAGTATAGGTTTGAGGTTTATTATGAGAGGTAAATTTTTATAGTGATTGATCCATAGTAAGCACATATTAAGCATTAATAATTAAATATAATAACCCATATTAAATAAATTTCAACATGGAATCAAGGCAATAATCAAGACTGACAACAAGCCCTGCGCTCCTTCTGGTTCACAGACTTGCCTCTCTCTACATATCCTTTCTAGTAAGAAATTAGGATTATTTTTCCTATAAAATCTAAGAACCTTTTAATTTATATGTTCTCAATGGAAGCCATTTACATGCAAAAGTTAGACATATTATGAGATTTATTCACTCTATATTTTCTTAATGTTGGGATGGACAGATCCAACCTTTTTTTTAAAATTTCAACAGGATTTCTTTTTATTTCAACAGCATCAAATTACTATAAAGACAAAGTGGTATATTATTCTAAAAAACAAAATTCAACAGATCTAAAGAATATACTATTTTATGCAAATTCCTCCATATTAACCAACATTCATAATAGAGCAATTGTAAATATCTGATCTAAGTTTATTAAAATAAACTAGAGATGTCTATAGTCACATGTATTATTTTTAAAAACACTTTGTTGGAGCTACTTGTTTCATTATATAAAGATATTAGAAAGATATTGCCAGTAAAAATTGGTGCTATTCATTGCATGCTACTCAATGAATCATGAAGTCCAATGAAAGAATTGAGATTTTTTCCTCATTTGTAGTAATCATGTTTAGCTACACGAAAAATAAACTTGCCTATGTGCACTTTATCAACCACTAATACACTAGTAAAGACACATTCTAAAATGCCAAACAATGCATTTTCAAGTGTTTTAAATCTATTCATAAAACATTCCTGGTTTAAGACTAAATATAATTGTAGAAATATGACTAAGTAAAGTTCATAATTCTTCTGTTTTTTGGTTTTTGGTATTTTTTCTGAGACAAGGTCTGGCTCTGTCACCCAGGCTGCAGTTCAGTGGCCCAATCTGGGCTCACTGCAACCTCTGCGTCTCAGGCTCAAACCATCCTCTCATCTCAATCTCGCAAGTAGCTGGGGTGACAGGCACACACCAGCACGCCCAGCTAATTTTTCTATTTTTTTGTAGAAACAGGGTTTCACCATGTTGCCCAAGCTGGCCTCAAGTTCATGAGCTCAAGCAAACCACCTTCTTTGGCCTCCCAAAGTGTTGGGATTACAGGCATGAGCCACCATGCCCAGCCCATAATTCTTCTTGATACAAGAAGTTTATAAAAATATCACTATTATAATAAACTTGTACTTTATAAATAAATTGCTAATATTCCTTTTTTATATTTGGATTCTTATTCAGGTCAAATTTATTTGTAACCTGCTGCTTGTTCTAGGGAGTGGAGAGTCGGGGGAGATGGCTAGCTGTAATATTATATGGTATATCTGACAAACAAAAGCATGCTTCAAAAACAGGACAGATTACTGTTACAATTAGTCACACTAGAATAGTTTCCTTCTCTGTGCTTATGTAAATTTGGGAGAAAATAGATCTCTTAGTAAGCTACAAAGAGCAGTGTTAAGGTAGTTTTTTTTTTTTTTTTTCCTCACATGAGATCCACTGTATACCACAAAATTAGGGCAAATATTTGTTACATAAATCTACATAGGTATATCAATCAACTATAAAATTTTACTGGAATGCCGTAATTGTCAATAAAATTAGAATCTGGATTCCATTTTCTCAATAAGTGGAATAACAAAATGTACCAATTAATCCAGTTATTTTTATAGCATGCTACGTTCTATATATCTTTCCTAAACAGACTCCTAGAAACCCAAAAATTTATATATCATATATAGCAGGCCAAAATGAGAGAATTCTCAAACTGCTTCTCTGTGTTTCCCTCTGAATTGAATCACCCCCATTCAAACATTTTTTCCTGATCTGAGTAGAGAAGACTTCAGTGCAAACGTATCAGGCCCAGACCAAATCTCCACAGCAGGTGATTCTTCTTGGTCAGAAGTGTATTGCTTCATGGCTTAGAGAATTCCAAAAGTTATTGATTTTGTTTCTTGGGTTTGTTTATGACCTCCATGAATAAGACATAGCTTCCATCATACGTCCAGAAATGGAAGCTTAATTCTGTTCCAGAAACCCTGTGTTCCATGTCTTCACCAAAGGACAAGAGCCATATTGACTTTCACATATCAACCTTTGGCACTATCTCTAAACTAACTTTGTTGTACACATTAAGGCGTTTCAGTTTAACTCTGTATAATCCTAATTGTTCTGAAAGCTCATTTACTTTACAGCAAAGAGATTAGAGGGTATGTTTATTTCTTGGATGACACAATTTCTTGGACAAGTAAAGATTTTGACTAGATATCATCCTGAGGTCTGATATAGGAGAATGCCAATCTGCAAGTTGGTCTGAAGTGGGAAGGGAGGCCTACCTTGTGAGTCTCTGCTCATGTTACCATCTTATTTAGCTCGTAAGCTTCCATGCTGAGAAAGAAATGTTTAAATTCTCTTTAATGTTACACTGGGGACTCAAGGGGGAAAGCCTATGAACTAACATGCATGAAGCAAAATAAATGTTTCATGGGGATAAAGGAGTTTATTTCGAGGTATTTTCATTTTGAAGTTGAACTCTTCTTCAATTTTTACTTTCAAATTATTACATATTTTACTTAATGTTAATAAAGGCCAGAGAATACAGATGAATGAGAATCTACTTTAAAATCATGTGCAACTTTATTTTAGGACTATATCTAGCTTTTTCTAGGAAACAAAGCTATCCTTATTCAGTTTTGCTTACAAAAAAAAAAAAACCATGTAATATCTTAGACATTTAAAAAAAATGTTGTAGTCATTGTTTCCCTCTTGCATTTTCTAAGCATTGATTTTTCCACTAGAGCTCAAATTAAAATGGGTGTACTAGTATGACAGGCAATTCCCATAACTTATATAACTAAACATATCCATTTATCCCAGTGGGTTGTCAATTGTGTTACCATTATTCCCATAATAAATACTGGTTTGCTAAATATTACAACAAGGGCAGTAAGAAAAGTATAACATATCAATTTTGCATTATCAACTCTCAAAAATGCTGCTCAATTATGTCTTAATTTTATAACAGTATATGTTATTGAATTGAATCAGAGTTAGGGTTATTTTCTACTTAAAGAAAGATGTATGCATGTGTGCATGTGTGTGTGTATGTTGCTTATTTCAGGGTAAAATTCATAGCCAAGCTGGTGGTGCTATTTGATATAATGAGGGAGGATATCCTTTTCATCATCTATACTGTTGGCCAACAAATGTAGATTAGAAAGAGGAATAAATGTGTGTTAGTATGTGTGTATGTGTGCATGTGTGCTTATGTGAACTATAAAGGATTCTTGTGCCCTTAATGCGCAAACTTTCTTTAACTTAAAACATTCAGAATCATCTCAAAATTATTTTATGCTCTCAGAAAAAATCAGAGAAAAAGCAAATATTCATAAATGGAGTTTTAAATAGATCTTGAGACACATTGTGATTTTATTCTCCATCCTAATGAACATGTG
Organism: Macaca mulatta; assembly: GCF_049350105.2. Taxonomy (NCBI): domain Eukaryota; kingdom Metazoa; phylum Chordata; class Mammalia; order Primates; family Cercopithecidae; genus Macaca; species Macaca mulatta. The sequence goes on from NC_133417.1 coordinate 51,818,818, forward strand.
GCCTTTTGGTGTAATTCTGTATCTTCACCTTTTTCTTTGAATGTTCTTAAGTAGGTTTCATATTTCCTTTATAGAACTATCCATAAAAACACAAATAAAAGGATGAAAATCAAACTTAATAAAGATTGGAGACTTGAAAGTCAAAGAAGTAGCCAAGCCTCACATCTCGTTTATAACAATTTCTGGACTTGAAAAGAGGATTTGGGCCTAACTCATGGAGTTAACACCATTGAACTGGTAGGAGCTGTATTTCTCTTCTCTGCATAGCTAGTTTTTGAAGAACATATTTTCAACAAATTTTTCCTACTTTTACTAGCTGTTTCACATTACACAATAGAGCATATATGTGGTGTTAAAATAGATGCCATCCTAGCCACAGAGGATTAGGCCAGAGGCTACTGCAAAAGTCATATGTAAGCATTTATGAATATAAGTCCCCTCTGAGATAATACTCATGAACTCTGCCCAATAAAGCTCTGACTTTTGGGGGTGTCAAGCCAATCCAATCAGAGCTTAAATGTAGGGTGACTCACTCAGCTCAGGGTGCTTCTCTAAAGAACTGTAAGCAACTCTTCCAATATTTTTATATTTAGATGGTTGCACCCTTTAAATCACGGGATGATTGATGAAGCAGATTTTCATTCTGGCAAAATCTTCTACTTCTGTACAAAATCAATATGATTCTCTTTTCTGTAGAATGTTGAGAAAATTGACCAATAATTAGGTAATTATTAACAAATTAATTAATTGACCATGAGGCAAATCAATTATTAATTTCTGTTATATAATAAGCCCTATCACCTATTTATTCAGTCCTACCCATATACCTTCTAAGCAAAAATATAAAAAGAAATTTTTATGATAAAATACAAGAAAATCAAATTAGACGTGTCCTCTATAGATTACAATAAGATTAAGAAAATAAAATTACATATTTGACACATCAATTTTTTAGATAACTTATAACTCATGAGAAAAGCCCAGTAGTGGAGGTGATCAGAAGAAGGTGCATAATGGAAGAGGGGACTATGGAACATGATCATCACTGAGGTGGGGCATGCAGGAGTTACGTAAGTGGGCCTTCCTTCAAACAACGGACTGATTGGTGCTGCTGTTGCTTATAAGGTGGTTGAAGATCAGAAGCCACCCAAAGACAAGCAAATCTACAGGCCTGGATTCAACCAGTTAGAATTGTACAAAGATGGAGAGAGGCAGGTAGGCAAAAGTCAGATTGGGAACTGCTTACTGAAACAAGTAGACCAGTGAGAAGGCTCGGGAGTAGGATACTAATACATATATAGTCAGGTTGTGTGGTCAGAAAGTTAGTGTCTGTGCTCAAGGAAGCAGAAAAGTTTTGGTGAAGCCACAGTCATGCTTTTCCATGGAATAATACCAATTTAATAGTGTTTTTGAGAAAACAGTAAGGGTAACAAAATTTACTAATAGTGAGAGGTATGGTATATTGGAAGAGGATCCCTAATTCTTCTGTACTCTGAATATCTATATCCTTTACAATGTAACATCTAGAGTCCATTTGCCATTCTCCTATATTTTGGCTGGCCCTGTAACTTGTTCTGGTCAATAAAATGCAGCATAAGTGATGGTGTGCTAGCTCTAAGTCTAGGCCCCAAAAACCTTAGCTTGCCTCTCTTCATTCTCGTGAAACTCCGACCAGTCACCATGAGAACAAGCCCAGGCTATTCTGCAGGATGATGAGAAAACACAGAACCAAGGGAAGCAGCCCCAGCTGAGGCCATTCTAGACCTCTAGTCCCTAGCTGACCTGGCAGCTGACTGCAAACACAAGCTCAGCTGAGCCCAGTCCATATTAATGACCAGCAGAATTATGTGCTGAAAAATAAAAGAAATGGTTGTTTTAAGCTGTGAAGTTGTGTGATTTTTTTAACATGGCAAAAGCTAACTGATGCAGAAATAATTGGTTCCTAGAATTGAGGTGCTGCCATAACAAAAATCTAAAATAAGTGCCATTGGCAGTAAGCACTGAGCAGAGGATGGAAAAATGGCAAACAAACTCTTAGCAAATGCGGAGAAAAAAAATCAAATTGTTATTGGAGGTTAGGAAAAAAATGGTGATCTGTATTTTTGAGAATAAAATAATTGTCAAAAGTGTTGCCTATAGAAACTTGAAAGATGGCCAGTGTATATAATGAACTTTTGATTTTGGCTAAAGAGACCTCCACAGAATGTTGAAATGTCAGATGGTTGGTCCTAGCTACATATAGGTACAAGAAGAAAGAAATGGTCTAAATAAAGACATGGCCAGCTTGCAAGGAGAATTCTGAGGGAACACAGAGGGGACAGAATTTTCTGGGTGGGAAAATATAATTGTTTCGTATCTTCTGTCTTTCCATCCAGTAAAAATTCTCAAAGTAAAATGAGGCATCAAGAAGAAAAAAAATCAATTCAAGGGTGTAGCTCCGCAATCCTTTGTTAAGAAATCTGAAAGAATTTATATGTTGTCTGGTTCTCTCTCAAACTAAAAAATACAGCTCCTCAACTTTGTAAGAGTATGGTCTCACAGAAGCCCAATCCCAGAGTAAATAAGTCTATACAGAGAGGCATGTCTTGAAAACAATCAGGGTATGGCTTTCCAACAAATGACATGCACATAAATTAAACTCATAGTAAGTCCACCATGATTTGGAAGAAACTGAATTTATAAAAGTGCCATCAACCTGAATTTTGAAAGAATGATTTTACTTAAATTGCAAAAAGGTCTCTGTGGGTGCAACTTTCTATGATCCAGAAGCTGACTGAGAACGTTTTTCAAAAGGCTAAGGAAGGAAATTAAAAAGAGAGAATGTTCTAGAGAGCAGAGTCAAGATCCAATAGTCATGAAAAACAAAAAACTGGGAAACCACCCCCAAAAAACAGCACCTTGCCTTAACGAATAGTTACTCCTCCCAGGTAGGGGAGCCTAACAACATTTTTCTACCTAGATTTTAAATTTCCAATGGACCAGTAATTGCTATGTACCTCCCATTTTTTTCTTTCAGAATGGCAGTATTTATCAGTTACCTTATCCCTGTATTAATATTGCAGGTTGGATGTTTACGGGACATATATTTTTTAAAATTTCATGACTCTCTGGATCAAAAACATTTACATTTAATGGGCTTCCTCTCAACTTTAAATGGATAATTGAATTCTAGAATTCAAGCCTGATGTCATAGTTCCATGAGAATTTTAGGGATCCTATGAGAAGGAAGAGGATGTTGTACATGGGTAGAAAGGTGAAAATTGTGGCCAGAGGCAGATTGTAGTAAACTAGAAAATTGGCTCATAATCCTTTACTCCTTCTTGCCTCCATGCTCTTTGTAATGTGACTTTGCCACTTTTCTCATTAAGAGATGGATTCTGTTCTCCGTTGCCTTCTGTCTGGACTGGTCTTGTAACTTGTTCTGGTTAATAGAAAGAGGTAAACGTGATGACACATCAGAAGCCAAGGCCTCAAGCAAACTTTCCCACTTGCTGTCTTGGAACCCTTCCCAGCCACCAGGTAAATAAGCCGAGGCTCTTGTGCTGGACGATGAGAGGTCACTGGAACACTAATGAGCCATAACAGCCAAGGCCATTCTAGAATAGATAGCTTTTACCAACCAAGCAGCTGACTGCAGATACATGCCTGCATCCAGATGAGTCCAGAAAAGCAACCTAGGTGAGTCCAGCCCTCATTGCTGGCCCATAAAGTCATAAACAAAACAAACAATTGTTATATTAAGCCACTTGGTTTTGAGATAGTTTGAGATACAATGAAAGCTAACTTTAGGCATGTTTCTTAGCTTTTCTCACCTTCTTTTGTTCACACACACACACAAAAATCATATGAAAGAATTTCTACCTGTTACATTCTTAGGATAATAGTGAGTATACAGTAGATACTCAATAAATATCAGCTGTTATTATCCTCATTAGTGCTTCTGAGGAGGAAGCTCTGAGACATCTTCATTATAATAATAAATGTTATCATTAATTGTGTACTTATTATCAGGACTCTGTGCTAGGCACTTCATATATAACATCTGTAATCATCACAACAAAATTCTGAATAATTATTTTATTTCTTTTTTAGAGATGAGAAAACCAAGTAATGAAAATGCTGAGTAACTGCATCTATGTATGTGAACAAGTAGCCAAACCAGGATTTGAAAAACTTCCTAAATTTTTCCATTGCACTATGTCCTCGGAGGTATGTAAAATAATCTTCTCAATTCTTCACTTACCTGTGGAATTATTATTCATCCATTCCTTTGCCATGGCCTACACGGTTGGTGACATGTACTTCTCTGTCCCTAGACTTTGGCATTGGCAATATGACTAGTTTGGCCAATGGATATTAACAGGTGTGACATGAGTAGAGGCTTGAAATATGGTTAAGCCCTTATGCTTATCATCTTGTGCTTCTGTTAAAGCCATGAGAAAAACGAACCCCAGGTAGATACTACCCTTCCAGTTGGGAACTCTAAATGAGACAAATAGAACAGAGCTGCTTCTCACAGATGCAAAATAATTATAGCCACTTCACAGGTGCCAGGGCGAGACATAAATGCTTAGTATTGTTTGCCACGGAGATATTTGTGGTTGTGTGTTGCATAGCAATATCTGACTGAGTCAGTTCTTCAGAGCCTTCAAATGTTGAATAATATAGCAATAGCAAAACATTTCATAGAATAAAACATGCTATAATCTGGTGGAGGTAGACAGGAGATAAGTGAATTTCAACCAGAAGAGGGAAAGATAGCTCTTTCATATGTGGGATAAAATTGTGGTCTCAAATTGGAGTTATTCTGCTTGGGAAATTTATGGAAAGAGATCTTGTATAAAGGCTGCATCTCCTAAATTTGAGCGATAAAATACGCTTGTGCAGGGACAGGTTGACTCAGCATGTCTGAGGTGTCTAAACCTTGCCCATTCCAAAGGAAGGATGGGACCCGGAATGGCTACTAGGAGCATCTAAGCCTTTAGAATATGGTACCTCATAAGAGTGTCTGTTTACCTGGAGCCTTCAGCCATGTGAGGCAGTTTATGCTAACAATGTTAAGTTATGGATGGGGCCTTGGGCCACATAATTATCAGTTTGACCTCTGGAAGGGCTGAAGGCAGAGAAACTAAGGTCAGCCTCATGGGCATGCCATGCCTATTTGACCAAGCTCCAATAAAATCCTGGACACCAAGTCTCAGATGAGCTTACCTTGTTGACAACACCCCATTTGTGTTGTTACAGATTGTTGCTGGAAGAATTAGGTGCTGTCTGTGGGACTCTACTAGGAGAGAACAACTATTAATAGAAGCTTGAACTTAGTCTTTCCTGGATTCTGCTCTATCAGCCTTTGACCTTAGATGATTTTAGTCTGTTCTCTTTCACTATAATCAGCCATAACCATTAGTAAAACAGATTTTCTGAGTTCTTTGAGTTCTAGCAAATCACTGAACCTGAGGGTTAACTTAGGGAATCCCTTTTGACAAGGGTATTGGCCTCACACATTCTCGAAACTCAGTAATAATTCTGCTGCGCAGAAGCTTTTTAGTTTAATTAAGTCCCATCTATTTATCTTTGTTTTTATTGCATTTGCTTTTGGTTTCCTGGTCATGAAGTCTTTGCCTCAGCCAATGTCTAGAAGGGTTTTTCCAATGTTGTCTTCTAGAATTTTTATGGTTTCAGGTCTGAGATTTAAGTCTTGGATCTATCTTGAGTTGATTTTTGTATAGGGTAAGAGATGATAACCCAGGTTCATTCTTTTATGTGTGGCTTGCCAATTATTCCAGCACCATTTATTGAATAGGGTGTCCTTTCCCAGCTTTATGTTTTTGGTTGCTTTGTTGAAGATCAATTGACTGTATTTGGTGTTATTTCTGGGTTCTCTATTCTGTTCCATTGGTCTATATGCCTATTTTTATACCAGTCCTATGCTGTTTTGGTGACTATGGCTTTATAGTATAGTTTGAAGTCAGGTAATATAATGCCTCCAGATTTGCTCCTTTTGCTTAGTCTTGCTTTGGATATGCAGGCTCTTTTTGAGTTCCATATGAATTTTAGGATTTTTTCTAGCTCTGTGAAGAATGACGGTGGTATTTTGATGGGAATTGCAGCAAGTGTATTGTCTAAGTATGATTACTATATCCCTAGTGAAGTAGTAATGAGCATCCTAGGGAACCCTTCTAAGTATCTCTAAAACTGTCTTGGTAGTCAGGTATTCCTTTTCTTAGATAACGTAATATTTTATTCATTTCTTTTTCTTTTTTTTATTATTATACTTTAAGTGCTAGGGTACATGTGCACAACGTGCAGGTTTGTTACATATGTATATATGTGCCATGTTGGTGCGCTGCACCCATTAACTCATCATTTACATTAGGTGTATTTCCTAATGCTATCCCTCCCCCTCCCGCCTCCCCACAATAGGCCCTGGTGTGTGATGTTCCCCTTCCTGTGTCCAAGTGATCTCATTGTTCAATTCCCACCTATGAGTGAGAACATGTGGTGTTTGGTTTTCTGTTCTTGTGATAGTTTGCTCAGAATGATGGTTTCCAGCTGCATCCATGTCCCTACAAAGGACATGAACTCATCCTTTTTTATGGCTGCATAGTATTCCATGGTGTGTATGTGCCACATTTTCTTAATCCAGTCTGTCACTGATGGACATTTGGGTTGATTTCAAGTCTTTGCTATTGTGAATAGTACTGCAATAAACATATGTGTGCATGTGTCTTTATAGCAGCATGATTTATAATCCTTTGGGTATATACCCAGTAATGGCATGGCTGGGTCAAATGGTATTTCTAGTTTTAGATCCTTGAGGAATCGCCGCACTGTCTTCCACAATGGTTGAACTAGTTTACAGTGCCACCAACAGTGTAAAAGTATTCCTCTTTCTCCACATCCTCTACAGCAACTGTTGTTTCCTGATTTTTTAATGATTGCCATTCTAACTGGTATGAGATGGTATCTCATTGTGGTTTGGATTTGCATTTCTCTGATGGCGAGGGATGATCAGCATTTTTTCATGTGTCTGTTGGCTGTATGAATGTCTTCTTTTGAGAAGTGTCTGTTCATATCCTTTGCCCACTTTTTGATGGGGCTGTTTGTTTTTTTCTTGTAAATTTGTTTGAGTTCTTTGTAGGTTCTGGATATTAGCCCTTTGTCAGATGAGTAGATTGCAAAAATTTTCTCCCATTCTGTAGGTTGCCTGTTCACTCTGATGGTAGTTTCTTTTGCTGTGCAGAAGCTGTTTAATTAGATCCCATTTGTCAATTTTGGCTTTTGTTGCCGTTGCTTTTGGTGTTTTAGACATGAAGTTCTTGCCCATGCCTATGTCCTGAATGGTATTCCCTAGGTTTTCTTCTAGGGTTTTTATGGTTTTAGGTCTAACATTTAAGTTTCAGATAATATAATATTTTAAAATATTGATTCTGAGGAAAGTGTACTTCTGGATTAGATCAAGACTATCATGGTGTTGGACAGGCTTCTGGAATTTCCAACATCTGATTCTACAAGTGACTGCTGCCGACTCTGAGCAATCTGAACTGAGTGAAGCTATTGCTTTATTCTCTAAAAGAAGAGCAGTATTTGAATATCATTTGGATTGTAAAGACTTTATCATTCATTGTTTTGATCAATTCATTATTGATAGCTAGGATAATTCAGTGAAGACAAAACTGAGTAACAGAGTCCACATATGTCTTGGAAGGAGAATGGGGCAGATAACTTTTCTTTTTGGAAAAAAAATCTCAAGTCTCTGGATCAAAAGCTGCCTCATATTAGGGCTTACAAGTTGGAAATGAAAGATTTGGGGCTCAAAATTGTCTATTTTTCTGGAAGGTAGAAGAGTGAAGAGCAAGGTTCTCAAATTTTTGATGGCATAAATGATTTCTAACATATAATTGTACACATAGAAAAACTATCAAAATAACTGAAAAGAATACTGTGACAGAAGCCACATGTGGTCCATAAAGCCTAAAAATGTACTCTCTGGTCCTTTACTAAAGAATTTGTCATAACAAGTAAGAACACTGCTTATCTTTGCCAAAGGTGGCCTATGTAATGACTACAATTTAGCGTGTGGGAGTTTCTAGGGCTATAATGTTCCGTTTCTTAATGTAAGAGCTAGTTACACTAGTATTCCCAACAGAAAAAAATTCATCCAATTGTATGTCTATGATGTGTGCTTTGTATACATGCATTTCATTTCAACACAAAATTTATATTTATGTATGTATGCAAATGTGTGTGTATTGTGTATACGTATTAATCACTTGCACCACTACTTTATTCCTTTTTTTTTTTTTTTTTTTTTTTTTGAGATGGAGTCTCGCTCTGTCACCGGGCTGGAGTACAGTAGCACGATTTCGGCTCGCTGCAACCCCTGCCTCCCAGGTTCAAGCAATTCTCTGGCCCCAGCCTCCCAAGTAGCTGGGACTACAGGTGTGTGTCACCACACCCAGTGAATTTTTGCATTTTTAGTAGAGACAGGGTTTCACCATGTTGGCCAGGATGGTCTCAATCTCTTGACCTCATGATCCACCTGCCTTGGCCTCCCAAAGTGCTGGGATTACAGGTGTGAGCCACCGCACCTGGCCCATCACTACTTTATTCTAAGCCACGTGTATCTTTCACTTGAATTATTGCAATGGTTTTCGGCAGATTCTTGCCTCCTTAGAGTTGATTCTATAAACAGCAGTCAGATACTTAATAAATCTGGTCAAAAGCCTCAGATTTACGGGGCTTCTCAGCTCTTTCCAGGTAAATTTGAATGAGCTTGCTATGACCCACAAGACTCTATATGATCTAGCTCCCCTCTCTTCCTCTGACCTCTTGTGCTGTACTTCCTCTGGCTCATTTTAATGCAGCCGCAAGGTCCTCATTATTTATCCTAAGCACCAGGCAGAGTGTGCTTATGTATCAAGGTCTTTATACCTACCACTCTTTCTACCTGGTAGTCTCTTCCCCTAGATATTTTCATGGCTCACCCCCTCAGTTTATTTTGTTCTCTATTCAAATGGCACTGTATCAGAATAAATGGAGAGAATGTTAGTCCCCTGCACAATTCTATTTCCGTTTATCCTGCTTAATTTTTATTAATAGAACTTACTTCTACCAGGCGTATGCATATATTATATTTGCAGTTACCATCTGTCCTGTCCATTAGAATGAAAGCTGCATGATATTCATGACTTTATCAATTTTGTTTATGACTCACCTTAATACTTTCAATAGTACTTAAGACATATTTATTAAATAAATAATAAAATATTTACTTAATAAAGTATGAATTTGTATGTGGTTATTGAGTGAGGATCCCTATAGGCAATAAGTCTGAAGGCCATATTTATTATTTTTTAAACTAGTCAGATATCCTGCCTCTCTGTGGGACATGGGTCCTTCCTACAGAGGTATGTGGTTTCTAGAGACCAGTAACCCTGATTCAAACATGACCTCTGCCAATTCTTAACTGGGTGGATCATGTTAAGTTTTAGTTTCCTAGACTATAAATTGGAGATAAACATAGCAGTTATTTTATGATATGGTTGGAAGAATCATATGAGCAAATCTGTATAAATAACTTAGTCCAGATTTGGCATAGTAAGTGCTCAATATATATTAACTGTTTTATTATTACCATTATTAGGATTCTAGCACCCACTGGTATTTGTGAATTCCTATACTCACAGCATCTGGGAGGGACAGTGGAAGTTCTTTACACTCAGAGGTGGATAACTGGAATATGTATTGACTGATAAATATATTTCAGAGGAAAGAAAATGAGGTAGAAAATACTGGTTTACACATTTGTATTTCAGGTTAAAGTGAACTGAGGTCAATTCTGAAGAAGAGGTGGGATAGAAGAGAAATGAAGAAAAATAATTAGCAGAGATCTAAGGATATTTGGGGAGATAAATGAAATACAAAATAAGTAGGTTGGTCAGGAAAAACAAACCTCAGCTAACAAAAGCAAGAAGACATTAATAGCAGCATCATCAGAAAGTTGTCACCAACTAACCAGCAAGACCACATTGGGGTGAAAGACAGTAAAAAAGAGGAGGGGGCTTTTCATGCTTGTGACCAAATTTTCTAGGTACTAGATTCTACTATAATCTTAGTGCAACCCATTCTTTATGAAAATTTGTTGACAACTTACTGTGCAGATATTGGGTTGAATAAAAATTCTATATGATATGCATATAACATATGTAGAATTCATAAATTTATTAGCAATTTAACTTAATTGTTTTAGGGTGGGACAAAATTAACACATCAATGAATACCACATTTTCTAAAATAATATCATATTTGTCTAAACATTTCGAAACTTCTATCTTTCTGAAACTTGTTAACATTTCAGGATAAAATTAGTGTTGGAGAAAATTAAAGGGAAGAAAATCTTATTTTCCATAAACCTGGGAAGAAAAATAATGATAATAAAAGTTAAAATGTTGTGAATTCTGAGTATGCGGTGCCTCATAAAGCTTACTTTAAGAAATTCTGAGATAAGTTTATGATTTTTGCTTCCATATAATATATTCCACTTACATAGTAAAAAAAAAAAAAACTCTTTAAATTAAAAATTTCTGTATAAAGAGATATTATTTCAGCATCATAAATGTTGAATTTCCAAAATGTCATTCACTTATTGAATAATTTTCAATAAAAAGGGCCAATTATCTAATACGGAACTCGCTTTCTTCTCAAAGTAATTTTCCATCTTATTAGTTTTATATCACAACTGATGCAGAACATGCTTCAAACACTATATATCATTTCCCAGTGTAGTTTATAAAAATGCAAACTAATAGAAATTCTTCAAATCTTGATTAATTTATAACTTATTTGAAAAACTGGAATGTATTTTCCAGTTAAACTACAGACTGTGTTCTACACAAACTACTTGCAAATCTGGGTTGATTTGACAAAAAAAAAAAAAAAAAAAAAAAAGACAAAAAACATTGCAATGCTCTCTTCTGAAATAAAATGTGAATCTGAAGCTTGTGAATGCATCCATGAAAATTTGAGGATCTATCCAACATAACATCAAGTACACAAACTATTGCTTCAGTTTTCAAACTGTTTGTTAGTGACTAACAGTTGATCACTAACATGTAGCATATGTGACCCTGTGTAAGCCGTAGTCTGATCTCTCCCATGTTTTTTCATATTCTGAACATGAAGCAAATTTGACATTTATTCCATAACTCACTATTGAGAGTATAACACTCTTCATGTCTGCCTCTGTCATATGCACACACATACACACACCCACACACAGGTATACATATAATTAGCTAATTTTATTAAGGAATATCTCTGGGAAAAGATCCCTTTTATACAAAGCTAAAGATCAAAAACCACTCTGACTGTCAGTTGCAAAAAAAGTTTAGCAGCTTTCAGTTTATCTGGATTCATCACCGCTGCTTTCTATCGAAAAACCCTTTGCCCAGATAACCATTTTCAAAATACAAACAGCAGATTCATCACACAAAACATTATTCGTCTCAAAGTACATCTGAAAGAAAATCTCCAGCACAGTCAAGGCTTGTGACTCCGGAATAACTGGATAGCTGATAGTCAGGGACAGTGAGCAAAAAGGTTTACGATTCCTGCGTTTTTATCGGAAGTTCTGGTACCTATTACACGAATACATTGTAAAGAAAACTAGAAAAATGTGCCACATGAGTCCTTGATGTTTTCAAATGCTACGAAAGAATATTTTAATAAAGAGTTGAACACTGTCTGATCCATTTACGTGAATTTGTGCATTCTCTACTGGAGCTAAATCTAGCATTAATTCACCGGACCTGTTTTAGATGAAGGTTAAAAACTTGTTTCAACTGTACAAAATGCAATAGGTAATTACTGAGAGACCCTCAAGGCGCATTTCGTTTATGGGGCATTATTATTTAAACCCCATCATTAGTTTTCTAAATGTTTTCATGAGTATTTGGTCTTATCTATACGTATAAGACAGAAGAAAATTTATATATTAGCCTATCTGAATTAGATCAGGCTACAGGAAAATTCAAGAGGCATTAATTAGTTGCCAATAACTAACAGAGATGATATTAGGCCTGTTTATATTTTATCCATTGTTATTAAAATTTAGATATTACTCTAGTTCCTAACACAGCCCCATTCCAACTTTTAGGCAAATGAGTTTCATTACACTTGATTTAACAAGGAAAGAGTGTGCTCATTTGTTTTGTTCTTATTGTAGGGGAACCTGACATGATATCTGAAAAGATTTAGCCAGTTACGAAGATGACCAAAAATCTCAGATGAAAATGTCATGCCTCATCTATATTAGTAATTACATACTCTTACATACTTACTGGGGGAGCATGGGATATTCTGTTTATCTCAGCTGGGGTTTCATAAGTGGAAAGAGAACTTCATCTCTACTGCCCGTCACTAACCAATCAGGTGTTCTCAGGTATTCCACCCCATTTGTGAATGTAGTATGGCTTGTTCTAGAACAGTAGGAACACCTATGAGCAAAAATGGTGTGCCTTCACACTGTTCTTTACTTTCTACCTGATCAGTTGCAGTTTTATCATGTCAAATTCAAAACCAATAGTCATTCTTGCCATTGATCTTTAACAAGTTATGTGCTTCATGAATCATTAATTGAATCCAGAGAATTTTACCTTATAAAAAGTGTCACAGAGGGGAATATCACATACTGGGGCATCTCGGGGGGGTGGGAGTCTGGGGGAGGGATAGCATTAGGAGAAATACCTAATGTAGGTGACAGGTTGATGGGTGCAGCAAACCACCATGGCACATGTATACCTATGTAACAAACCTGCACGTTCTGCACATTTACCCCAGAACTTAAACTAAAATTTAAAAAGAAATTTTTAAAAAATGTCACAGATTGCTCAGAAACCCAAATCTTCACTCTGAATTTGAAGATATATGGGCACCATGTTAGACATGGTCCATCAAGAAAAGAAATGCCTAAGTTTGAGGAAGCGAGTCCAGATTCTAAGATAAAACCACAAGTGGGAAAGAGGGGGAAGAAAATGAAAGATCGTGCTAATTCTTAATAACCCTGAGGTTATTGATTAGATCATTTTCGCTTCAGAGTCTTCAAAGTTCTAAACCAAATTCATGTCTAGCATTTGATGAGCTCCCTTTTCTTCTCTGTAGCTATAGTCTATTTGTGCAAAAACTATAGCTAATGCTCTGTCTCCCTGGGAAGGCTTCACTCTAATCTGGCTAAAATTTAAATGAGGAAAGATAACAAGATTGCTGAAGACTATCATTATTATTCTCAATTTATTTCCTTTCTGCAGACCCCAGTGGCAAAGCCATTGAACAGAATCACACAGCTAAACCAGTGCAGCTTTTGTCTTCTTCTCTGATTGTATATATACAGAAAATAAGTATTTCTAACACATAGACTTCTGTCTTCCAGCATAAAGATGTATTAGGCGCATTTACACTTTCACATGGAAGCCTGTTTCAACATGAACGGAGCCCAGGCAAGTGTCCTTGTGATCAATCGAGAGTGAAAGTTAGCAATACTAAAAAAAAAAAAAAAAAATAGATTTTAAAAAATATCAAAATAATTAGAAAAGAGTTTCAACTAATGACATACTTACTATTTGTATTCCATTTTGACAGTACCATGTTAGATCGGTTACTTCATTTATCACAATATATTCCATGCTACAGTTACCTCTCAGGAAAATGACATTGATGGAGCCAACTTCCTTGAGAATTAAGCTTCTGTAACTTTCATTTAAAGGTGTCTCAAGCTTTTGCTTCTTAGTATTTTATGATATGTCTTTAGTTTTTGTAATTTCACTTTGTCAAAACATTACATTTGTCATTATTCATACTGAAAGACAGGGTATTTTGAAGATAAAAATCTACCAAGGATCATCTCCCATTTGTTTTTGATATAAAGATTTATAAGATCATTTAGACCACAAAAACAAACCTTCCTAAGGGCATATCTATACATCAACAAATATTAAAAATTACATTCCTAGGAAATTAGAAACAATTTAGAAAGGTGCTTAGTTGGACAGAAATTAGCTACAACCAAAATAATGATTAATATTATAAGCCTAATCATATAAAATAACAGTTAATTGCCACTTTGAAGAATAAAAGCAAATTCTGTGAATATAGAAATAAAATACTAAAAATAAACAAACAAGCTTGGGAGAGATTAGTCATGCAAAATCCAACCCCAGATATTTGATGGCAATTATCTAAATTTTTTACCTTACAATTGAGATGGTATTTCACTGGCAAAGCTTAAACCCAGTAATATTCACAAAAATGGAAGAAATTCATAATTAAAGTCATTAAGCAAAACAGAAAAATATTTTAGTATCAAATTTTAAAGTTAAGAATTTTTTTTTTGTAAAATATGATGGAGAAAGACAAAGCAAATTGATGGTATGAATTAACTAATACTAATGAACATTATTCTCTTAAATCTCCATCAGATACATTCTTAGTTTGAAGAAATACCAAGGCAATTTAAGATAGGGGTATTATCAAATAGTCCATATGTGATTTTCAGGAAGCAAAGCTATTCATTGCAGTACACTATGTCAATATTCTAACCATCAGAGAAGACATAAAATTTACAAAAGTCTTCTGTAGTACCCAAATCACAACAAATGGAATTGCTAAACATGTCGGGTTTACAACATGTCATAACCTCAGCATTCATTCCCACTTTCTCTCTTGGCATAGGAAGCTAGCTGGCTCATAACCCAGACTTTTCGCAACCAGAAGTTCTTTATCCCTATATAACCAAATCCTCAAGAGAACAGCAGACAGAGGGAGAAGACAATTTATTTAGAGAACTATTATGTGAGGAAGAAAACAAGCTGCCATTTCCAATTTGAAACATAATTAGGAAGACAATAGCCTCCTGACTGATGCTCTTTGTTCGCTTTGGATATTTATGTAGGCCAGTAATTGGAGTGTATTTTCCTGTTCAATTTCACATTGTCTAGAAAAGGGTTTCTCATGATCTATGACTTTCTAGTTGGATTCAGAAGAAAACATCTTGCAGCTACTGCCCTATTGCCTTGGCCACACATCAATGCCTTCTAGACATGGTCAGTTGCTGAAACTCTTATTTTTAATTCTGCCAAACAGTTGAGTTAATAGGATTTTAAGAAGGAAAAGGTTGTTCCATGGGACTTGGGTGATTGAAGGCTTTCTACCCATTATTGAAAAATATTGGGAAAGTTAACCACCCTTTTTTGCTGAAAGATTAACATATATAATTGATATAAATATATGTCTCCAGATACATTAAAGCATTCAGTCAATAACAACATCAAATGAAAGTTAGGATTGAGGCCCATTACATTTCCGAAAAGATGCTTTTAGGAGTGGAGAGAGACAGCTTCCTCCTTTCCTTTTATAAGCAGAGAAAAGTCATTTTTTTTCTCATTTATTGAGTATGTACTTTCTGGCTACTCAGGTGGGAAAAATTTTCCATTGATTATCATTAGATTGCCCTGAGGACAAGCAGTGGGGGAAGGAGGCTTATACACTTGTTATTTACTATTAAGTAACTACTAAGCCATCCATCTCTGATCCCAAACACTCCATATGCACATTCAGAATAAAATTAACAAAGATGAATATTAAAAACCCTACATATTTATTGAGCAGCTACTGTGACATATTGATTAAGCTTCACAACAAACTTATAGTCATTATATCCCCACTCTTCATAAGCTGAAATTGGAATTCAAAACTTAAATAACACCATATTAAAAACTCAGACTGATCCTTTCATTTGTCTCCTTTTTTTATTTTACTGTGATATACTTCTCCCGGCAAATTGGTGACTTAATCCTAGTTATACCCCAATTTTGGACAAATTTCACAAGAAGAATAAGACTTCTATTTCTCTATGTCCACATCCACCTGGAACAGTGCTAGGCCTATGCTTACAATTGATTGGTTCAGCTCACTGTCATGAGCCTCAGGACAGAAAATTGCCGGTAAGCAGTACTTCCAAATATTTTGTAGGTAGATCACTTCCATGGTGATTTTTAACCCTTCATGACCCATAGTCTGGACTGTGATAGAACCTTGTGAAAAATAGCTATGCTATCTAATAAACCTTGATACAATCAGAAATATATTAAACCAATTCTATGTCCTTCTCTTTTCTAAGCTGCATTAAATGTCAAGATCATTTTCTAACTTTTACTCTTCAAGTATTTAAAAGCTTTGGACTTTAAACTTGATAAATATATTTGTTTTCATACTTAATATTGACTATATTATTCAGAATAGGATATATTAAGCTGCAATCATAAGCAACACCCAAATCTCAGTTGCCTAATATAGTAAAATATGGTTTTTTTTCTGTACATTATATGCTCATCAGAGCCTAAGTCAGGCTCTGTTACTCATCATCCCCATTCTAAAACCCAGGTTCATAGAGCAGCTTGTATGTATAGCATTGCCAGAATCTATGGGGCAGAAAGAGAAAGAATGGCAAATCTTGCACTGGTTTTTGGAGCTCACAGACCAATATGGCACACATCATCTCCACTCATGTTCCATTGTTTAAAACAAGTCACGTGGCCACACCTACTTATAAGCATGGGAGGAATGCAATCCCACCATTTGTTCAAGTGGACCAGAAATATCTGATAAACTCTAATGACAAAATGCCTGGTTTTTGGCTACCAAATGTTGGGTTTCCTCTTCTTACTGCAGGCAAATACACTCATCCTCCCCAAAGGAAACAACCCAAGTGGTCAAAGTTTCAAACTCAATGTCCAAGATCTCTACATGATGCCTGATATTGCTTTATCAGGTACAAATGTAGCTCCTTTTGATCACTGTGAAGTAAAAAGGCAAGTCTTCTACCTTATTTTCTATATATACTGTATTCATAACCTTAACCTTTTAATCTGGTCTTTATGTTACAGGACATGAGAGAGAGACTTGACTGGACTAAGAAAGAAATGAACATGATTTAGAGATGGAAATGGTGACATATGGGCTGTTGAAACCTCCCATGTTCCAGAGAAGGTGAGCATGTCTCTGGTCATATGAGGGATATGTGTATATATGTGTCATATTAAAATCCTGATTTGTTGGTGGTAGAAGTAGGCAGAAGTTTAAATGTGGATAAAAGAGTGTCAAGGGATGCTGAGATGAAATATGAGGCCCTGTGCTGGATTAACTCTTGTCAGGTTAACATCATTGCCACTCCCATTGATGGTCTTCTCTGCATTGCAGAAGAGAAGACTAGAACCACATTCCCCAGAATCCTTTTCCCTGTGTGGTTTCCTGTATAGTTAGTTTCATCACTGACAGTCACTTCTGTGAACTTCAGAAAGTAAAAGGGAAGAAAATGATGATATTCACCAGAGGCAGATTCACCCAGACACGTGAGTACATGTCAGATGTGAAGTTTGAAGGAATTTCAGGGTGAACTTCTGAAAATATTCACTTAGGTGCTATAGGCAGCTTTGATAGCTGACATGGCTTCTTGTGAACCAGATATCTCAGTGCACCTGGCTACAGCAGTTATTTGGAACTTCCTAGAAGCACTTGAGTTCTGTGGCAGCTCCCAAGTAGACTCTTGAGATCCACCACTTCACTTCCGTTCTGCAGACTGAGAGTTAGTGACAGCTTCCCACCTTTCACTCTGCTGGTTTCCCACAACTGTGAATGCCTCTCATTCCATGTATTACCATGGACACATAGAGCAACTTCTTTTTTCTTTTTTTTTTTTTAACCAAGCACTACTGAACCTTGAGTAATAATGAATTATCATAGGGAAGTTACTCGACAATAACCACAGATGACATTTTGTTGGTTTTCAAAAAAATAAATTTAAAAAAGTATTTGAATATCTTTAAGAAGCCTTACTAGTAATATAATAACAAAAAGGCAAATATCTATTTCTGTTCCTATTGTTATTAAATTTTCAAATTGAAGTCATTAGTACTATTGCATTGTAAGAAAAAAATGATTTTAAAAATCCCTAAAAGTTTTCATTGACTCTTTGAGTAAAAGTATAAACTCACAAGAAAGAACTGTGTAATACAAATTTTGTACTGTTTTTAATTCAGTTCCTTTGAAACGCTGCCAGAAATAATATATGCTTTGAAAAATAACTACTTGAATGTTAATATTTTCAATTTCAAATCAAAAGAAATAAAATCTGTAAGAAATGACACAAAATTCTACTTATAAGCATAAGGAATCATAGATGACAGACATGAAGAGTTTCAAATGATCCAGTATTTTTGTTTTTAATAAATGACATGTCTGAAAATCTAACAAGTATCTCCCACCCCTAACAGACTATCACATCCCTATTTAGCTTCTTATTTGTCTCTGTCAGGCTGATCCATGGGTTTAGTCCCTAAGTCATCAAAATGAGACTTGACATTGATCACAGAAATTTATGATACTTTGAAAGATTGCACCTGATTAATGGCACAGCCACAATTTATGTATTCTCCTAGCCATGTTCATTCACAGTCAGTGCTGGCAGGATGTTGAAATTGTGGGAAGAATTTTAAATAAATTGGAGATTGGCATGAATCCTGGGGTCTCTATCCCTTTATGATTAAAAAAACCTCTTTATTTCTTCAGGTAGTACCAAAGGTATTTTGAGGCACATTTTGCCCAAAAGATGGCTTCTTTGTGGCAGTGTATTTGCTTACTCCTGTAGCCTCTAAGTTAACTTTAAAAATTTTAAGAAGTTATTAAACTCTGGAAAATGTTAAAACCTTGGCACTGTTTCACAGGCTAAGTCTTATCCACCAATCCCATCCATTGTCTCTTCTTGTTCTTATTGGGCTCTCTCTAACTATACTAATAGATTAAAGATCCTGAGCCTCAGTTTCCTCATGTGCAAAACAGGAGTAATTACAGTGCATCTTTCGAAGAGTTACTGTGAGATTAAATGAGATAGTCATGTGAACTACTTGGCCCAGTGCTGGGGATCAAGTAGCTATCAAATGCTATGTATTAATTTCCTCAAATAATATCCTATAATATAAACAACAAATGAAGATTAAGTAGAATATTCAAGGACAGTAATCAAAGGTCATACAACTGTTTTCTAACTCTATCTGAATTTCGTTTTTTTTTGTTTTGTTTTTTAGGTTCTAACTTTAGAATCCATATTATATTCATGGTTTTCTTATTGCATCAGCAACATTGGCATTAAGTGATACCATGTACAACTCTCCTAGGTGGTCTTTTTTAACCCAACCTAACTTCTGACTAAGCTTTGCTCAGTCTGTAAACATAACGAGAGCATCCAGGGTGGTATGGCCCTAGGCAAATAAATGCAAAAACAAAACATCTAATGGGAAACAAAGTAAAAATCAACTAAGTGAACATGAACAAAATTATTGGAAATAATGTCCACATTCCTTGAGATTCCTTTTTTATCAATATTGGTTCCCTCATTTACATGTGTCTGGTTGGTTTCCTTCCCTTAAATCATCACTTCTCCCAGCAGTCAGTAGACCTCCCAGGTATCTCACATATGGGAAATTTGAGGTCTGTGCCCACCTGTTCTCCCTGCTCCATCCCACAAAATATGAGCTCACTCTCCACAGCTGTCAATAGCTTTTGAAATTCTCTTCATGTATCCTGTCATGCTATTAAATCATTTTTCCATGTAATTTTCCTTACATAAACTACATCGTTTGGCCTGTAAAACTGCCAAAACCTCAAAGGAATGTCTTTAACAAATTTTAATGATCTTTATTTTTTATCACATAGACACTTCTCCACGTCCTTCTAAGGTTTACCAACTTAAAAATTAAGGTGAGAATTTGCACCTGCTACTGTATCTAGCTTCCACACCTGGCATATTTACTTAAGGTATTCCTTTTTTCAAATCAGAGATTTGTGTATTTTCCACAAATAATTTGTGAACCTGTTATCTGACTTATTTTTGATGATAGAAAATGAGTTACTGGACACTGCACATAAAATATCTTACAGTTAAAAGGGAAACAGGTGGTAATTTAAGGTGGCATTTACATGGACAATATGGGCAATTAAAAGCAAAACATTTCTGATTTATGACTTAACTTAATCATCTTGGCAAAGGGCTAAAAAATGTAAACAACTGGAGATTTGACATGACCTGAGAGGTTTTCTAGACCAGAATGCTAGGGAATAGTTAATACCCCATAAACCTATGCAAAACTATTCTCCTTTTTCTACAAAGCATGTGTGTGTTCTAATTAAATAGTATTTTTTAACTCATGTAAACAAAGAGGAAAGGTCAGTTAAAAAATGTTGTTCTGCATTTTGTCAATGACTACAAATCCCATACCTAAAAATGGAGCCTGTCTAATTCAACATCATTTACTTCCCAAAAGCAGTCATCAAGGTGGGCAGGAAAACCAAAAATATATAAAGTTAGAGTCTGAACTGACTGGGGTTCTAATTCCATAGAATAAATGGTATTCTGCTTCAAATCTACAAGGCTCATTTTTCTCATCTTAAAAATGAAAATAAAGATTATTAACCAAATTAGGGTGCTCAGGAGAAAGGAAGCCCTGAGTAAATGCTCTTTTCTTTCTATCAAACTTTTCTAGCTGCTCTCCCACCATGACACCCTTCCCCCACAGCTGGTTTGTCTGTTATTCCATCCTCTGACTTCATCCTTCAGGTATTTCACTAGCGTAATCCTCAAAACAGCCCTCTGAAGTTGTTTTTTTATCTTCATTGTCGAGGGGTTGGGGAATGGAGGTGTAAAGAAGCATATCAGTCAGGAAAACAAATACCACTCTAGGTATTTCAAACAGAGAGAATTTAAACTCAAGAAATGTCCACACAGGTAATGGAAAAGGAGAAATAGCTAAGGGGTATCTGAGGGAGCCCAAGTTTTAGCAAAAGCAAAAAGCTACCCCTAACTTTCCTAGGCATGGAGGTAAACTGAAAGGAAACCCAAAGCCAGGGTCATCCTGTGGATGTGACCTCAGGTATCCATTCAGGGAGAGCTGAGGCCACCAGAACATGTAGCCACTGCTGAAAGTGCTGCTGAAGTTGGAACAGGAGCAATTAATTTACCTTCCCAGCAAGAAGAAGGCTCAGAATTGGAATCCACATACTTACTATAGCTCTTTCTTTCTGAAATGGATATAATTTTACATGTGAGAAGGCTTACAAATCATAAATCCCAATAGAAATTTAAAACCTTATAATACAGCATTAGGATATGAAGAACTCTGGAACACCCTTCAAATAAGAGATCATAAAGAATTCTTGGCCCCAGAACTTGCTTGACAGTTTCCTTGAGTGATTTCATACATTCTAATGGCTTTGGGTCAAAAGCAGGGCCTCAATAAAGGTTTATTGAATGAAAGGGTGTCCAGGGGAATTTTACATAGTTTTAATTATGACATCTTTTGGCCCACTAGATTTGATCATAAACTTCAAATTCAAAACAGAAAATCAGAAGACTAGAAGAAACAGCGTGGGATCACAGTTTGGATAGATCTTTTTTGCTTTTTCATCTTATTTCTATAGTTGAATTAAACTTTCAGAAAAAAAATACATAAAGCAGAGGTATTTGAAGCAATGAATAATAAGATTGGACTTCTGAAGTGTGGTTCACACCCACCTCATTTCCTAAGCCATAATCCTGGTATAATGTGTAAAGGGATTTGCAATGAAAGATAGTAAATCCAATGTGTATCAATTATTCATACATTCCAATTGGCAGTGAACCCAGCAAATGTATTCAATGAGTGGTCTCTATTCCCACAAATGTAGAAAGTGCATAATGGATGGAAAAATAAAGAATTTACTCTTCAATACTCGCTTACAACAGCTCAGTAAAAGAATGCTTATATATAGATAAAATTTTCAAAGTATTTGTTGAAACCACTGACCAAACTACCCAAAACTACAGCTGAACTTCTGCCAGCTACGAAAGGGCTGTGCTTGAACTCCATTTCACAGTTTCTGGTTTTCACAGCCTTTAGGCGAACACAATTCAAACCCGTTACTATGCTTGAAAAGATCCGTTTCAGAAACTGTTACACAAACAGAGAAGCTAGCACACATTATCCTAAAATGCTGCTGTGTTTAACGCGGAAAAAAAAAAAAAGCTCTCTGATTTCTTAAAGTTCTATGTGATGCACCATTAAAATTTGCATATGAAAAATTTCAAAGCTTTAGCATTTAGAGGCTTTGAAACCCCTTTAAGTTTTAATATTTTCAAGGACCTGAAGTTTGACCAACTTCTTTCATTTTCCAAACTAATCTGTGAATAGGAAAGAATATTTTGTACTCTATGCTTTGTAAATGATAAAAGCAACTGCATTTTGAATTGAAGGTAAGTATTTGTTTCACTGAAATGTGAAAAATCATAAACAAAACTAGAAAAAGTAAATGGTCCCTTTTACTTACAAACACAAGTCACCAAGAGCTATCTTATCTATAATTATTTGCATTGTGACAGCAAAATCTCGATAAAGTAAGTTCCTTCCATTGGAAATATATATACAACTTTCTTAACAATAATTAGAATGGAGCATTATTTTTGACATTAGGAAATTCTAGATCTAAATATATAATAAATCCAACCTTGAAGCAAACTTTTAAGATTCAATGAACTGTCAAAATTAATAGAAAACTCCTTGTATTCAGATCAGTACAAAGAAAAAAATAGTTGATTGAGTTAGACATAATACACACTAGGGGCCTAGAAAAAGTTGAATGAAACAAAATTAGCTCCTTCCTTGTCAAATAAGACAATACCAAAAAGCAAAGAAAACACAAAGAATATGATCACTGCAACACAAATTAACAAGTATCACCCAGTTTGGGCTTTTAATTAGTAGAAAACCTAGACTTTTCCCAAGTCAGACTGCAGTTCTAAAAGGGAGTTTGGTGAGATGGTTTTACTTAGATGAGATTATTTCTAGCAGTGCTTGCTCTTGTGGTACTATGACTGTTTTAGGATTTGAATCCCCTCCCTTTTGCATGGCCAACTTCAGTCTTATCCAGTAAGATAAGCTCCACTGTTACCTCTGGTAGATGGTATTACCTGATGCCTCTTCCAGGTAGGGTTGTGTCACCTCTTCTTTCTAATTTTACTATCTCTGGTGTGTTACTATTCTCTTTATTCATTTGTATCTCCTCTCCCACCATAGAGTAAATTCATAAGAGGCAGAAACCACTTTTGTTTTTGTTTTATTGAGATGGAGTCTCGCTCTGTCAGCCAGGCTGGAGTGTAGTGGTAGGATCTCGGCTCATTGCAACCTCCACCTCCCGGGTTCAAGCCATTCTCCTGCCTCAGCCTCCCGAGTAGCTGGGACTACAGGCACCCGCCACCGCGCCTGGCTAGTTTTGTTTGTTTGGGTTTCACCATGTTAACCAGGATGGTCTCGATCTCCTGACTTCATGATCTGCCTTCCTTTGGCCTCCCAAAGTGCTAGGATTACAGGCGTGAGCCAACGTGCGCTTCCTCAGAAACCACTTTCATAACCTCAATACCTAACAGAAACTGGCACATGGGTGGGTAGTGAATAAATATTTGTTAGTTAACCACGTGAAAATTTTCTTTATACAAGTTGAAATTGGTAAAGAATGGACCTTTGCATTTTGCCAAACTGTTCTACAATAATCTTTTGTCAATAAATTTTATTTTATTTCAGCCCAAATTTTAAAATAGTGGTTGTTTATGTTAGGAGAAACAGCCTCTCAGTTTTTTAAATGATGAAACCAAACTTTGTCAGCTGCTAAATTTTAAATAACTGAGCAGACTACATCAAATTTTAATGGAAAATTATGTTTTAAGTATTGTAAAAAAAAAAAAAAACAAAACCCAAATCTATCATAAAGTTGACCTATCCTCCCTAAAAATGAAAAGCAAAGAAAAGGGGAGAGAGACTTCATTCATTTCTTAAAAAATACTACGCTCATATTTTAGATTTTACATTGGTTAGTCAATTCTCAAGTTTGAAAATCTATCCTTGAAGTTACAGGGTTCTCAGTCTTTGAGGGGACATGATGAGATGACTTTTTTGAGGAATGTTGTTTGGCTACTACTCAGGATACTAATGCTTTGTTTGTTCAATTCCTTGCAACTCCATCATCGGTAATGCATCATCACAATGTCACCTTGCCTGTCAGACTCAACGAAGGAGGGATGCACATGGGCACTTAACTGCTTTCTGCCTGGCTGGAATTGGCAGCTATTATTAAGAGTTAGTAGCACAATGGGGTAGGAGAGAGATGTCTTAGCTTTGGCATATATGCTGCACATGAACAAAGAACTTTGATCTTCCAACCTGCCAAGCTGACATCTTGCACAGGCATAATGTTCCCTCAAAATTTAAATACAAAACCAAAAAACTCTTCCATCTGGGATTACAGTCATATAATTTCTATATATTGCTGGCTTCAAAGGACTGAATTCTTTACAATACTATTTCAGTCATTTTAAAAATAAAAAAGATGAAGTCTTGGAATGGTTGACCCACATAGCAGCTCAGCTGGACAATGATAATGCTTCTGAATTTTAACTAGAAAGTATCCATGCTGTGCAAAGCCGCAAACTTTCCATTCAGAATATAAGAAAAAGTGAATACTCCTAGTGAGATATTTAGCTAGTTATAGACAGCTGAATACTAGCTAGTAGTTTTTATACTTACTTTGTTTGTCTGTTTAAGGCTTTATTTGAAACACAGAATTTGTAATCCTAATTTTTCAGACTGTGTGAGAAATGTTCACACTTGCTCACTGGGTTAAAACGGATGGATAGCTTAGAGAAAAAGAAGAAAAAAAGAAAACTTGGCTGGGCGCAGTGACTCATGCCTGTAATCCCAGCACTTTGGGAGGCCAAGGCAGGCAGATCACGGGGTCAGGAAATTGAGACCATCCTGGCCAACATGGTGAAACCCTGTCTCTACTAAAAATACAAAACAATTAGCCGGGCGTGGTGGCACGCATCTGTAGTTGCAGCTACTCAGGAGTCTGAGGCAGGAGAATCTCTTGAATCTGGGAGGCAGAGGTTGCAGTGAGCTGAGATCACGCCATTGCACTCCAGCCTGGGTGACAGAGCGAGTCTCAAAAAAAAAAGAAAGGAAGAAAACCCATCCACCCATCCTCACATCCGAAAAACTCAGCATCCTTGTCCTGGTAATGATGGAAGTAGTCATTTCTTCACATGTGTGTAACATGTGTCTATATAGATAAGTAAATACCATTAGTCAATATAAAACTAATTTCATGACTCATCTCTTCAGGCAACCTTGCAAATTAAATGGTTCACATATGAAGCAGCACAGCTGTAGAAGGAAAATAAGGAAGAGAGTATAACTTTGGAAAATTCCCAGGACTAGCAGTCTAAAGGTCATGGTTCTAGTCCCAGCTTGGCTAGTAATTAATTGGATTTTGGTCTTAGATAAAATACAGACTTCTAGATCTATTTCTTTTTTTTTTTTTTTTTTTTTTTTTTTTTTTTTTTTTTTGAGACGGAGTCTCGCTTTGTGGTCCAGGCTGGAGTGCAGTGGCCGGATCTCAGCTCACTGCAAGCTCCGCCTCCCAGGTTTACGCCATTCTCCTGCCTCAGCTTCCCAAGTAGCTGGGACTACAGGCACCCGCCACCTCGCCCGGCTAGTTTTTTTTTTGTATTTTTTAGTAGAGACGGGGTTTCACCGTGTTAGCCAGGATGGTCTCGATCTCCTGACCTCGTGATCCGCCCGTCTCGGCCTCCCAAAGTGCTGGGATTACAGGCTTGAGCCACCGCGCCTGGCCACCTAGATCTATTTCTTCACATAAAATGAGAATAATCACCACAGTCCTGATCTAATATACTAAGATTTAGTGTCATAAAGTGTGGTTCCAAGAGCCAGTTATTGTGAAGGTAGGTAGAAGTGCTTTAGAGTAAATATACTTGCCTAAGTATAAACTCTTGACATTTTGCTACTGTCTTACTAGACAGACAAGTCATTCAGAAATCTATAGATCAGCAAAATAGGTATAACATTTTCTACTTCATATTTGTTTTCTAAGTTTAAATGAGAAAATGAATATCAAAAAGTACAGCACGTGCCTCCATAGGAAGAGTTCAGTAAATCTCAGCAGCTAATTACAGGAATAATATGGTGGAAAAAGGCAGCAGCAGTACTTCAAAGTCAGTTGCCTTCAGGGGAGAAAATGACTGCAAGGTTAACAAAACTTAGCCAGAACCTGATTGAAAATAGGGATGTGATTCAAAATGGCAGATGGCAACCCCAAGTAAGATGACTTAGCAATAGAATCACAGATAGAGAGGAGCCATTGAGAACACATAAGCAATGACAGCTCTATGAATGAAGACCTAGTGTCAGATGAATGTGAGTATAGGTCCATTGAGTGAATACATTCCTATGAAAGGAATTGACATGTCAAGTTTTGAGCCCTAATGATATTAAATATTCAAAAAGTTGTTAAAACCCCTTCTTGTTCTGATTCCAAAATAACCTAACAATTATATACTCATTTTTATTTTTATATATTCATCTGTATAGAGAAAATGTAATGATCAGGCTAACATGAGAATTCATTCATTCTGCCTGACACAGCTCTCATTGGGAGTTAACAATCTAATGTTCTCAGTTTCTATTCCAGCCCCTGTGAGCTGTGACTGCAAGAGTCAGCACCTAAATTAGACCAACACTATAACATAAAAAAGGTAGAGGGGGTTTATGAGACATAAAGTCAGACTCTGAGCTATGTACCTTTATTTAAACACTGCTTTTAAAATATTCTAAGTATCTGACCTCTTTTTTTGACATCAAAACCTTTTTAAATGCTATTCTTTTGATTTTCCAATACAATTCAAACATTATACAATTCACTAGTTTATTAACAAATTGCCACTATAATATGTAGATATAGGTATAGTAAATCTGAGTTCTAGATTACCTCTCAATTTAGCAAAAATAAATCAATATACTACCCAATACTAAATGCTAGTGATAAAACAACAACTCTACATTATTTAGACAATGATGCAGGAACCCTAAGATAATACTAATACTTCAGAAAGAGATTTATTTCATGTTTGGCATGAAAATAGGCAGTAGAAATTCACAGCCTATGTAAATATAATTATGCAAAAAATTAAAGAAAGCATGTATTTAAAAATGACTGAATTCAAGTTCAAGACATGGTGAACTGAAATGATGCAGACTTCTACCTAATTCCAAACACTTACAAATGCTGACTAAGACATTTGTCTTAGTCATTAGTTGACTATGACAATTAAACAAAAGTAAAGAAAATACTTGGCTAACCTTGAAAGACAGAAAAAAATGACCAAGTCTCAGGAACTTGAAGTCAGAAGAACAAAACACATGAGGCAACACTTCAGAATGAGATCGAAAACGAGAGATGAGGGAAATATGAGATCTAAAATGAGCCCAACATGTCAAGATCAGGATAGTATTTCACAGGCAGGGGAAGAGGACATGTTCAGGGTTAGAACTGTAATCGCTGAATGAGATTTGAACCCTGGGAAATCTTCCTACTTGGTGAAAATTGACTTAGAGAAGTTGTACCCTCAGTCCCAGAAAAGTCTCAAGAAACAATTATGTTTCTGTGTCTGACTAGGATTCTGTATTTCTTTTAAAGTCTCTGCAGAAAATGAAATCCCAAGACTGTCTTCTGCATGTATACATTTCAAATTTACACTGTATGAATGGTGCAGAGATCCCAAAAAAATTTACCTAAAGACTGATACCAGACCAAGTAAGCCTCTGAAGGCACTGGCAGTTGTAAACCAAAATTACTTTGAAATCCCGTTTTCATAATCTCACGCTCATAGAACACACGCAAAGAAAAGAGAACAACAAAAATTAAAGAAATTCCTAAAAAATATTTCCATGATGAAGAGAGGAGATACATCAAACAGAAGAACTTGTAACAAAAAAACTTGTGAAATAAAGCAATCTAGTGTGTGAAAAATAGGTTTTTAAAACATTATTTAAAGTACAGAAGAAGTAATAGAATCCTATAAGCTAAAAGACACCAAGAAAAAGAATAGAAAGGATTTAAAGGGAAATCAAATTAACTTAAAGACATTAGAGATATGATTATTAATATCAATAAGTTTTTTGTAACAATTTAACATCAAATAAAGCTGGACTCAAAAGGAATATATAAGCTGGAAGCTGGGTATGACTACATTATTGAGGAAGCAAAAGAGAGACATGAATGTAGACAACACAACAGAACAACCACCTAGGCTAAAATGAGTGGAACGACTTAAGTTCAACAAAGGTTGATAAAAGAGGAAAGAGTTAATTGGGGATAGAAAAAAAATCAAAGAAATAATAGGTGAAAATTTTCCAGAATTAGTGAAAGGCATAAACTATTGGATTAAATAAGCAAAATAAATATTGAACTCAATAAATAAATATAGATCCAAACCTGCATATATTATGGAGAAAATGCAGGATCTAAAAAAAAGAGAAAAGTTTTACAAATGATAAATTTTTAAAGAGCAAAAAGACTTGGTTGTTTACAAAGGAATCAAAATTGCTAACAGTTTACTTCTTGGCAAAAATGTAAGAAGACAACAAAATAATATCTTCAAAAAGCTGAGATAAAAATAACAGCCTAAAATTCTAAAGTTCCAGTGAAACAGTTTCAAATATTAATACAAATGAAAGCATTTAAGAGATAATTTACCACTCAGATTCTGATTGAAAGGCCAATTAATAGATGTTCTTGATAAAAAATAAATTAAATAAAGAACAAACCTATAAGAAGGAATAAGGAAAGAAATTGCTTATAAAATTCTACATAAAATGTTTAGAATTTTAGAAGAATTTATGAACTTGGGTATTTACATAGACTGTCTTTTTGATAAAAATAAAACTTTTAGGTAAATTGTCTAAATATTTTTTTTGAATCACAATTATCAATTAAAGGAAATTAAAATTACAACTAAAATTCTAGACAACAATTTGAGAGTGATTAATTGAAGTAACAATTTAAGTTCTGTTGAATTTTTTAGACTAAGTAGGGATAAACTGGATTATTAGGGATTATTAAGATGACATTATTAAGACAATTGGGCATGTTAAAATTTTAACACCAACTACTAATATAATGAAAATTGAATGAGCTCCAAACAAGAAAACTGTGGAAAAAGTGAAATAAATTAATCATTAACAATTCGATAGAAGGGAGAGAGTTAGAAAAAACAGGCAAGAAAAATATATTGTATGAAGCAAGCCCAATATTGAAGAAGTAAGGCCAAGTATAACAAAAACCATAGCAAATTTTATTATATTCAAACCATTAATTGAAGGACAGAGTCTCGAATTAAAAACAATAGAAAATCAATTGGAATTTGGCTATAAAATCAGTAAGAGTAGACTAGGCCAAGCTGTGATAACAAACTATAATCTCAGTGGTTTCAAGAAACTCATAGTTGATTTTCATTCCCATGGTCCTGAATTCATGCTCACAAAAAGCACCCTCAATTAATAAATTTTTTTTTCTTATACATCGAGTTTTAGATTATGGAGAAAAATATAAAATTACAACTCATTTTATAATACTACAAATATTTTGGTATTAAAACTGGACAATGACAGAGTCAGAAAGTCAAATTATTGGGTAATTAAACTTATAAGAACATATCCAAAAGTACTAATTAAATGAATCAAAGGAATCAAATCATGAAACATCTTTTATGATTGAGTACAGTCAGTAATAAAGGATGTTTTAATTTTAGAAAATCTATCAATGTAATCTGCTTTAAGCTATCATTATGATCATATAATTATCTCCACAGAGAAAAGCATTTTATAAAATTCAACTCTTAATTTTGATTCAAAATTGATAGCCAACTAGTAATACTAGTGAATTTTCCTAGATACATTACCAAAACTTCTAGTGAATAGTATACTGTGTTAAAATTTTAGATCTATTCCTTTTAAATCAGGAACAGAGAAAGCATGCATATCGCCACTTCTATTAAACATTGTATTGACTACATTAAGTAAACAAGATAAAAAAGATTGAGAAATTTAAAAAATGAAAACAGTAAGAAAAATTGCCACTAATAGCAGATAATATGAAGGTGTACTTAGAAAATTCAAAAGAATCTCCTGACAAAACTTAGATCTAATGAGAGAATTCAGTGAGCTTCCTAGGTACAAGATACATATAAACACATGAAAACTTTTCTTATTCATCAGAAAATATATTGTTAAAAGGTAATTGTTCATTAGAATATCAAAAAATGTATAATTACCTAAGAGTAGATTAAACAAAATAAGTTTTTGGAGAAAAATAATAATTTTTAAATTAAAAGACAAACAAGATCTGGAAAAACAAGATAAGTTTCTGGAAAAAAAGTACTATGTTCACAATTGGGAAGAGTCAGTATTATAAATCTGGTCATTCTCCCTAAATTAATTTAATTTTAGCTAAATACCAATTGATCCGTTAACTTTTTTGAAGAATTTGAAAATTTGATTCTAAAATTAATGTGAAGAAAAATGGGCAAGTAGAAATCAAGAAGAGTTGAAAGAATGATAATAAAAGGAAAACACAATGGATATCATATTAAGCAGCTGTATATAGATAATCAAAATACATGTGTATATTTTAATTAAATTTAATTAAATATGTCACATTTTAGATTTAGTTAAATATGTTTATGTTTACTGTATGTAGTTTACATATAAATAGTAAATTTAATTGAATTTTTTAGTATATATTCTATATATATACTAAATATATAGAGTTTATATAAACAGTAAATTTAATTGAATTTTTTAGTAACTAAATTGTTTAAAAATGGCAGAGAAGCAATGGAATAATTAAGACTTGGCATAGGGAAAAAAAACACAAAAAGGCAAGTTAGCAGACAACCACCCCACAACCACAACAGTGAATATATGACAGCAAAAGCATTACAGATCCATTGGAAACCGAGTGCTGTTTGCATTAGGCTGGATTCAATTAGGAACTAGAAAATACACAAAAATTGAAACATGGGAAATTTGATATACTTATTGTTTTGATAGAAGAGTGACTATAAAAATATAAAGTGATCCCTACAGAGTACCGTGGAGCTGAGGAAGGGTATCCAAGGAAGGGAAAACTTGGAATGTGAGTTCTTCTCCCAAAAGGCCGGAGCTGAAAGGTGTGGCTGTAGCCTCCCCATGTCAAAGAAGCCTCTGGGTCACCTGGGCCAGAACAGGCCTGGCATATGCATTACCTTCATCTAAATGGTTCTGGAAAGATGGCTACTGGGCTCAGGCCACGGCTGAGTAGTTGCCGAGAGCCTGAGCACTCTGGGCGACCCACATTACTGAACAACCGCACAGCAGGAGCAAGAAGTGGCAGATGGAAACACACTAGAACTCAGAATAGAAGTCCCCATCTTACTGGAATGTTCCTCAGACACCCTCTCCTGACAAAGCTGAACATAGTGCCCATTAGAAAGAAATTCAACACAATCCCCATCAAAATACCACCATCATTCTTCACAGAATTAGAAAAACCAATTCTAAAATTCATATGGAACCAAAAAAAAGCCTGCATAGCCAAAGCAAAACTAAGCAAAAAGAACAAATTTGGAGGCTTCAGACCACCTGATTTCAAACTATACTATGAAGCCATAGTCACCAAAACAGCATGGTACTAACTGGAATAGAAATAGGCATATAGACCAGTGGAACAGAATAGAGAATCCAGAAATAAACCCAAATACTTAACAGCCAACTGATCTTTAACAAAGCAAACAAAAACAAAGTGGGGAAAGGACACCCTTTTCAACAAATGGTCTTGGGATAATTGGTTAGCCACATCTAAGAGAATGAAATTGGATTCTCATCTCTCACGTTATATAAAAATCAATTCAAGAAGGATTAAGGACTTAAACCTAAGACCTGAAACCATAAAAATTCTAGAAGATAACATTGGAAAAACCCTTCTAGAAATTGGATTTGGCAAAGATTTCATGATCAAGAACCCAAAAGCAAATGCAATAAAAACAAAGATAAATGGCTGGGACCTAATTAAACTAAAGAGCTTTTGCAAAAAGGAATAATCAACAGAGTAAACAGACAATCCACAGCACAGAGTGGGAGAAAATCTTCACAATCTATACAGCTGACAAAGGACTAATATCCAGAATCTACAATGAACTCAAACAAATCAGTAAAAAAAAAAAAAAAAAAAAAAAAAAAAAAAAAAATCCCATCAAAAAGTGAGCTAAGGACATGAATAGACAATTTTCAAAGATATAAAAATGGCCAACAAATATATGAAGAAATGCTCAACATCACTAATTATCAGGTAAATGCAAATCAAAACCATAATGCAATACCACCTTACTCCTGCAAGAATGGCCATAATCAAAAAATAAATAAACAAATAAATAAAAACAGTAGATATTGGCGTGGATGAAGTGAACAGGGAACACCACTGCATTGCTGGTGGGCATGTAAACTAGTATAGCCACTATGCAGAACACTGTGGAGATTCCTTAAAGAACTAAAAGTAGAACTACCATTTGATCCAGCAATCTCAACACTAGGTATCTACTGAGAGGAAAATAAGTCATTATTTAAAAAAGATACTTGCACATGCATGTTTATAGTGGCACAACTCACCATAGCAGAATTGTGGAACCAACCCAAATGCCCATCAATCAATGAGTGGATAAAGACACTGTGGTGTATGTGTGTGTGTGTGTATATGTATGTATGTGTGTATATATATATATGATGGAATACTATGCAGCCATAAAAAGGAATGAATTAACAGCATTTGCAGTTACCTGGATGAGATTGGAGACTATTATTCTAAGTGAAGTAATTCAGGAATGGAAAACCAAATATCATATGTTCTCACTGGTATGTGGGAGCTAAGTTGTGAGGATGCAAATGTATAAGAATGATACAATGAACTTTTGGAACTTGGGGGAAGAGTGGGAGGGGGGTGAGGCATAAAAGACTACAATATGGTGCAGCATATACTGCTCGGGTGATGGGTGCACCAAAATCTCACAAATCACCACTAAAGAACTTACTTATATAACCAAGTACCACCTGTACCACAATAACTTATGGAAAAACTAAATTATAAATAAATTTTAAGAAAAAGAAGAAATGTTGAAGATTCCAGTGTATTATAACAGAGGAGATTTTCAAGTATGATTTAGGGGCTGAGTGGCAACAAACTGATCACTGATAAATATTGAATTTTCACAATTTGAAATAAGTCACATATATGTATAATATTAAATATTTGAAAACCAAATTCAATATTCAGAAACTGACTACTCAAGTAGAAGAACAATAGAACATGATAAACCTTTCAATTAATTCCAGGTGGTTTAAACACTTAAGTTTTTGTGAAAAACTCTACAATTTTAGAAGAAACTATAAACTTGTTATTAAATCTAGGGAAATATTTTCAAAGACCTATACATAACACAAAATTAAGATTTTGATATATTTGGATATATTTAACTAAAACCAGCCAACCATTTTTTTTCAGAGTTGGCATCCCTAGGGACTACTTTTAATCCCTAGGGATTCAACCTGCAATATCCACCTGCAAATTAGCAACATCACACACACACAAACCCACAAATATTATTGAGCAACATAAAGCCTGCTAGGAAAAAATTTTAATGCTTACCTTGAAAAAAATCAGTAAGTTAATAAAAGGGCCCATGTAGTATACAAAGGGTGGAAAGAAGGCTAAGCTATGGCTGGATAATTGTGAATAGCTACTATATATGCTAATATTTTTCCTAACCTAATGTTTGTGTATTTAAATATACTCATTAATAGATTTTGGCAAGATAAAAGGGAGATTAAAAACACTATTGGCCTAGGGAATAGAAGAATAAAATGTAAGCACATTAAACAAGACTGCTTTGCCATATTAAGAAAGAATCTGATAGTTAAATTAACTACTTTTTATTGAGAACTTTAGTTAGTTAATTAATTTTGAATAGTATAAAAGGCATGTTTATTGTGTGTATTTTTTTATTTGTTTATCCCTAAGGTCCTTATGAGAGAATGTTAAAGAACTATACCTAGAAATTATTTTGAAACTTCATTTAATTCATCTTCCTGTTCAAATGTAACTAAATCATCTTTTCAGATGAAAAAAAAAAGGTCTATAAAGGACTTCAATGCCATTGGCCTTCACATGACATCTAATTCCACATTTTCCAAGATGCATCAGATATAAATTGATAGAATCAATGGCTTAATTTCTCTCTGTGGAAATCTTCCTTGAATTTTGGAAGGTAATTAAGAATAATCTGAAAAGTTTTTTTATTTTTGCTTTCATCTGGGTACACTGTGGGTACTAGGACTGGCTGGTGGTAGCAGCATTCTATTGAGATTTAGAGTTGTAATAGTCATAGAACAGCCTAGCAGTAGGGTCAGGTGCCTCTGCTCAGAATGCACAGGAGCCTGGAGTCCTTCCAAATCAAATCCACATTCCATCTCTGACTGATTGGAGATGCATGTTGAACATCACAAAGGCAAAAGGCGAATGAGTAAACAAGTGGCCTTTGCTGATTAGAATTAGTATGCTTCATCGTTATGGTTCTTGATTATAGGTCAGTGGTAGAAAAAACACAAGTATCTTTACCTCTTACTGCAGCCAGTTTGATGGCACAGCGGGGAGTGAGGAAGACTCGGTAGACAAACCTGACTGGAATACAAGTAGGCGTTGCAGATGGTGAGCTCAGCACTGCCTCTGTTGTAGTAAGCTACTCCCAACTTAGAAATGCATCTTGCTGGCAGTGTCTCTCCAAGAGCCTTCCCTTCTGCTGTCAGGAGCACAAGGGGCATGCAGAGAAGTAGAGAGCTGAGCATTGCATGCTACTGAGCAGCTGAGTTCAGTGGTGCAGAGGAGGGACAGGAGGCACCCATAAGGGAGGAAATGAATAGGGCTGTTTTACTTGCTAAAAAGACTTACCTTTTGTCTCCTCCTGAGCTGACATCCTTTTCTTGCTACTCCACCAATGTATTCTCTCTATAAAGTCATTTTTATTACAGTTAATATTAGAGTTGTACTTGCATTTATGAGGTCTAAAGAGCTCTTGGGAAATAAAACATGACTATCCAATCTGGAAGAACTTCATATTATCCATTCATTTCTTCTGTTCTTACTTGTATTCCCATTATACATGTGATTCCAACTCATAGCTTAAATCAGTTAAGAATCTGTGATGGTTAATCTTATGTGTCAGTTTGGCTGGAGACATTTCTCAGATATTTAATCAAACATGCTTCTAGATGTTTGTGTGAGGGTGTTTTTTGGATGAGATTAACATTTAACTCTGTGGCCTTTGAATGGAGCAGACTGCCCTCCATAAAGTAAATGGGCCTCTTCCAATCAGTTGGAGGCCTTATGAGACTGCAGACTGCCCTGTCAGCAGACTACTTTTAAACTCAAAAGTCAACTGTTCCCTGGATCTCCAGGCTGCCAGTCTACTCTGAAGACTTGGAATTTTCCAGGCCTCCAGGCACGTGAGACAATTCCTTAAGATAACTCTCTCTCTGTCACACATACACCCATACAGAAGACAAAGTCAGGCTCAATTACCTTGAAATCAAATGTTTTCCATCACCAATATCCTCTCATATAGGATATATATGTGCATACGGTTCTATATAGAAATCCTGGTTCTGTGGCCCAGCATTCCTGCATGGTGCCAGTAGATAGTACCTGAACAGGTACAAAGATGAGCATCAGTTGTTATCTTTAAAGTAATTATGTTGGTGACTTCTAAAAGTCTATTTTCTCTTTCAGTTAAAAAAGTAGTTCAAAAGGGAACTAGTAAAACATCTCTCTGCATTAAGCTCAGCTTCATTTACTTATTTAAGCTCCTAATCTTTCCAAGTTTTTAAAAATTATCTGGTTATATTTAATATGAAGGAACTATTTTTTATTAACATCAACATCTGTAAATTTCTCTAAGTCAACATTTCCTCTGCATTTGGGCAGTTTCTATTTATCAATGTGATAGGTGGTCCATTTTCAAATCAGCTGGTTTCTCCATAGTTGTCATAGTATCATAAAATTAATGTCATATATTATATTCTAAAGTAACCTGGCTGATTAATTCAAGGTGATTCCAGGCTCCCAAAATAATTAATCAACACAGGGATTTATGCCCATGTCCTTCTACATGAATTGATGGCTGTGCAATAAAGTAGTTCTAGTAGTAATCATTACTTAGAAATTATATACAATGATAAGTAACAAAATCTCATATTTCCCCAATTTTCAGTTCTAAAAAATCTTTGACTTCTTTTATTGTATTTAAATGCCAGCCTTTAGTAATATAAGTGGTAATAGTGAGAATTACTGCTAATTCTCAAGACTCTTCTGCTCAAAAAAAGTCCTCACTGCCCCAACCAAAGAAATAAGAATATTGCTCTCAGCCTTGGGCATTGTGATGGTAATTGTATGTATCAACATGCCTAGGTTCTATGGTGCTCAGTTATTTGGTTAAACACTAGTCTAGATACTGCAGTGAAGGCATTTGTGGATGTAAGTTAACATTTACAGTCAGTTAACTTTAAGTAAGGCAAATTATCCTCCATAATTTGGGTGGGCCTCATCCAATCAGTTGAAGGCCATAAGAGCAAAGACTGAGGTTTCTCAAAGAAGGATTTCTGCCACAAGACTGCAACATGGGAATCTCACCTGAATTTCAAGTCTGCTGGCCTGCCCTGCTGATTTTGGATTCAAGATTACAACCTCACTCTTACTTGAATTTTCAGCCTGCTAGTCTGGCCAAAGAATTTCAGATTTGTCAGCCTCCACAACTCCTTAGAATAAGCCAATTCCTTAAAATAAGTCTCTTTCTAAATCTCATATATGTGTGTGTGTGTGTGTGTGTGTGTATGTGTGTGTGCATATATGTATCTCTATCACCTATTGATTCTCTTTCTCTGGTATGTACAATATAATGTATATCAGAAAATATAATATCCAACCTTTACATTAGCTTTTAATTTGGAAGACTATGTAAGCATTTATTTTCTTTATCATGTTTTGACCAATAGCTTTGGAGTGTATACTCTTTTCACTTATTCTCATAATTGGCACAGGACTGAAATATATTAAATATTTTTTGGTCTGTTCTTTCAGCAATTAGTGCCCTATTATTAGGAGATCCCCCTATATTTATTGATTTATTCCAAAAGAAGAGTGGTTCCAATTTATAGTTAAACTGCCCTTTGAAGGTATCTGAAGGGCAATCACTAGGACTCGTGCTTATTCTGTAAGTAGAACAAGGTCTAAACACAGATGTAGACTGTAAAAGAGCCTGATGCAAACTGACAGTAATGAGTGTGAAGATAATTTCCTCCAACTCAACCTAAAATGTCTTTCCATCTATATTTATCTATTTCAAATAATTAAGACCTGAATTAATTATTGTCTTAGGTTGAGATGTTATAACAAAGCACCATAGACTGGGTAGCTAATAAAAAACAGAAATTCATTTTTCACAGTTCTAGAGGCTGAAAGTGCAAGACCAGAGCACCAGCATGGCTCGGTTGTGGTGAGGGCTCTCTTTTGAGCTGCAGGTGGCTGTTTGCTCATTTATCTTCACATGGTGAGAAGAGGATGAGAGAGTTCTCTGTGAACCCCTTTATAAGGGTGCTGAAATCATTCATAAGGGCTCTCCCCTCAGGACCTAATTACCTGCCAAAACCCCACCTCTTAGCACCATTATATTAAGGTTTGAGATTTCAACATATTAATTTGGGGGCTACAGAAACATTCCATCCCCAACAGATGTTAAATTGAAACATTTTTAATTCTCACTCTATGTTCTGTGCTAGGCGACAGAATTTCCTCCCTAAAGACATTTACCTCCTAATCCCCAGAATTTATGCGTCATTATTACTTTACATGGCAAAGAATTACTTCACAGATGTGATTAAGAATGCTGAGGCTCTCTGATCCAGCCCGGGAGGGGACCGAGCTGGAGGAGCTGGGTGTGGGGTGCGTTGGGCTGGTGAGGAGGCCGAGTTTGGGAGCAAATAGGGTCTGATTGAGCTTGTATTGCACTGAAGGGACAGCCCTGGGTCTAGGGGAGAAAATCCCTGAGTGTGAGACCCGCCTTCCCTGGCCCCAGCCCCTCCCAGTTCCCCCAGCGACGGGCACTTCCTGGTCCCCGACGCAACCATGGCTGAAGAACAACCGCAGGTCGAATTGTTCGTGAAGGCTGGCAGTGATGGGGCCAAGATTGGGAACTGCCCGTTCTCCCAGAGACTGTTCATGGTACTGTGGCTCAAGGGAGTCACCTTCAATGTTACCACCGTTGATACCAAAAGGCGGACCGAGACAGTGCAGAAGCTGTGCCCAGGAGGGCAGCTCCCATTCCTGCTGTATGGCACTGAAGTGCACAGACACCAGCAAGATTGAGGAATTTCTGGAGGCAGTGCTGTGCCCTCCCAGGTACCCCAAGCTAGCGGCTCTGAACCCTGAGTCCAACACTGCTGGGCTGGACATATTTGCCAAATTTTCTGCCTACATCAAGAATTCAAACCCAGCACTCAATGATAATCTGGAGAAGGGACTCCTGAAAGCCCTGAAGGTTTTAGACAATTACTTAACATCCCCCCTCCCAAAAGAAGTGGATGAAACCAGTGCTGAAGATGAAGGTGTCTCTCAGAGGAAGTTTCTGGATGGCAACGAGCTCACCCTGGCTGACTGCAACCTGTTGCCAAAGTTACACATAGTACAGGTGGCGTGTAAGAAGTACCGGGGATTCACCATCCCCCAGGCCTTCCGGGGAGTGCATCGGTATTTGAGCAATGCCTACCCGCGGGAAGAATTCGTTTCCACCTGTCCAGATGATGAGGAGATCGAGCTCGCCTATGAGCAAGTGGCCAAGGCCCTCAAATAAGCCCCTCCTGGGACTCCCTCAACCCCCTCCATTTTCTTCACAAAGGCCCTGGTGGTTTCCACATTGCTACCCAATGGACACACTCCAAAATGGCCAGTGGTCAGGTAATCCTGGATCACTTGTTCCGGGATGGTGTGGTGGAAGAGGGGATGAGGGAAAGAAATGGGGGGACTGAGTGAGATTTTTATTGTAGGGTGGGATGGGTAGGACAACATATTTCAGTAATAAAATACAGAATAAAAATCAAGTGTTTTTACGCCAAAAAAAAAAAAAAAAAAGAATGCTGAGATGAGTATCCTGGATTATATTATATAGGCAGGCTCACTGTAATCATATAGGTCCTTACAGGTGAAAGAGGGATGCAAGAGAGTTAGAGGCAAAGAAGATGTGAGACTGGAAGCAGAAATTGAGTGATGTGGCCATGAGCCAAGGATGGTCAGAAGCCTTTAGAACAGGGGTGTCCAATTTTTTGGCTTCCCTGGACCATATTAGAAGAATTGTCTTGGGCCACACATCAAATATACTAACACTAATGATAGCTGAAGAGCTTTAAAAAAATCGCAAAAAAAAAAATCTCAACGTTTGAAGAAAGTTTACATATTTGTGTTGGGCCACATTCAAAGCCATCCTGTGCCACGTGTGCCCTGTGGGTTGGACAAGCTTGCTCTGTAAGCTAGAAAAGGCAAGGACAGAATCTCCCTAGACCTTCCAGAGGGAACATAGTTCTGCTGATACTTTTAGTTCTATAAGACTCCTAACTTGTAGAACTTGAAGATAATATGTTTGAAACCATTAAGTTTGTAGTCATTTGTTAAGCAGTAGGAAACTGATGTCCCTTCTTTTCCTAAACAGGCCAGAGAGTCTATATCTGTCCAAAGCCTCTCACAAAGGGGGTCTATAACTCCAAATTTCTTCTTCTTCTTCCTTATTTATTATTTATTTATTTTGAGATGGAGTCTCACTCTTGTTGCCCAGGCTGAATGGAGTGCAATGGCATGATCTTGGCTCATTGAAACCTCTGTCTCCCAGGTTCAAGTGATTCTCCTGCCTCAGCCTCCTGAGTATCTGGGATTATAGGTGCACATCACCATGCTCGGCTAATTTTTGTATTTTTAGTGGAGCTGAGGATTCATCATGTTGGCCAGGCTGGTGTCGAACTCCTGACCTCAGGTGATCTTACTGCTTCAGCCTCCCAAAGTGCTCAGATTATAGGCATGAGCCACGGCACCTGGCCTACAACTCCAAAATTCTATAGTTACTTCAGGTTAATTTTATAAAAGATAACCTTACTGTACTTTAACTGTTTTGCTATAAGTTCCCATAGGAGTAATTTTGCCATGGAAGAACTAGTCCCCTACACATTCACCACTTATTTGTTCGCTTATCATTTCACAGTGGCATTTGTGAATGTAAATTATGTTTGTCTTTTTCACAGCTGTATCCTTAGCACAAATTCAGTGCCTGACATACAGTAGGTATGCCCTGTTCCAGCATTTTTTTAAATAGTAAAGCTTCTTGCTTCACTCTTAAGAACACGAACAAGAGAGATGGAACATAGATTTCCTTTTAAAGTTCATAATGACCCAAGAAAAGAAGGACTAGGTAACAATCCTGTCAGTGTTCCCAAGGGCCTTCTCTTACGTGAATAATTTTTGCTAACCTAGCTCAGTAGTTATCCCTCTCATGCTATGAAACTGTCTCCTCATTGGTAAAATGAGGGCAAATGAGACAAGAGCACAATTCTAGACTTCCTGAAAATTGGGCTATGAGATAAGGGAAGAGTTTGTGAACGTCTTCCTTTAATTTAAAGAAACAAGAGAACATGGTCAGAATTGTACCTGGATTGTTTTGCAGCAACCATACTTTTTCAACATGAAACTTAACACATTTTCCAGAAAACTGCAAGTACTATACAGTTGACCCTTGAACAACACAGGTTTGAACTGTATGGGTCCACTTATTGACCCTGACCATTTCATCTTCCTCAGTAGTTTTCAAGGTAGACAGAAATTGTAGCTATTCATCCGTAAGTGCCTCCATTTGATTATCTAGATGAGTGTATAACAGCTACAACTTTCCTCTCATATACATTTCCGTAGCCCTTATCAGCTAGTCATAGGACTGAGCCCAAATGGAAATCACATCCCAGGAATAGTCCCATATGGCTTATGTGCCAAGTAGGCTTGAAATCATCAAGCCACACAAACAGGCAATACTGGCTCACACCAACGTTTCCACAGTGTTACTTTTTTCAAACTCTTTGTGGCATCAATGGTGTTTTAAGTGGGTGTATTGATATAAACAAATTGTATACAAAACATACTGAACTCTTAGTAGTATAGATGATATGACTTCTAGAAAATGTTTCAGAACTTCATTTATAGAACCTACATAAAAGCACATTTTCCCCTTCTTTGACACTTAATGCAGAAAAAAAGAAGTTAACTGCCTCCCCACTTCTCCAAAATTGTTATGAAGGACATTGAGATACAATGTGTTTAGTTATTATGAACATATTTAGGTTTAAAAAATTCATGGAGCATCTGGGGATTCTCAGCTTTAATCAAGAGACTGGCTTTTGCCAGGACCTTACTGAAGAACCCAACAAAATTGCCCGAGCTGATAAAAAACAACTCCTCTGGCAACAATGCTCTTAATCTTCCAAACCACAAGTTCATCACCAGAAAAATCATAACTTGATTCTATCATAACCAGAAAAATATTTATCCTCAAATTGCTTCAATATTCCAAATTCATCAACAAAGTGTCATGTCAAACGTCTAGTTTTGCTTCCTTTATTAAAGGTTTTCCTGATGTATGAAAAGTCATTTCAATTAAAATGGAAATGAATTAATACCTAGTGTGTGTGTGTGTGTGTATATATATATATATATATATATATATATATATATATAAAACTCTCTAAAGGCACACTGCTTCTCCATATTAACTTTATTTTAAATTTTTTTTCATAAATTCATAAATTTTAAATTATAGTTATAGAAAATGAGATATTCAACATGACGGGGAAGTAGCACTCTCCTCTATCTTTACCCCTATCCATTTGAAATTATCAGAAATATTTATATTTATTATAGCTCTCTTTCTCTAGACTTAGCTTTTATTTTGCAGCAAATAAAGGCACACTATCATTTTCCTCATACCTAATGTATATCTAGTCTATTCAGCCATAGTCTTTTATTTCTTCCTTGCAATGACCCTTTTATTGGAACATCTGAAAAGAAAAGTGACTCACCTCCCAGTGAGATACTATACCAAGGTTCAAACCACCATAACACGCTGTCCCCATGGCTTCAGAGAGAAGACTAGGTCACAATGATAATAGAAAGGAAAGAAATCGAGTAGTCAAGTCTGACTTTTCTATCAGTCTCATAGGGCTCTGAGTCAAGGTTTGTGCACCAGCACTAAATTTTCTGAGAAAGCAGCTACCCATTCTGAGATGGGACTGCACATGTTAGTTGTGGTCCTTGAATGAGCAGCCACTACCACAGTGACAGTGTGCAGCCAGCATCTGGGACAGCTCAGATTCCTTGCTCCATCTGTACACTGAGGCAGACTCAGGGGAAGGAGACCTAAATGAGAAAGTATTCAGGGATGACACCCAAAAGGAAGGCCAGCTCTCCCGGGAAACTTGGGGTTTAGGCCTTATAAAGACAGGCTCTTATAACAGGAAGTCATTCTAGTTTCCTTCCTGAAGGAGGAATGTAGATTCAGATACTGACACACTTTAATTTTCTCAAGATTACCGAGTCTGCAGAATCATTTTAATGTGGCTTTTTGCCACATTTATAGCACAGAACAGGTCGGCTGTCCTCTGTTCTCGGATTTCTTTTCCTACTTGGCAATTCCATTTCCTCCTGACTCAAATGTGCTTCCTCTCTTTGGGAAGGCACAGGATGCCACTGACTCAACACCAGAAGAATGTGTGCTTTGGGTTGTTTTGCCAGCCACGGGCATGAGCTGAGTGAAAGGAGGAAGTAAACGAAGAGGTGGGGCACCCATCGCTGGCTCAGCTTCTACTTCCTTCACTTGCAAGCTGCCTAACCTTGGGCAAATCACGCTGGTGTTTTATACCCTGTGTTCGTAGAAAATGAGAGTGGGGGAAGTGACAACATCTTGCCTTTGAAGCAGAGGTGGTTAATACTATGGACTTCTGGAAGTCCCTTCCAAGTTAAAGTCCAATAGTATGGAAGTAGTAATATCTAATATAATTAACGTCTATTGTGTTCCAAGGTCCTTGTTGATCATCTTACATAAAATATCTCGATTCCTCACAAGAGCCTACATGGTGCGTATCACTAGCCACATTTTTCAGAGAAAAACTCTTAGAATAAAGTTGAATAAATTACAGTGGTTGGGTAAAGCTTTCAGTTCTTGGTGTACATGACTTCTAAATTTGTTTTCTTTCTTTTGTGCGACACTCTTCTCAGGTCTATGGTATATACTATATGTGATCAATGTTCCCTGTAATTCTTTCAGGTTGACAGTAGCCAGCCATGTTTCATGAACTACATCCTTTGATGGCTGAGTATGCATGAGAGGAATTTCATGTTGCAATTAAAATTATAACAAGATTAATCAGACACATATTTAATGATATGTATAACAACTATTGTGCTACACATCATTAGGCAAAAGTGGTAAGCCATTCAAATGAATGAAAATAATTATTTTTACACTGCTGAAGCATGCATGGCTGTAATCAGACAGGAATTGAGATGAGATTAAAAAACCATTAAAAAATATAAAAGTAATTGTTCTATTTATTAAATTTATTGCTAATCTCCAAGCACTGTGCTAGGTATTTTATATGTGTTATCTCATTTAATCCTCCTAATAATATGAGAAATATATTTTTTTTAATAGATGAGGAAACTGAGGCTCAGGAAAGTTAAGAAAATTTTCAGGTTTGCTCTTCTAGCGTAGATTGGGATGAAAGGCCAATCTAGGAAATGTCACTTAACATCATTTCTCTTATGCATGGTGCCCCTCAGCCACCTCTAAATGGAAGAACCACTCACTCATTCTTCCCTCTAATTTCACCAGGTTTGTTTTTAATAGGATGCACTGCTTTGCCTCCAACTAAATTGATGTTAGAATGCCACTGTTCACTCTGTATTACTAGTTGTAATATGTGGGTGTTATGGACTGAATGTGTCCAGAAAATTCATGTATAGAAGCCCTGTCTCCCAGTGTAATAGTATTTGGAAGTTGGGCTCTTGGGAGGCAATTGAGTTTAGATTAGGTCCTGAAAGTGGGACCCTCATGATGGGATTACTGCCATTATAAGGAAATAAAGAACATAAGATCTTCACCCCACCCCTGCAGCTGTCTACAAGCCAGGAAAAAGGCGCTCACCGGGAACCAGATATTCTGGCATCTTGATCTTGGACTTCCAGTCTGCCGAACTGTGAGAAATAAACGTGTTGTTTAAACCACCCATGCTATGGTATTTTGCTATAGTGTCCTGAGCTGACCAAGACAATGGGTCAGCTAATCTAATCTCTTGTTCCAAAAACAGAAGTCCATTAACTTTTTACTAGGAGGGGAAAAAAGGGGGAAGAATGTATTAGTTAGGAAAGGCTAGTTTATGCTTAAGATTTTGTAAAACATGGATACAAAATTTCAGTGTCTTAGAGATACAAATTATGTTCCATGTCTATCATTGGGAAATTGATGCTGGGAGGGCCATCTCTCCCAATGCTGGACAAATGTTGTTCCCAAAGGTTCTTAAATGAAACAGTGCTGGTTATCTTGGCAGAGCAAAGTCCTGAGAGGACTGCAAAACCTTTGCTCTCTCTTCAATGCTATACACCAGAGAAAGTGAGGTTTAGGTCAGCCAGAAGCCCATTTGGGATCAGCACCCCAGTAGTTCAGCAGACATGAAGTTTTCTTATTGATTAAAATAGACATCTGGAAATGAAAAAAAAAGATCCAAAGAAAAACTTCACTGGCTTTGCAATTTTTCTTTGAAATCTACTCTGACTTTACAGGTCAATTCAGGTA
The DNA here is from genome assembly GCF_049350105.2 of Macaca mulatta. Classification (NCBI taxonomy): domain Eukaryota; kingdom Metazoa; phylum Chordata; class Mammalia; order Primates; family Cercopithecidae; genus Macaca; species Macaca mulatta. The sequence continues at coordinate 51,863,759 of NC_133417.1, forward strand.
TCACTTAACACTGCCCATTCTCTCTCCTGTCTCCACCCTTTCTTCACCACCAATGCCTAGGACTCTGAGACTAAGCAGGCAGGAGTGTTGAGATACCCTGATGAGGTACATTGTAGTGCTTTTCCATGTCCTCATGGACACACACAGCATTTGTTTACAAAGCGTATTATTCCCTTAGTGGTGGGGAATATCTACAGATCTGTGGAAACTGCTTGTATCCTAGGATATGCCCAATCACAATGCCTGTCTTGGTAAGACAGAAAACTAAATGGTCCAAAGTAGGAATAAATATTGATGTGATTAATCTGGTGCATATATGTACTGATATGAAAAATAAGTACCAAGGGGTTCTGAATTTATATGTCAATAAGTTTCTGGATAAATAGAATATATATATTGAACTTAATACCAAGAATAAGTAGCAGTGACTAACTTCCTTTTCTGTCAGTCAGTTAAGCAATATTATTGACAATGTATGTACTGAACATTTCACAGTACAGAGCAGGTATGTCTGAGCTAGGGATCCAAAGGCCCAAGGCATGTACCTCCAATTAGGTGATGTGATATTTCTGGACCTCAATTTCTTAATGTAAACAAAAAGAATGAATGAGATACATCTCAGGTCCTCAGGAACCATAACACAGTATTGTCTCTTTCAGGCTTAAATTACATTGCAAAAGCTTTTGTTAGTTTTGGCAGGTGAAAGCTTCCAGGAAGAGGACGAAGAAGGAGGAAGGAACACTCATGTTCCCACTCTGACAAAGGATGTCAGGTTTGCGTGAGAAAAATAATAAAGATGGTTTTGCCTTGCAAAGATGCAATGGACTAGAATCCATGCAGTACAAAGGTGGCACTGCAGAGTTAAGATGCTTTAGATTTCCCTAGGGAGTTAGGTCAGGTGGACGGTTTTGGCCTCAACTTCTTTACTCCTTCCTTTGATGCATTTCTTTTGTCTAGGGAGGATGATTTAAAGAGCAGTTACTGATAGAGACAGTCACTAAAAGCTACTGGGAACAGGCTCTCCCAGCATTAGTAAGGTTTTACAATTCTAGTGCTGAAAAGGAATCTTTTCTATTTGAGCCTGGGTCCATGACACCAGCTGACATCTCTCTCTTTGCCTTTCTCCTCCCTGCTTTATTCTAAGTTCACTCCTTTTCTTGTACCTCTGCCTCCAAATTTCCAGTACAAAGCTCTTTCTGATAATTATGTTTGCACTCCTCTGTGCCACCACTGTGACCCAACAATGAAGTGTGACCATTCTGACTTCCAGATTGCCAGCTCAAAATATCAATTCTGTTGATCTGTTTTTTCTTCTATGCTCAGAAGACCTGGAACCATGGTAGGAAGTGGGACAGGGAGCAGTTGGACAAGCTGTTCAAGAACTGATCATGCTCATGTGTATAGGAAAACAGATGGAGGAAGAGAAATTCCTGAAGAGCACATGACTGGTGGGGCAAGGAACAAGCCTACTGAGATGAGCTGCAGATTTGTAGATGGGAGACACGGTTTCATTGTCTACCATGTAAAAACTCACTTTACTTAGGCAAGATGCTTGATATCTGAATTTCAATTTCTTCATTATCAAAATGAGTACTGAAAATACCCTACTTCTTAGAGTGAATAATTTGAAATTATCATCTATATGTAAAGTATTACTATATTTACTATCATTATCAAATATTTATCCCACTGTCTAACACATTAAATGGACAAAATAGAATATTTTGAAGGGTATAGATCTTGAAAGTTTAATTTTACAAAAACAAAGGCCAGAAACATTTCCTAAGGAAAATTACACATTGCAAAATGTAGCACATGATTTCAGTGGAGTGCACAAACCTTTGAAATCCAGCTGTGGATCTTCAGAGTGAAACAAAACAAAGTAAAATGACCTAAGATATGAAAAGCTTATCTTTAAGTAGAAATATTCTGGGTATTTTTCTTGTTTTAAATTATTAACTTTATTGTATGATTTGTTCTACAGATTATCTATTTATTGTTCATTTCTAAATCTTAGGATTCTGAAATCCTCAGCAAAATAAATTACTCAACAGGTAACTAAGAGTGTGGCTGAAGGAGGAACAGGGGTTGTTTTGATTATTTCATTTGTTTCTGTGGAACCTGTTTGGAGAGCCATGCTGGCAGAAGCACAGCATTTTTACAGATACCCCTATCAACTAAAAATGCATATGTATAGAAAATGAGAGATAATCGGTATTATATATAATACACATGCATGCATATATACACATAATGTATACATATGAACATATATGCATGTGTATACATATAGATATATGAAATATAGATCTATACATTATATATTACACATTATGAAATACAGATGTATAAAATGAAAGTATTTTAGTAAATGGCTGAATCTAGAATTTCCAAGTAAAGCTGGAATGGGCACTTCCCTCTTTATTCTGTACAGATACTAAGGAACCATTATCAAAGGGCCAGTAATCCTTTGGCCATTTTTTAATTTTTCATTTTCTAGGGATAACTTGTTTTGTAAGTTTCCCCTATGCTATTGGCATTATGTTACTGGAAAGCTTTTAATTCAATAAATATTCAGCAAGTATATATTGTGCCAAGAATAGATTAATTTTTAGAAAGACTCAAGCACGGGACATAAACATTTGAAAGAATGAGTCGTACTTCGGAATGTGCAATATAACAAGAGCAGTGCCTACTTTCTTTGTGCAAAAAAGGAGGTAATTAACATTACCTGAGAGGGATCAAGAGACAGTTTTTCAGAAGGTGACCTGCAACATAGATGTCTGTCCTCCAGACAGAAGAAAGAAAGATAAGGTTATCTTCAGAAGGGAAGATTCTGTGCTAAGCAACAGGAATTTGGAGGCACTAGGTAAAAGAGAATTTCAAGAAAACTTAAGGTTTTTCATTCTACAAGAAGAGAATTGGACTGCTATCTTATTTCCATCTCCTGCATGTGTAGCCACAGAAGGAGCAGTTGCATTTTCTTTTAGCACCTCACCTTGACTCTAATTCTACTGTAAATGTATCTGCTATAGGTTAGCCTATTTTTGTTTCTATACGGACCTTTACTGATAATAAATATCCAGTGATAATCTATTTATTCAATAAATATTTGTGCTGGTTTCTATCTGTAAAGGTGATCATTTCAAAGACTTATTTAATTAATTAATTAATTATTATTATTATTATTATTTTAAGACGGAGTCTCGCTCTGTCACCCAGGCTGGAGTGCAGTGGCACAATTTTGGCTCACTGCAACCTGTGCCTCCCGGGTTCAAGCGATTCGCCTGCCTCAGCCTCCTGAGTAGCTGGGACTACAGGTGCGTACCACCATGCCTGGCTAATGTTTTGTATTTTTAGTAGAGATGGGGTTTCACCATGTTAGCCAAGATGATCTCAATCTCTTGACCTCATGATCTGCCCGCCTCGGCCTCCCAAAGTGCTGGGATTACAGGCGTAAGTCACCGCATCTGGCCTTTAAATGTCTTAAATTTGCTACACAGCCCTTCTACACTCTTTGGGGTGGTGGGGGGCGGTGAATATCTTCAAAGAAATTTCTCTATTCCGCTAATAAATCCATTCCTCTAGCTAAAATTGGCTATCTTCTGTTGCTCGGTTTCTCCAACTCTGCATCAGTGCTCCTGTCGAGAATGTCTGCCATCTCATCTACAATAATCTATCACCTAACAATGGGGATATGTTTTTGAGGCATATTGTTAGGCAACTTCATCATTATATGAACATCACTTCCACAAACCTAGATGGTGTAGTCTACTACACATCTAGGCTATGTGATACAGCCTACTGTTTCTAAGCTACAAACCTGTACAGCATGTTGCTGTACTGAATACTGCAGGCAATTTTAACACAATGATAAATATTTGTGTATCTGAACACAGAAAAAGTACAGTAGAAACACAGTATTAGAATCCTACAGACCACTGTCATATATGTGGTCTGTTGTTGACCGAAACGTCATTATGAGACACATGACTGTAAAAGCACTAACCTTTTTCTTTATCAAATCTCACGTTTTCTTTCACCAAGGAGATTTTTCTAGAACAACCCAACCCAAAACAATTGTTTTCTTTCCCTTTCAAATCTCCTGCCTTGAATCTTAGTTACTATTCAAATACTTTCTCCTTATCTTTCTTCCTAGATATTAATCATCTTTAGGATTAGAACCTAAAGTGTAAGTGTAATTGTATCCAGAATTAGTTCCTTCTGGTGGGTTCTTGGTCTCCATGACTTCAAGACTGAAGCTAAGGACCCTCACAGTGAGTGTTACAGTCCTTAAAGATGGTGTGTCCAGAGTTTGTTCCTTCCAGGTATTCAGACGTGTCTGGAGTTCCTTCCTTCCAGTGGGTTCATAGTCGCGCCAACTTCAGGAGTGAAGCTGCAGACTTTCCCAGTGTTATAGCTCTTAAAGGTAACGAGGACCCAAAGAGTGAGCAGCAGCAAGATTTATTGTGAAGAGCGAAAGAACAAAGCTTCCACAGTGTGGAAAGGGACCCAAGCGGGTTGCCACTGCGGGCTCAAGGAGCCAGCTTTTATTCCCTTATTTGGCCCCACCCACTTCCTGCTGATTGGTCCACTTTACAGAGTGCTGATTAGTCCTTTTTTACAGAGTGCTGACTGGTGCACTTACAAACCTTTAGCTACACACAGAGCACTGACTGGTGTGTTTTTACAGAGTGCTGATTGTTGTGTTTACAAACCTTTAGCTAGACACAGAGTGCTGATTGGTCTGTTTTTACAGAGTGCTGACTGGTGTGTTTGCAAACCTTTAGCTAAACACAGAGTGCTGATTGGTCTGTTTTTACAGAGTGCTGATTGGTGTGTTTGCAAACCTTTAACTAGACACAGAGTGCTGACTGGTGTGCTTTTACAGAGTGCTGATTGGTCCTTCTCACAGAGTGCTGACTGGTGCATTTACAATCCTTTAGCTAGACACAGAGCGCTGATTGGTACGTTTTACAGAGTGCTGATTGGTGCATTTACAAACCTTTAGCTAGACACAAAGCGCTGATTGGTGCGTTTTTACAGAGTGCTGATTGGTGCATTTACAATCCTTTAGCTAGACCCAGAGTGCTGATTGGTGCATTCATAGTCCTCTAGCTACACAGAAAAGTTCTCCAAGTCTCCACTTGACCCAGGAAGTCAAGCTAGCTTCACCTCTCATAATCATGTTACACTTCTCACTATCCATTGTAGTAGTCAACACAGTGCTTTGCACATCTGATTTCATATTTAATTAATGGTTGGTTTGAAATTTAGGTTGTATCTCCACATTCATGAAAACAGAAGTGTTTTTATAGATTGGATAAACACTGAAATGCCCTCAGATTACATGGAAAGAATATGAAAGGTCAGTACTTAGGTACAAAATAGCTTGACCATTCTTAAAACCACTTCTTTTCAATTATAAAAATTTCAAAATGAGATCCAAGGTTTTGAGCATGAAACCATCTGAATCTTATTTCTTCTGCATAATTTTAGCTTTGCAGACCATATTTTCAATTTCTAGACTTTAGCACATTCTTAATAACGTCAAGGCTATATCTCTAGAATTACACTGCTCTCCTCTGCCCTTCTTGGCAGTGTTATTTGAGCTATAGGAAAATCAGCAAAGAAGTTCTTACTGTTATGTTTTTCTATCTACTGTGGGAAAAATTGGCACCCAAGGCTACGTCTGCATTATTTATACCACTTTGATAGATTAAATCTTAACTGTACCATAGAACTTTTAAAGACACGTCTGTAAACGTTTAGGGATTACACAGGTGTTCATCTTGACTGCAAACAAAGACTCCTTTTTGTGGTTGGAAAACAAAATTAAAATGTAACAATGTCCTGCAAGCCATGGTTTCTGCTTAAAACAGATCCTTGACTGGACACGTCAGATAGATTTGTTACTCTTGACACATTTTTGGAGTTCAACAAAGTAGCCAACATCAATAGAAACATTTCTGTGATCCTATACTTCTAAAGTTAATCTCTCTGACGGTGACATTTCATAAAGGAACGGTAATGTTGGTATTCTACCAATGTGACAATATCCTAAAGGACTTTTATCCTGAAAGGACTTTTTATCCCCAAGCTCTAAAGTATCCTTAAAGTTATTTCATCCTTTTCCCTGTGCTGTTACCAACTCTATGGTGAAATTTTGATGTGTTACCAAAAGACAAGAGCCTTATTTTTGGAAAGTATTGTTCACAGGGCCCCTGAGGATTTTTTCTTTTTATTTTTATAACTGGAAGATTTGATTTTATTCTCTGAAACTTAGGACTTGCTAGAGTTCCTTTTCAAGAAGGTGATAATTTTATGAGTTTTCCTTGGAAATAATTATAATCACCTTCAGTTCGGTGAAAGATAATATTTTCTCAGCTACTGAAGGTCTACATCAGTGCAAATCATTTATTTACTCAACATTACAGAAACTCTGATATAATAAGTCATTGAAATATTTAACCAATAATAAAGAAGAGTATAATGATAATTATAAGGTAGGAGGATTGTAATCATGGTTTCCTCAAAAAGATAATTGAATTCTAATTTATATGCAGCCCATATGTCATAGTTTCTAATTGCAAACCCAGTTATTTACTGAATTCAACCTTTCCTTCTTCTTTGTCCTTCCTGTTCCTCTCTCATTTATTTTTTTCCCTAGATATTACTCTAGGAAAATTTACAACCTGGAGCAAGGAGAAATAAGATCTCTCTTCTAAATGCTGAATTTGAAAGGTAGGGACAAAATACATACAAAAATTGAAGGAAGGCTTTGATGTTTTTGTCAGTGCATTCTTAGGTCATACTAGACTTAATTCCCATTCCTCCATTTATCAAATTATCATACTTAAGGTTTATAAATCATGTAACCAGAGCTGTCTAACACAATGGATATTATTTTACTATATCATTATTGATCACAAAATCCTACTCCATAGGAGAGTAGTCAAGGTTTAATCAGGGATCTCTTAATTCCCATTCTGACTCTAAAATTAGAATTGTATCTGGCCTCCACAGTGTACTTTGCATTCTCCCCCAGATCAAGAGATTTTAAAACACCAATCTCAGTTTTTTGTCTTTTTTTTTTTCTAAATCTAGTAAACACACTCTTCAGTGTATCAGTGTAGAAGTTAGACTGCTGAAAGCCCTAGCTATACTGATAAATAGAGAAGCCATTAACTACATGTAACTATTTATATTTAATTTTTAAAAATTTAGAAGAAAATTAAAAATTCAGCTTCTCAGTTGCACCAATCATGTATCAAGAGTTCAGTAGCCATAAATGGGTAATAATTACTATAGGTGACAGTTCAGATATAGAAAATTTCCATAATCACAGAAAGTGGAAATTAAAACTAGAAATTAAACAATATGCTTCCAAACTTCTGTCTATGAATAAGTCACATTAATGGTTAAAATATATTTTAAATCAAATGAAAACTAAGAATTACATATGACACACTAAACCTTGTGAATACAGTTAAACAAAGAGAAATGTATAGTCTTAAGTGAAAGCACCAGAAAGAAATATAAATGAATAGAATCTTTAAAAAAATGCAAATTAAATATATACAAAAAGAAAATAATACATTTGAAATTGACAGTACAAAATAAAGTTGCAATAGGGAAAAACCAAAGTTGGCTCTTTGAACATACTAATAAAACTGATAACTAATTAGCATGAATGATAAAAAAGAAAAAGGTGACAATGCAAATTATCAATATCAGAAAAAAAAGTAGAAATCACTAGAGACCCTAGGACAATTTTTTAGAAATATATTATAAAATTTATGCAAAAAATAACAATTTCATTGACCTGTATTATCACATAATACAATTTACCAAAATTTGCAGAAAGTGAAATTATACATTTGAATATTCTTATCTCAAACAAATAAATTGAATCAATTATTGGAAACCTATATATAATACCCAGAGCCCAAACAGTTTTAGCATTGAGTTTTTTCAAATTTAAAAAAATTCTCTCATATGACATATACACTTCTGAAAACAGAAAAAGAGAGAACCCTTTCATAACTTTTTATGAAACCAGCATAACTTTGATACCAAACTGACAAGGACATTATAGGGAAAAAAAAATTAGAAGGCAATCTCTCTCCTGAACAAAGATACAAAAATCTTTAATAAAGTATTAACAAATGAAATCTAGATATATACAAAAAGGATAATTCATTATTTTCAGTAGTTTCAATCTCGTAATTCTAGGTTGACTTAACACTTGAAAATCAAATCATATAATTTAATGCATTAAGATAAAAAAGGTGAAAAAGCTATTGTCATCTTGATAGATAAAGAAAATGCCTTTAATAAAAATTCAAATCTCATTCATGAGAAATGTGCTACTTAACATTTTTTGGAGGTCCTAGCAAAAACAAGGCAAGAAAGAAAAGACAAAATTGAAAGGAAATACAAATGGTATTATTTCAGACATCCTGAAACTCTCATGTAATTTTAATGCAAGCCCTTCAGAATATTCTTTGAAATTATCTACCAGTGCTAAATATATGGACACTGTACAACTCAACAATTCATTTCTAGATATATATACCCAACAGAAATGTGTACATGGATTCTCCAAATGATGTTTATGAGAACGTTTACAGAGCACATTTTTAATAATGAAGCCTGGAAATTTACCAATTGCTCATGAATGCATACATATCACAACAATGAAATCCTATACAGCACAATAATATAATCTATATAGTAATGTGATTAAACAAATGGTATATCACACCAAAGAAATACTATATAGCAATGAGAATAATCAAATAGCAATGGCATAGTTACATGGATGAGTCTCGCAAAAAATGTAAACTGAAAGAATGCATACAAGGGGAATACATACTGTATGATTGATATATAGATTAAAAAACCTACACAACCAGTCTATGATGTTAAAGGACAGTGTATTGCCATTGGAGATGTAGTGATTGGATAATTTCAAAAGTTAAACCAGTAACTTCACAAAAAGGAAATCTCTTAGACACCACCTTAAAAAGTGATCAAAATTTATATAACTGTAATTGAGACATTATATCATAATGCCTCTTGACTAAGAATGGCACATCGCTTCTGTGGTTTATTAGTAAAAATGCATAAGGAGATATCAAGCAATCTTTAAGAGATATTATACTGTACATTTTGCATGCTGCAAAAATGTCAAACTTAAAAAGGAAAAAAATGAATGAAAAACTATTAGATAAAATTAAAGAAGATATTACTACTAAATGGATTGACACTGGACAGGGGGATGGGACAACAGGCTATAAAGAACATCATTGTAATTATTAATAATTTGAACATAGACTATGGATTAGATGATAGGTAATTTCTGATTTTGCTAATAGGACTGTCACATGAAAGACTACCCATTTTCCTAAGAAATATACACAAATATTTAAGAGAAAGGGAACTCAACATTTCCAATACATTATTAGAAACAATGCTTGGTATGCACACACGTGCACATAGATCTGTAGGTTGTATACAGAGAAAAATGATAAAACAAATGACAAAAAAATGTACAATTTCTAAATTTGGGGAAATAGTATAATAAGAGTCCTTTGGATTCTTCTGTCAACTCTTTTGTAAGTTTAAAATTATATAAAATAAAAAGTAAAAAATAATAATCAGGAGTGTAGGATTTTATTAATCCTTTATAGATTTCTTGGATGGTGAAACCAGGTTTCAGAGAAGTCTCAAAGATACAGAAAATTGATCATTCGGGGATAAAATTATAATGTTCAAGGAGGCCAACTTGTGTTAACCAAGCTTCTAAGAAACTGATATATCAAGTAGAATGCCAGTTTATTAATTAACAACAACAAAAATTGATATTGCTAAATGAGATGTAAGATTTGTGTGAGCATATCTGTTACATTTTTCTTCTTGGCAGATATACATGGAAAACCACTTAATTATCTGACAACTGCTTTGTGAGCAGGGGTTCAGAGCATGCAGAGTTGTTTGAGTGTATCAGATGCTTAATGTTCAGATACTGAAAGCCTAACACACTATTTATTTCCACATTCTTCTTAGTGGGGAGACATTTATTTTATTTATCTATTTTTTGCCTAGAATTAATTATACATATTATGCTTGATTTTACAAATAAACTCAGTGTCAGGGGGTCTTGCTTAGATCCAGTCTGTAGAGTGTATGTATATATTTTAGACTCCTGTCCAGTCTGGAAAATTAGGACTTATTTTCAAGATTGCTAATAATACTCTTTTACTGATTATTGGTTGGGTGTGGTAGGTAGCTTGCACCTGTAATCCCAGCACTTTCGGAGGCCTAGGTGGGAGGATCACCTGAGGTCAGGAGTCCAGCCTGGGCAACATAGTGAAACCCTGTCTCTACTAAAAATACAAAAATTAGCCAGGCATGATGGCACATGCCTGTAATCCCAGCTACTGCGGAGGCTGAGACAGGGGAATAGTCTGAACCTGGGAGGTGGAGGTTGCAGTGAGCCGAGATTGCACCACTGAACTCCAGCCTGGGTGATTATTAAAAAAAAAAAAAAAAAAAAAAAAAAAAAACTCTTTAAACCTCATTTTTTGATTAAAAAAGTAGAAGAAACAAGGTCACAAGTTAAAGTTTGAACTTAAATATTTGGCAAGATATTTTCACTGAATATAGAACACTGATTTACTTATTTTCTTTTTACACTTTAAACATTTAGTTTGTCTTCTGATCTCCACTGTCTCTGAAAAGCTGTCAGCCACAATTCAAATTGCCTTTTCTCTGTATATAAAGTATTGTTCTCTTTTTGCTTTCAAGATAATCTGTTTTTTAAAATTTACATTTGGTAATATGTTAAGTAAATTGTTCTTGCAACTTAGAGTAAATATAAAAAATCAGAAATATTTGTAAAAGTTTTACTAATTATGGCTTCCACATTTACATTGAATACATATTTCAAAAATAATTTAATATACACAAAAATCACAGGATTTTTGTGTGCTATATTTAAATTGTCAATATAACAATATACTTTTTTGTAAGAATGTACAATCTGAATTGTTAGTTGGGTGAATCTTATTTACCCAAAAGAATGATGTTCATCTACTTTCATGTAATCAAATTACAGATTCAGTGTCTGGTTAAAATTATAACAAATTCAAATAAATTAAGTAAGGAGGGGTACTATAAATTCCCAGCATATTGTTATGTTTAACATATATGTGAAACATGTGTGCCAGTGCCAGACAGATATTTAGGGTATTGTGCAGGAAACGTAATATCTGCAATTTCTATCTGTAACTTGAACTCCAAGGATGTAACTTTTCCTGTCAAAAAAGGTCTATTTCTGAATTTTGTATTCTATTTCATTGATTTTTACACCAAATAACACTACTCACTCCATTAATGTAATTTTTTGGAAAGTCTTAAAACTAGATAGTATTATTTTCCAATTCTGCTTTTCTTTAGAATTTGGATTCAGTTTATAAATTGTCACCAAAACATAAAAATAATTTAAAAACTTGCTCATAGGTTTCATTGGTATTGCATTGGATCTATAAATTAGTTGGAAAAAACTGCCACCTTTAACAATTCTGAGCCTTCCAATCCATGAGCATGGTATGTCTCTTTATTTTTATTTTTATATTTAGTTTATTTCTGTTAACATTGTATGGTTCTTTTTACTCTACAGGTCTTGTAAATATTTTGTTAATTTATGTATACCTAAGTTTTTTGGGTTTTTCAGTGCTATCATAAAATAATACGATTTGTTAAGTGTTTAAAGTTAAAGCCTTTGTGGCTAAAATATTAAAAAGAGACTGAGTTTTAAAATTAGACCATGTTTCCTGTGACTTTCACTGACTATTTCTAGGCGCGTTTTTATAGAATAGCTAGGATTTTTTGTATATGATTATATAATTATGTTATCTGAAATAAAGACAATTTACTTCTTCCTTTCCAATCTCTGCATAATATTTCCCTTTCTTTCTGTCCTACTCTTTAGTGCAGGAGTTGGAAAATTTGTTTTTTATTTGTTTTTCACTTTTTTTTGAGACGGAGTCTCCCTCTGTCGCCCAGGCTGGAGTGCAGCGGCAAGATCTCGGTTCACTGTAAGCCGCGCCTCCCGGGTTCCCACCATTCTCCTGCCTCAGCCTCCCGAATAGCTGGGACTACAGGCGCCCGTCACCACGCCCGGCTAATTTTTTTTTTTTTTTTTTTGTATTTTTAGTAGAGATGGGGTTTCACCGTGTTAGCCAGGATGGTCTGGATCTCCTGACCTCATGATCTGCCCGCCTCTGCCCTCCCAAAGTGCTGGGATTACAGGCGTGAGCCACCGCGCCAGCTGGTAAATTCGTTGTTAAAGGGCCCAGTAGTAAACATTTTAGGCTAACAAGTTACAAGCTCTGTTGCATATATTCAGCTCTACCACTGTAACACAAAACCATAAACAACACTTAAACTGGTATGTCTGGGTTATAGCAAAATTTTATTTACAAAAATTGGTGACTGGCCTGTAAGCTGACTACTGTTCTAGAATTGTTTATTACTTTTTCTTATTTATCTTATTAACAAGTTAAATTACATTAATAAATCTTCAGTGGTTAATCCAATTTTGTGTTTCTGGTACAAATTCCAATTGATCAAGATTTATTATCTTTTTGATATATTGCTGGGCTTGATTTCCTAATATTTAAAGATTTTTACATCTAATTTCAGTTCATACAGATATCAAACTCTAATACTGTTTTCTTGTAATGTTTTTGCCTAGTTTTAGTTTAAGGTTGATACTGCCCTCATTAGATGAGCTAGAAAGTATTCACTTATATTCTATTACGGGAAAAATGAATTTATAGAATTGGTATATTTTTTTCTTTACCTTTGATAGAATTCATCGGTGTCGCCATCTATGACTGGAATTCTTTTGTGAAAACTTTTTTTTTTGAGACGGAGTCTCACTCTGTCACCCAGGCTGGAGTGCAGTGGCCGGATCTCAGCTCACTGCAAGCTCCGCCTCCCGGGTTTAAGCCATTCTCCTGCCTCGGCCTCCGAGGAGCTGGGACTACAGGTGCCCGCCACCTCGCCTGGCTAGGTTTTTTTCTTTTGTATTTTTTAGTAGAGACGGGGTTTCACCGTGTTAGCCAGGATGGTCTCGATCTCCTGACCTCGTGATCCGCCTGTCTCGGCCTCCCAAAGTGCTGGGATTACAGGCTTGAGCTACCGTGCCTGGCCTTGTGAAAACATTTTTAATTGTAAATTCAATTTAATTATTGGATATAAAGCCATTTGTTTATAAATGCTTTTTTTCCTTCAGTTTTTCCTTTTCCTTTTTGCTATTTTTTACTTTTAAATTTTGTAAATACTTAATTTAACTTTTATTAAAATTTTTGTTAAACAATTTTACATTTTGATTTTTAATTTTTATAATTTTGTGCTAATTTTGCTATGGGGGGGGCCTTTTGTTCATTTTTTTTCCTTTTTTACTTTTTTTCCCCTTGGGTCAGTTTGCATTTTAGGGAGTTTTCATCTAATATTCACCTTAAGTATTATCCATTTTAACTTTGTATCTTTCACTTTATTACTCACGAATCAGCCTAATATATTCATAACATGTTTTTGAAATTGATTTAGAGTAGGCTTTACTCAAGCGTAGTCTGGCTCCACCTTTCTGGGGTACTAACTAATGCCTCAGTTACCCAATGAGGTCTTTCCGTTCTGCATAATGGAAACTCCCAGCTTTTTGTGAGCTCTGGGAATTGTTCAACTTATAGCTCCTTGATAGTTGATCACAGTTTGTTTCATAAAGTTTCTCTCTGCACATGCATACATTATGATTCAGCGACAGGTTGAAGGCAACTTTTGTGCATATTTCAGAAGCTCTTTCCTTCTAGTTTCTTGCTCCTCGGTATTCCATCCTGCAAATTCAAGCTGCCTAATCCCAACCCAATTTCCCAAATTATGATTTCTTTCTCTCCTGAATCCCTCCATCCCCCATGCTATGATTCAGAAAGTGACTCCATGAAGAAAGCTAGGGATATTATAGAGCTCACTTATTTCCTTTCTCTTAGGCTTAACAGTTCTGTCATCTTTTGTCCAATATCTGAAATCAGTTGTTTTGTATTTGGTCTATTTTTTTAATCATCTACAGCAAAAGGGCAGGATCAATACCAGTTACTCCATCATGGTAGAAATACAAAAACTACAAATGTCAATATGTCTAATAGTGTTAATTCTATATAAATTAGAATCTTTCCAAGTCCAGGGAGATTAAACATCTTTTCTCAATTACTCACCCATGTTTAAGAAGTCACAAATCATATAGTTAAGCCTTCTTAGCATAGTGAAGACTTTTCTTCACTACCACTTACAGCTGATATACTCAGTTTTTCTGGCTGAATGTTTCCTGATAGTATCTCAAATACACTTACTTCCTTTTCCAATCCCCCTTTAAATATACTCATCTTGGACAACTGCCAAGATCTCCTGACTCTTGTTCTTGACTCATATTTCTTTCTTTTCACCCATATCACAGATAATTTCAAAATTACAATTCTTTCAGTATCACTTCTGTCGTGGCACTGGTGTATTCTATCTGATCAACTATCTCGAGTATCTTTTGGGCCTACTGGTTCAAATATTACCTCTCTATACCTTCACAGGAAGTATACATGTGGAACATAAAAGACCAAGCAGGATAGTAGACATTTATGTATTAACTCATTCAATCATCTAACACTTCTAATATATTAAGTTCTTAGTTATGCACTGGTTATTCAAAAGCAACACTGTCTGGCAGGGACCCAAGCAAATAAATACAAAAATTAAGACAGTGCAAAGATAAAAATAAAAGTGTTCAGAGTAAATTTTACCACTGCACACAGGACATTTAGTGAGAGCTTCATAGCATTAACCTGAGTATCAGTGGAGAGGGCATTTCAGGCAAAGAAAATGGCATGAGAACAGGAACACAGGAGGAACATAAGCATGATGTAGGTGGGAACTACAGACGGTGTATAGGTTGCATGAGCATAAAGTAAAAGGCAAAGGGTAATAGGAGATCTGGCTAGAGTACAGGAAGGAGCAAGTTCAAGGAAGCAATGTTTATCACCTCCAGAGCTTAAATTTTAACAAATTACTGAATAAATTTTAATCAAGGGAATTCCATGTTCAGATTTTTGTTTTGTGAAAAGTCCTTACTCTAGAAATATTATTAAAGATAAATTTTAGCAGAACAGGAATGGAGGCAAGAAGGTTGTTAAGTGAGAGTCTAGACAAGTGATGACAAGTTAGACTATCCTAGTTGTGATGAAGAGAGGAAAAAGGAATGGGAGACATAACATTAGGTAGTAATTTATAGGAACTGAAAGGTGAAGAAGTGCCTATGTATTAAATTTGGCTCTTACTCTCCTAGATTTGGTGACAGCTGGGTGGATAATTGTGTTATCTGCGTGAGACAGAACATAAAAGGAGGAACAAATTGAAGAATTATTTAAAAATTATTAGTTCAGGCTTGTATAAACGGAAATCTGAAGTACCCATGGGACAGCCAATTGTAACAGTCACATATGTCATCAGATATGAGTCAAGAGTATATTGACAAAGAATTGAAAACCATCTTCCCATAGTAGGTAGCTGGAACTATGAGAAGGGGTAAAGTACCCAACAGACAACGTGTGAAGAGAAAGAGCAGGATTTTCAGCATTCAGAACTCAGGCCAGGGCATAGCACAGTATTTCAGCTGAAGTAAAAATAACTTGGCAATAAAAGATAATACATAGTTTTACTCCATGTTCTCTTGAGGTAAGGGATATAAAATATGTATTTAGTTAAGGTTGTTGTTGGCTTTATCCTATGACATGGTAAGCAGCTGATCTACTGAAGACTTTGCAAAGTCAGGGAGTTGAGGTGAACCTCTGTTTCGATTTTCCCAGCAGTATACTCTGCACCCTTTCCAAAAACTGAAGAATTCCTGTATCAGATTCTTAGTAGTCCTTTTAAAGGCCCTGCTCTTGATTTGTGGTAGAGTGGGGAACACCCTATACTTCTCCCACCTTGGAAGAGGTTATGAGTAAATAAAAGTATTATTAACAAACAACTCCCTCCAAACTGTTTTCCTCAATCTCCTGTCTTTTATTTTTAATATTTTATTTACTTATTTATTTTAATGTTTCTCAACATGAACAAGGGCTTCATGAGTCATCTGATTCTTGTTTTCTTTTTAAAATGATTCTGTATCTGTTTTGTTGTTTTTTGGTGGCTTGGTCACAATGTCTACTGTAACAAAGTACAGATCTGTCTTTTTCACAAGAGCATGAGACTCTGAATGAGAGGGGTGGTATCTTTTCATCTTTGTTTCACCAGTCTTTAGCACAAGGTGAAGACTGAGAAGAAAGGGATGATCAAGTCATCTCGGTGGGGAGGGTGACATTTTAAAATATGAAATCTGGTACCCTGTTTGGTAGATTCAAAGTCCCAATTAGAGAAAAGTATATTTAAATGGGCAGAGGTAGTGTCTCTCCAATTCAGAGAAATAATAAATTGTGTTAATAGAGAGATATCTTTTAATTCAATGATTTGAAATTGCTGATGGATCCCTAGTGAAAACCTCATATTACAGAGATTTATGAATGAACGTTACAAAAAAGGGACATGGGCTTAGAGTTGAAAAGGGTGACAATAATAATTAGATAGGTATTTTACTGTGAAATCTTTTTACAGATTAAAGTAAATTTTAAATTTTCCAAATAAAACCTCATCTATCTAAAAATCTAAGTATCTTTAAATGAAATATTGGCTGTCTTAAGAAATGGTGGGCATTTTTTCATGAATAAGTAAACAAATGTTAGCCTTGAATTCAATTCCCTTCTGAATTTCTTTACTACCATACACAACAATGCAACCTACTTTCAAAACTAAAATCTGAAATAGAGATATCTTATTCAAGAGACTAACATAGTTAATTTTTCATTCTGATGGATATCTCATTTATTAGGCACAGAATTCACTGTGCTCCAGTGCCAAGAATTACTAAGCAACAGAACATATGTAGGCGGATGTGATGTTTGCATATTCACACAATATGACATTTATACCAAGATCAGAAGTATATTATTGCTGAAAAAGAGGCACGGTAGCAAAATGAGAGGTAGTAATATTCTTTTTTTGATAAGGTACCATTCACAGAAGTATCTTTATGATCTTAACAAATAACCCTCTGCTATAGAAAACAAGCAAATCCAGAGTGACATTTAAAACTTTCCGAGTTTAGTTTTTCCTAAATGCCAGGAAGGAAAACATACTGCTTGAAACGTGTTTTTATGCCTTCTATAGTATAACACCTAGTATGGCGTGAATACAAGAATTGCCTATCAGCCTGAGCTGAATACTAACTGTTTTACAGCATCAAAATTAGGAAATATTCTGGAGTGTTCTACTCAAGACATTTCCCTGGGGACCCTGAAACTTGGCAAACTGTCTCAATAAGCAGCTACTTCTATCTTTCTCTATGCTGAATATAGGAACCAAATATGAGGACAAGGTTGAATGTCTGAGTAAACATGACTATTAAAAAAAGAATGTTCCCAAAGCCAACTAAGACAAGAGGCAGCCCATTCAAACTGATGTGCAGTTTAAGGAAGTGACTCCAACACGGCGCCCCTTACAGCCAACCTATGACATGCCCATTTCAGTTGTACACCAACTTTTAGTACAATTCACAGACAGATTAAATGAATGAAGAGAGTATTTGGAGGAAACTCTCCCAGAACATCTCCCAGAACATGACGGGCTATTCTGTAGGCATATCACTAGGCTTTCATGAAGCACAATATTTTATGTAGGTGAAAGTTTTGAGTTAATAGGTTACACATTTTTAAAACATCAAGCATTTCTTTATAGTCTTGTCTAAATATCCTCAACTGAAACCTTTTATGATTCGATAGGCATAGATTTCTAGAAAGAAGGGCTTCCTCTGGTAGTATTCTTTCATAATAGATGTATTTGCTAAACTTGTTTTTAATAAAACAAAAGATTCTGAGAACTGGACTCCTTTCTTCCTTCCCAGTGAGTAGATACTACAAGAGCTTTCCTAATTTGCTTAACTGTTTAAATATGACAGCTATGTCTCTTAGAGGAACCACCGCCACCCACACCCTCACCCCAACTCCCCTGAAAATTAGCTGGCCAAACTCTTATTTGAAGATGCCTGGGAAAGCAATCTTTGCTCCTATGCAGGGAGACTCAAGGCTCATTATAAACTTGCTACTACCTTGGCATAAAAATGTATGTTGGGTCCTAGACTGGAGTTTACAAAAGGAACAAGAAAATTAAAAGTAAGCCAACAACTGCTGATAGTTTTTCTTTTTCTTTTCTTTTCTTTTTTAGAAGTGCTATATGTTTTCTGATCACACTAGTCTGTCAACAGCATGATAGCACCACTATCAGTAGACATTTCCATTAGTATTGCAGGAATATGATAGCTATCATCACATGGAAAGCTGAACAGTCATGAGAATCGCTAGAATGCAGCTGAGTGCATGTTCCCATGTACTCTTTGCCAACTGAATTGATTTCTACAGCTGGGAGTAGTGGACCTATAAAAAGTTTCTCATCTCTCCTAAATTTAGATAAACCTGAGCATTATATCTTTTTTTAAAAAAGTGTTCAATTTAAAAGAATCTGATCTTAAGATCTTAACATAGAAAATTAAACAATTTTTGTTTTTATTTTTCTGATGAGGTCTCAAAAGATCATCCTGTGAGCAAAGCAAATGTATACTTGAACTACTTTCAGAAAGAAAAATATTTCTATTTTACCTCTAAATCTTCAGAGATATTTAGTAGGAAAGGCCATGAGTTATCCTGAATAAGAAGTTCTACCCTCACCAGGAGGACCTAACAATTATAAATACATACATCTGACATCAGAGCACCTAAATATATAAAGCAAAAAAAAAGTTTTTTTAAAACACCACCAAAGGAAAAAAAAATCATTTTCAGCAAAATCACCTGGATTGCTCATTTCTGGGCTTTATCCCAGGTTTACTAAAAAAAAGTTACAAAACTAAGGCCCAGGTGTCTGCATTTTTAAGCATGCTTCTATTTCCATTTTGCTACACTATACATTTTGGAAAATACTGGATAAAAATTTGGAAATCAGAAATTAATGCTATTAGCTAAACTATTTTAATCATAATCATGTAATTTTCTTTTTTAAAAACAATAGGAAAGTTTATCAAATACAAGCATGAGAGCATATAATTCCAAAAAAAAAAAAAAGACTTTTTAAAATCCACCTAAGAGCATCATGATATCTTCCTTTCCCTCTCAGAAATCCATGCATATCCAATAGATATTATTTAAATTAGCTTTTTAGAAATAGGTAATATCCATTGAGTGAATAGAATCAGTGTAGGCTCCCTGTTAGGGATTTACTAGTAATATAACTAAGCAAAATGAAAACAAAACTTAAAAAAAATTAAATTAAAAAAAAAAAGGTTGAAATGTCAACACTGGCAGAATATTTTAATTCAAAAGTAGGCAAACCATATTCCCCAGACCAAATCTGGCCCACTACCAATTTCTGTATAGTTATTGGGCAAAAATGATTTTTAAATTTCTAAATGGTTGAAAACTTATAAGGTACATTAATATTTTATGGTTTTCTATTAAACTGGGTTCTTTTATAGCCACTCTTCTATTTCTTTGCCCCAGGGTGACCTCCCTGTTGCTCAGGTCTCCTATTTGGAGAGCATCATGGTAACTTCCTTTCCCTCTCAGAAAAGCTTGTTTTGAATCCCGGTTGTCAAGGTCTGTGTTTCCTAGGAGCAATGCTTTTTTGTTTTGTTTTCTAATTTTATTTTAAGTTCTGGGATACATGTGCAGGATGTGCAGGTTTGTTACATAGGTAAACGTGTGCCATGGTGGTTTGCTACACCTATCAACCCACCACCTAGGTATTAAGCCCAACATGCATGAGCTATTTAGCCTGATGCTCTCCCTCCTACCCTGGGCCCAACAGGCCCCAGTGTATGTTGTTCCTCTCCCTGGGTTCATGTGTTCTCATTGTTCAGCTCCCACTTATAAGTGAGAACATGCAGTGTTTGATTTCTATTCCTGTGTTAGTTTGCTGAGGATAATGGCTTGCCTCTCCAATCATGTACTCGCAAAGAATATGATCTCATTCCTTTCTATGAGTTCACAGTATTTCATCGTGTCTATGTACCACATTTTCTTTATCCAGTCTATCATTGATGGGCATTTGGGTTTATTCCATGTCTTGCTCTTGTGAATAGTGCTGCAATGAACATATGCATGCCTGTATCTTTATGATTATATTCCAGAATGATTTATATTACTTTGGTTACATACCCAGTAATGGAATTGCTGAGTCAAATGATATTTCTGGTTCTAGAACCTTGAGGAATTGCCACACTGTCTTCCACAGTGGTTGAACTAATTTACATTCCCACCAACAGCTAAAAGTGTTCCTATTTCTCCACAGCTTCATCAGAATCTGTTGTTTCTTGACTTCTGAATAATTGCCATTCTGACTGGCATGAGATGCTATCTCACTGTGGTTCTAATTTGCATTTCTCTAATGATCAGTGATGTTGAGCTTTTTTCCATATGTTTGTTGGCTGCATAAATGTCTTCTTTCGAGAAGTGTCTATTCATGTCCTTTGCCCACTTTTTGAAGGACCTCTTCAAGGACAACTTAAAAGCACTGCTCGAGGAAATCAGAAAGGACACAAACAAATGGAAAAGCAGTCCATGCTCATGGATAGGAAGAATTGATATCATGAAAATGGCCAAACTGACCAAAGTAATTTATAGATTCACTGCTATTCCCATGAAACTACCATTGACATTATTCGCAGAACTAGAAAAAAAAAACTACTTTCAAATTCATATGGAACCAAATAAGAGGCCATAAAGCCAAGACAATGCTAAGGAGAAAGAACAAAGCTGGAGCCATCACACTTCCTGACTTTAAACTATACTACAAGGCTACAGTAACCAAAAGAGCATTGTACTAGTACCAAAACAGACACATAGACCAATGGAACAGAATAGAGATCTCAGAAATAAGACTGCACAATCTACAACCATCTCATCTTTGACAAACCTGCCAAAAACAAGCAATGGGGAAATAATTCCCTATTTAATAAACAGTGCTGGGAAAACTAGCCATATGCAGAAAGTTGAAACTGGACCTATTTCTTAACACTTTATACAAAAATTAACTCAAGGTGGATTAAAGACTTAAATGTAAAACCCAAAACTATAAAAACCCTAGAAGAAAATCTAGGCAATACCATTCAGGACAGAGGCACGGGCAAAGATTTCACAACAAAAACATGAAAGGCAATTACAACAGAAGCAAAAATTGACAAATGGGACCCAATTAAACTAAAGAGCTTCTGCACAGCAGAAGAAACTATCATCGGAGTGAAGAGACAACCTACGGAATAGAAGAAAATTTTTGCAATCTATCTATCCATCTGACAAAGGTCTAATATCCAGAATCTACAAGGAACCTAAACAAATTTATAAGGAGCAATAGTTTTTATACTCCCAGGACCAGCATCACTATCTCACCTGGAACTTACTAGAAATGCAAATGGTTGAGTCTCTCTGCAGACCTTCTAAATCAGAAACTCTGAAGGTGGGGCATAGCAAGCTTTGTTTAACCTCGCCTCCACATGATTTTGATGTACTCTAATATTTGAGAAACACTGCTACAGAACTGCTAGATTGGTAGGATAAAAGATATTAATGTATATTAATTCTGGATATCAGCTCTCACAGATAATATTTGCATTTTAATAGATATCTTCTGTGCTGAAGCAAACATAGTAAAATGTTAGTATAAAAAGTGCACGGACCAAAGATTACCATAGACTAAGTAGCTTATAAATAACATAATTTTATGTCTTACCGTTGTAGAGAACGAGAAGTTCAAAATCAAGGCACTGGTAGGTTCCGTGTCTGATGAATGGCCACTTCCTGGGTCATAGGTGCTGTCTTTTGCTGTGTCCTCAAATGGTGAAAGGGAGCTAGTGAGCTTTCTTGGGCCTCTTTTATAAGGGCGCTTTTTATGCCTTTCATAAGGGCTCCACCCTCATGACCTAATAGCTTCCCAAAGGCCCAACTTATTACCATCACTTGGGTTAGGATTTCAACATATGAATTTCCAGAAATACAAACTTTCAATCTATTGCAGAGCCTTTTTAAAGTATAGCTTTTAAGCAACAGTGACTTACTTTGCTTGGTGCTTGTAAGCATGGTCTAGAGACGTTGACTTTGTTTAAAGTGAAATCACCTGAGGCGTTTGGTTGTTCTCTTAAAATAATTGAATTTATGGGGCTGTGAGTTCCTCAGGTGATTCTAATATGTAATCAGGCTTGATCACCGCCAGCCTTGGCCATTGGGTCTTAAACTTTAGCCTGCATCAGAATTACCTAGAAGGACTGTTACAATACAGATTGCTGGACCCACCCTGAGTTTCTGAGTCAATAGGTCTAAGATGAGGCAGAAAATCTGCATTTCCAAAATTTAGCCGCTCCTGGTCTGGGAAGACAATTTGAGAATTTTTGTAGTGATCCCTAGTGATCAATTCTATTTTCTGGAAGCAAAGTGGGAGGTAGTGAACCTATTGCCACACAGGATTTCAAATGTAGTTAAAGTGATATTTAAATTCATTTATTTGTTAGGTTGCTCATACACTCCTGTAGCAAATATTGTTACACGTGACTTACTACCTCTTCTAGCTCATTTTCACTCTGTAGCCAGGCTTTCTATGAACAAAAGTAAATTCAGAAGGAAATTTATTTTAATATTACAACACCTCATTTTCTCCAAAGTGACTTATCTAACACCTTCACTTAAAAAAAATTTCCATATTTCATTTCAATAGCAACACCTTTACTTTTAAAAGCAAAAAAGTTCCTGGAAAGTGAAATAGATAACACTAAGTACAAAATGTATGTGGTCAAGAGGATTTGCTTTACTCAGAGGGAAGCCTTCAAGTTCTTACTCCGAATCAAATTACTCCCAATTTATTTAAAATTTTAACTGGGTTGATAATCTGATTTCTCAGTTTGCAACAGATTAAAATCAGAAAATTGCAGGGTGAGCAATTAATAAAGGAAACAAAAAATGAAAGCTAACGGTTTAAAAGTAGAGCAAAAACAATGATAAAAAGCAAACAGAAGTGGCCAGGCATGGTGGCTCATGCCTGTAATACCGGCACTTTGGGAAGCCGAACTGGGTGGATCACTTGAGGTCAGGAGTTTGAGACCAGCCTGGCCAACATGGTGAAACCTCGTCTCTACCAAACAACACAAAAATTAGCTGGATGTGGGGGTGTGTACCTGTAGTCCCAGCTACTTGGGAGATTGAGGTGGGAAAACTGTTTGAACCCAAGAGGCGGAGGTTGCAGTGAGCCGAGATTGCACCACTATACCACCCCAGCCTGCGTAACAGATTGAGACCCTGTCTCAAAAAAAAAAAAAAAAAAAAGAAAAAGAAAAAGAAAACAGAATAATTTAAGAGGTGAAAAACTTTAGTACACTTACATTTGAATGCTCCTAGGAAAAGGTGCATCCAGGCAAAGTTAAACTGTAGGACAGAAATGCATTGCATTAAGGCATCAAGGGCAAGGATACAACTTACCGGCTGCTGGTGCTCTTCCATGTACTAACTTTTAATCTTCATATCACTTTTGCAGAAGAGTCACAGTTATATTATCTTTATGCTCACTTCATAGATGAGGAAAATAAAGCATGGAGAGATTAAGTAATCTGTCCAAAATCACACGGCCAAAAGGGCAGAGAGGACATTTGAACCTAGAGTTGTGCTCCACTCTGTGTGACTGACCACACTCTATACCTATCCTGTCATGGCAGCTTTGTTATTAATTATTCCTATCCTCTTGAGTAAGGCGGTAACCATGGAATGTGGTGTATATATGGGTGGAGGGTGGTAGGTAGGTTAATGTTTTTCTCTGTCTCTCTCAATCTCTCTCTCTCTCTCTATATATATATATATATTAAAAAAATAGTTAAAACAATATATTAAAGAAGACAATGATTGATTCAAGTGGGTATCTTAAATGCAACTGGAAAAACACTCGAGACTTCATCTGTCCATCACTGGTCTTTATCTTAGGATTTTTAGTAGTTCTACAATTTAAAAAAAAATGTGTCTCAGGAAAAAAAAATAATTTCCAGAAACTTTCTCAAGAATTTTTGAATATGTATTTCAGAACTATTGCAAAAACAAATTTTAAAAATTGCTTTTTTATTTTCCAGTAGAGCCAAATAGATACATAGCCATTATGATTGTCAGCCAACAGCATGCAGACTCCATGGGAAATAAAATAACCATCCAAAGAACACAGGCTTCTGTTTGTTGAATCAAAAGAACAGTTCTATTAGCAGTGTGACAGAATTAATAAACATTTGGTTTTGCTCTAACATTCAGCCAGTGGAAAGCCACACTACAAAGCCTGTAGCATTTCTAACGATATATTTTTTAAACTTTTGTTTGGCAAATTAAATGTGAACATTCCAATCATCAGGACAAATAGTTTTTTTTTTGGTTGGTTTCTTTTTTTTTCTTTTTTGTACAATTAATTAGTAAGTTAAGCATACTGCTGACAATTCCTTAAATTTCCTGAAACATTCTCTAGGACTGGATGATTTTCAATGCATATGGAAAAGAAAAGTCATTTGGGAGGAAGTTGCTTTTATTTGAAGAATGTGGAATTCTTAAGGAATTAAAAAGAGAAACAAGAGTTGGACTGGCTTAGTTTAACCAAAGATTCAGCTTTCTCTGAAAGTCCCCCATCAATGCATTCATGTTTGTCTATTTATCCCACTGTCCCAAGTGAGTGAATTTTTTTTTTCTTTTTTGAAACAGAGTCTCGTTCTGTCGCCCAGGCTGGAGTGCAGTGGCAGGATCTCGGCTCACTGTGACCTCTACCTCCCGGGTTCAAGAGATTCTCCTGCCTCAGCCTCCTGAGTTGCTAGGATTACAGGCACATGCCATCACACCCGCCCAATTTTTTGTATTTTTGTAGAGACGGGGTTTCACCATATTGGCCAGGCTGGTCTCAAACTTCTGACCTCAAGTGATCTGCCTGCCTCGGCCTCTCAAAGTTTTGGGATTACAGGAGTAAGCCACCGCTCCTGGTGTGAATGAAAACCCATCTCACTATCACAAGTTAATAAAACTAACTTTTGATTAAAGAAAGCTTTAAATAATGTGGAAATAAACTCTTGGTTTTTCTGTTGAGAAGGGAGAGGCACTGCTTAAAGAATTATGTCGGCTGGGCCAGGTGCGGTGGCTCACACCTGTAATCCCAGTACTTTGGGAGGCCTACATGGGCAGATCACCTGAGGTCAGGAGGAACTGAGGCCAGCCTGGCCAACATGGAGAGACCCTGTATCCACTGAAAAAAAATACAAGAAAAGAGCCCAGCATGGTGGTGCCGAGCCTGTAATCCCAGCTACTTGGGAGGCTGAGGCAAGAGAATCACTTGAACCCAGCAGGTGAGTGAGCCGAGATAGTGGCACTGCACTCCGGCCTCGGGGACAGAGCAAGACTACTCCCTCTCAAAAAAAAAAAAAAAAAAAGAGAGAATTATGTTGGTCAAACTTTTCTCTGCCACTAGTCCATAGTTACAGTGCTTTAGCAAGTGCTGTTTAAAAAAAAAAAAAAAAAACTGAAGATATTTTCCTCAGGAAAATATGTGCTGTCCCCATAGTTTCCTCTCTCTTAATGGTAGAATGTTTTTCTCCTGGGCGAGAATACACTTCACCTTCTCATTTTCATTAACAGAATGACAACCCTACCTAAGGTCCTTCTGGTCTAAAAAGTCTATGAAGTTGTATTATATGAAATTATATTAAGCCAGTATCATATCATATCTGCACATCAGAAATTAGAATGACTTTAAACTGATACCACTTTAACTTCTAATTAAAGTCTTTTGGAGAGAAGCAATAGAGAAGAGGTTCTAATGAATATACGTATTCTCTGTTCTGATCTTATATCTCCTAAGAATCACAGGAAGCTTCCATATTTGAACTTCATTCATTTAACTTCCCATGTAAT
This sequence comes from Macaca mulatta, assembly GCF_049350105.2. Classification (NCBI taxonomy): domain Eukaryota; kingdom Metazoa; phylum Chordata; class Mammalia; order Primates; family Cercopithecidae; genus Macaca; species Macaca mulatta. Next base: position 51,889,870 of record NC_133417.1, read on the forward strand.
AATTCCCCGTCTCTGAATTATACTCTTAAATGCTCTGACCTTAAATTTACCCATCTCCTTTTTTTTTTTTAAAAAAGCCACATGACAGTCATTTCTGCATTTATTTTAAAACTACTGTAAAGAGCAATATTCATTATATTACTCTGCACTTTCTACATAAAATTCCAAATAATAAATTTGTTTTTTAAAATTGATTTTAAAATCAGTTGTTCATTGACAATTTTGAGACTTCTCATATATATTATATATTATATATATATATTTGGCCACAGTTACTAGGAAACTCACAGGCAAACTAATGCCCATTGATAGCAAATGTATGAAACTTCATGGTCAGAATATTAATTTGTTTCCTTTATATTAATTTAATTCTTGTCACTAATCTTTGACCTATATGTCTTTAAGTTTTCTCAAAATTGTTTTTGAAAAAAGGGTGCATAACGACAGCCAAAATCAGCTTTCTTTTATCTTTTAAGTAAAGTCACAGGTAGTTTCACACATCAAGTTATGTCAACTATTGTGATGGACCTTGAAAAATACATTTTTCTCTGCAATATTTGTTTTTTTTTACACTAGGAGTATAATCAATAAATAAGCACTCATTATCAATCTCCAAAATATATAGTCATATTTCATTTTCAAAACTAAACACCTCTTGTGATGAATTACAGTCATTAGCAAGATGATTGTACAGAAACTTCAGACCATGTGGACATGACTGAGCAGCAGTCAGAAGAGGTGGGAGGGGCAGAGGCATTTCTGTTCCAATTATTTTCTGGTTCTCAGATGTAAATATCTCTGAACCTATGCATCTCTGCTTGACATTCCATCAAACTAAATTTTAAAAATATTTTCAACATTTTTGTTGTCATCGTCCTATTTCCAAATGAGAGAAGATTTTTCTCCATGTCAAACTTTTCCTTGGTACCCAGGGCAGGCCACTCCCCTACCACAGCCTAATCCAGTAAGTAGACAGATCCAATCCTGAGAAGTCAACACCAAGAAGAATGCATTCTACATGTATCAGTATTATAGTATTTTATGGAAAAGTTGCCTCATCCAAATTTAGATTTTAATTGAATCCGTGAGTGGCCAGAGCTTCAGAGGGGATGCCAAATGAAATGCTGTCTTATGAAACACAAGGACCAAGAGTTAGAAAATTAACCTAACTGAACTTTCCATATTGGTTTCACCCAGAGACTTCAAGATGCCTGGCTAAAGAAGCAGGGATAGCCAATATATGAAAGCATCTAATTCTGATTTTCTCATCATCAAATTAACCAAGAGCTTTAAGCGTCATGGCCTTCTGCTTGGAATTAACTCATTCAGTCTAATTTTTTAAAAACTCTTTTCCTATGCATCTCTAATTAAACACTTATCCCCTTCCCTAGCCTTACCCCAACCCACTTTTTAAACTCTCTTCTAGTTCACTAGCTTTCAAACTTTAGTGAGCATAAGAATCACTATGAAGGCTTGTTAAACCCACTTATTGGGCTCCAGCCTAAGTTTTTGATTTGTAAGTCTAGTGTGGGACCTGAGCATTTACTTTGCTAACAAGTTTCAGCTGATGCTGAAGCTGTTGGTCCTGAAACCAGAGTTTAAAGAATTACAACTAAATACTATCAAACCCACCAGAGAGAAGATAGAAATCCCTACCTGAGCCAGGTGAGGTGAGTCACGCCTGTAATCCCAGCACTTTGGGAGGCTGAGGCAGGTGGATCACCTGAGGTCAGAAGTTCGAGACTAGCCTAGCCAATATGGTGAAACCCCGTGTCTACTAAAAGTACAAAAATTAGCTGGGCATTGTGGTGGGTGCCTATAATCCCAGCTACTTGGGAGGATGAAGAGGGAGAATCGCTTGAATCCAGGAGGTAGAGGTTTCAGTGAGCCGAAATCACACCACTGCACTCTAGCCTGGGCGATAGAGCGAGACCCCATCTCAGACACACACGCACACGCGCACACACACACACACACACACACACACAAAACAAAACAAAACAGAAAAATCCCTACCTGATTTCCCAGTGAAGCTGGCGACTTCAATGATCTGCACCTGGAGCTGGCAATCTGCTGTTTTTACTCAATCTTGATCCACAGGTTGATTCTCTACACATAGTACAGGGTTGCTAGATGTGAAGACCACATCCAAAGGCCTTTCTGAGCTTTTTAGGCATGGCTGTCCTCCCACATCCTTCAGGTCTCCTTCCCAGTGTTAGTTTCTCCTGTTATCCCTTAAGTAAAAATTCTTTTCTTTCTTTTTTTTTTTTTTTTTTTTGAGACAGTGTCTCACTCTGTCACCCAGGCTGGAGTGCAGTGGCGCAATCTTGGCTCACTGCAACGTCCGCCTCACGGGTTCAAGAGATTCTCCTGCCTCAGCCTCCTGACTGAGTAGCTGGGATTACAGGTGCACACCACCACACCCGGCTAATTTTTGTATTTTCAGTAGAGATGGGGTTTCACCATGTTTGTCAGGCTGGTCTTGAACTCTTGACCTTGTGATCCGCTCGCCTCGGCCTCCCAAAGTGCTGGGATTTCAGGCATGAGCCACAGCGCCCAGCCTGGTAAAAATTATTTATATCAGGACCTCTCTCCTACGTGTACAACTAACTTCTAGCTTTGTATCCCTTTATATCTCATCTCCTTTGGCCACCTTTCTGCCAACGAAAAGAAAGTTATGATATTATTGAACACCGTGAGCATTTAAGTCAAATAAAATCTTCATACGTATGAATGAGTCTGCATGTGCTAGTGTTAACTAAACATATTCAATTCTAAAAGGTGATGTATTAAACTCCTCAAGTACGAGAATGAAAAACAAAGTAGACATTTTTATCAATACATCTCTAACTCTATCTTGGTCTTTTTTTTTTTTTTTTTTAATGCTTTTTGGTATTTCAATCTCAGCCTTCAACACTAGAAGAAGAATCAAATACAGTTGGAATTTTCTGACATGTTCACATATTTGTTGAATATAGCTGGCATATATTCATGGTGTTAAGCATATTACTATATCTGGGTTTGGGAAGAAGATATAAACTTTGTTTATGGGCATATACAAAATCAATGACACATGGCAAAATAATATAACTGCCACAGAAAGATACAAAGGAAGTGTGCTATGGAAGGCCAAAGAGGAGAGCAATCACTTCTGACTAGAAATGTTTCAGGGGATATAAAGCAGTTAATACTTGAGACAGTTCTTCTGTAAGATATGGAAGAGTCAGAAATGTGTAAGAGCTAACAATAAAATGGTATTCATCCCCAAATAATAATTCCAATGATCCAGGAAAACCAATCAGCATTCCCACACTATCCCTCCCACCAGATCTTTCAATGAGAGACAGGATTTGTTGTTAGAGGATCTGGTCCAAGCCCTTCTATTAATATAATGGCATTAATATTAAAGACAGATTTTTACAGATGCGATATAAGGATCAAATGACATACTGTCTATGAAAAGAGTTTTATAAACTGCAGAGCTCTATATAAAGATCTTTAGGACTTGTCATACACTTATTTGGGTTGTCCGGTTGTGACTTGCATTTTCAGAATAGACCAATCATCTTGGCACCGCTGTAAGAAGTAAGTTCAGTTGTCTTCTCAGTGAGAGGCTCCTGACCAGCCACCCAAGAGCTCTGGTCTCACTCCATGAGGATCAAGCTATACACTGAGAACACTAACTTGTCCACTGTCCATAGCCACAGCTGTGGACTCTGAGCAGCTCATACCTAAAAGCCAACACAGAAGAGGAAACAAAGTAAACCATCCTCCCCCCATTTAAAGTTCTAGGTCTACTTCTAACAGCTTGCCTAACTGATGCTTTGATCTCCCAAAGCCTTTCTGAACCTTCCAACCTTCATGTAATTCTTGGGTTGAATTTATGGCTTTGCTTATCACCCGTAGCCACCAAGTCCTTTGCAGACCCCTAACTCTGGATCCAGCCTGACTTACCACCTACTGCCATGCTCCTACCACTTAGATTTCTAGATCTTATCCTTGGCCAGCTATGCTACGTAACAGCTTCCTTTTTCCCATGTTCAAAATGGTAGTTTACTGTCATTCTCTTGAAAAGAATTGAGCTAGTAGAGTCTTAATGTTCTCTGTGCTGCACAGGCAGTAGGTGTAATTGCATATAGAGATAAGCATCATATGTTTTTATAAGGTAAAAAGAATTATGCAAGCACATTTTTCAAATCTATGATTGATATATATTTAAATTAAAAGTAATACATTCAAGTTAGATCACAAATCTTAGGTTACTTCAGTGAGGTAAATATTAAATTATCAAAATGACAACTGCTGGTTTGGCATTGCCAAATTAATAAGAAGTCCAATGCAAGGCTCCAGAAGCAAGAGCTCTTCAGCAGGTTGGAAGGAAATCAATTAAAAAACGGAAGGAATGGCTTAGAGTGGAATAAGAGGAACAAGCTGATACCAAAGACCTGAATAGGAAGTAAGATCAAGATGATTATAAAAGCAGATGACTTTTTGGTGTGGCTTATCTGCTACTAATGAGCTATGCAAACTCATCTGTCATACCTCAACTGAATCAATTCAATAACAAGTCTCCTTGCCTATGAGCTTGGCCCTCCTAAACCTGTAGACAGAGACACCTTTCTAAATTCAGATCATGCCGCTGACTAGCTGAAAGCTCTCTAGAGGCACTTTGTTACTCTCAGGATAGAAGCCAAGATTCCTAATTTGGTCCACAAAATACTTCATGATATGCTACTTCCTTCTTCTTTTACTTCATCTCTCTACATCTCTAACCCCCTCTTAAATTCTTTTCCCTAACATATATTTGTAATACTAAAACATTTATGGTTAAAAAGAAAGTTCTAAATTCAAATCCTGATTCTTCTATACACTTAGTTTTTGTCAAGTTGCTGAACCACTCTGAAATCAATTTCCTTATGTTTTAAAATGGGTAGATTATGATAAAAAATACCTGCCATCAATGTTTTGGAAGAGAAGTAAAGATATCATCATAAGGGATCTACTATTATGTATTTAATAAATCTCAGTTATTGCTATGACCCCTACCCAATAGACATACAAGATCTACAGTTGTTGAACAATCCATATCCGAACACCATACATATATCTAAACACTTACCTGTACTCTGCCTTACTAACTCATTTTGACACTTAGCCTACGAGCTACTCCCTTGAGGAAGACCTCGTTGATGACTTTAGACTGAAAGAAGCTGCTCATTGTTCCTACAGTGCTTGCTCTGTAGAGGGCACATTAAAATTTGATCTTTGTGGAGGGCAATCAAAAGCTGGTTTGCATATACATCTTTCCTTCCAGACTGCAGCTCTTCAGGGCAGGCAGGCACTATGCCCTGTCTCTGCATAGCCTCAGTGCCTATTGACTGCTAAGTTCCTTAATAACAGTAATAAACTTTTAAAAAATGAATTAATGATGATCAGAGAGCATATGCCAACCATGCTTTGGCTTTAAAATAGAAGCAAGTAGACATGAAATCTAAGTGTCTGCCTCCCCACTCCACCCCCTCAAGACTATACTAGTATTTGAATGAAGAATTCCCAAAAGTATGCTTTCTTCACTGCCTGGAAGATAGAGAGGACTTAAGATGCCAGGAGAGGCCATGTCTACTCAAAGGTTATACTGGTTGAAGTGCTAGAAATTTCAGGTAGACTTTGGGAGGCAAGTATCTTAATAGCTCAAGGGGAGAAAAGTAATATTAAGAGAATCTCATGAGGCCGCCCCTCATAAGCCAGGTTGTGACAAAGATGACAGATTAAATTTCTAAGTTTCATACCATTTTTTCCTTTCCTTATCAGCAAATTATAATGTGAACATTGTTGCTGCAATAATTAATTAACTGTAGTGCATTCACCTTTACAGGCTTAGTGGTAAAACCTTGTGACCCCAATATTTAAATATATGCAAATTTAAATCCCCAGAGTGATTTTTTAAATCTGCTCCAAGCACTAGCTCCAATTCCAAATTCTGGTGGTGTCTCTAAGGAGTGCCTAATCCTCTTCACAGAGAAACTAGGGGTTAAATCATGAGGACTGCGAAAGTTTACAAAACATACACTGGCAGGCATATTCCTTTTTCTCTATTATTTCTCAGAGGGGGGAAAAAAAGGCAGAGGACAGAAGGGAGGAGAGATAACACATTTTATATCTGTGTGATGTGATTAGGGGACACTGTAGCAGAAAAGAGACCAGTAGCAGCAGCAGCAGCAGCAGCAGCAGCAGCAGCAGCAGCAGCTCTGCCACCATTGACCCAGGAAACAATGTGCTGAGAATAAACAGAAATCAGCAGCTGGTGAACAGAATGTGTCTGTACATGGCATGGGACAGGAGATGTCTGATGGATGGCATAGAACCAGCATGTGAAACTCATCTCTCCACCCTTTCCATGCCAAAAAAATGAACTACATGAACAAAACCAAGATGGTCAGGTTTACCATTGCATTAATAGTTGGAATGAGGAGATTAATACAGATTAAATGGTTAGACTGGAAACGTGCTCCCTTTTCATTACCCAAAAGCCAATAATATTGAAGGGAAACTGGCAAATTCTTTCATTCATCTTACAAACATTTATTGAGCACTTACCATGTGCCAGGCACTGAACTTGACATTGGAAACACAAAGAGAAATAAGATATAATCTCTGTCCTATGGTAAATTAGTCTTGTAGAGGCTATGACATGAAAACACATAAATGAAATATATTCTTAACAGAGATGATATTATAGAAATACAAGGCAGAGCTGAGCATAATGGAGAGAATTATTATTCATAATTGGCTAGTGATAGAATTTACACAGACTTCCTCCAGAAGGAGAGGCTTTGAGTCTCAACAGGTGAGTAGTTCCCAGTCTTATGATACAGAGAAAACCTTGCGAGGAAGTATTAGGAGAAATATAACAGAATGAAGAACTGGGCTCAAAGCAGCTTCTACACACTCCACATGTAACTTTCTGTGGCTTCTGATTTGAGTTTTCAAATTATTCTCAAATATTATATTCACTGTCACCTTTTTCTACCCTAAATTCTGAGGCACAAAAGCCACAAAATTTATATTAAAATATTTTAATATAAAGTTTTTATATATTTATGAATACATAAACATATAAATATATAAACTTTACATGAAAAAATATATTTTTGATATGATATATTTGATGCATTGTGGTTTGCTGCACTCATCAACCTGTCATCTACATTTGTATTTCTCCCAATGCTATCCCTTCCCTAGCCCCCTAGCCCCCAACAATCCCCAGTGTGTGATGTTCCCCTCCCTGTGTCTATGTGCTCTCATTGTTCAACTCCCACTTATAAGTGAGAACAGGCAGTGTTCAGTTTTCTGTTTTTGGGTTAGTTTGCTGAGAATGATGGTTTCCAACTTCATCCATGTCCCTGCAAAGGACATGACCTCATCTTTTTTTTTTTTTTTTTTTTTTAACTGTGTAAGATTTTCTTTAATAAATGCAGTCTATTTTTTGAACAAAAAATCTTCCCAAATAACAGACCACACAAGAAAAAAGGAAATCAACATTACTGGTTAGTTAGCACTTGAATGTTCTAGGAAGAAAAATATTGAAAGATCTGCTCATGTAAGCAGTTATTATTATTTTTTTAAAATGTATTTATTATTATTATACTTTAAGTTGTAGGGTACATGTGCATAACGTGTAGGTTTGTTACATATGTATACTTGTGCCTTGTTGGTGTGCTGCACCCATCAACTCGTCATTTACATCAGGTATAATTACCAATGCAATCCCTCCCCCCTCCCCCCTCCCCCCTCCCCATGATAGGCCCCGGTGGGTGATGTTCCCCTTCCTGAGTCCAAGTGATCTCATTGTTCAGTTCCCACCTATGAGTGAGAACATGCGGAGTTTGGTTTTCTGTTCTTGTGATAGTTTGCTAAGAATGATGGTTTCCAGCTGCATCCATGTCCCTACAAAGGACACAAACTCATCCTTTTTGATGGCTGCATAGTATTCCATGGTGTATATGTGCCACATTTTCTTAATCCAATCTGTCACTGATGGACATTTGGGTTGATTCCAAGTCTTTGCTATTGTGAATAGTGCCGCAATAAATATACGTGTGCATGTGTCTTTATAGCAGCATAATTTATAATCCTTTGGGTATATACCCAGTAATGGGATGGCTGGGTCATATGGTACATCTAGTTCTAGATCCTTGAGGAATCACCATACTGTTTTCCATAATGGTTGAACTAGTTTACAATCCCACCAACAGTGTAAAAGTGTTCCTATTTCTCCACATCCTCTCCAGCACCTGTTGTTTCCTGACTTTTTAATGATCGCCATTCTAACTGGTGTGAGATGGTATCTCATTGTGGTTTTGATTTGCATTTCTCTGATGGCCAGTGATGATGAGCATTTTTTCATGTGTCTGTTGGCTGTATGAATGTCTTCTTTTGAGAAATGTCTGTTCGTATCCTTTGCCCACTTTTTGATGGGGTTGTTTGTTTTTTTCTTGTCAATTTGTTTGAGTTCTTTGTAGGTTCTGGATATTAGCCCTTTGTCAGATGAGTAGATTGCAAAAATTTTCTCCCATTCTGTAGGTTGCCTGTTCACTCTGATGGTAGTTTCTTTTGCTGTGCAGAAGCTCTTTAATTTAATGAGATCCCATTTGTCAATTTTGGCTTTTGCTGCCGTTGCTTTTGGTGTTTTAGACATGAAGTCTTTGCCCATGCCTATGTCCTGAATGGTACTACCTAGGTTTTCCTCTAGGATTTTTATGGTATTAGGTCTAACATTTAAGTCTCTAATCCATCTTGAATTAATTTTCGTATAAGGAGTAAGGAAAGGATCCAGTTTCAGCTTTCTACTTACGGCTAGCCAATTTTCCCAGCACCATTTATTAAATAGGGAATCCTTTCCCCATTTCTTGTTTCTCTCAGGTTTGTCAAAGATCAGATGGCTGTAGATGTGTGGTATTATTTCTGAGGACTCTGTTCTGTTCCATTGGTCTATATCTCTGTTTTGGTACCAGTACCATGCTGTTTTGGTTACTGTAGCCTTGTAGTATAGTTTGAAGTCAGGTAGCGTGATGCCTCCAGCTTTGTTCTTTTGACTTAGGATTGTCTTGGAGATGTGGGCTCTTTTTTGGTTCCATATGAACTTTAAAGCAGTTTTTTTCCAATTCTGTGAAGAAACTCGTTGGTAGCTTCATGGGGATGGCATTGAATCTATAAATTACCTTGGGCAGTATGGCCATTTTCACGATATTGATTCTTCCTATCCATGAGCATGGTATGTTCTTCCATTTGTTTGTGTCCTCTTTGATTTCACTGAGCAGTGGTTTGTAGTTCTCCTTGAAGAGGTCCTTTACATCCCTTGTAAGTTGGATTCCTAGGTATTTGATTCTCTTTGAAGCAATTGTGAATGGAAGTTGATTCCTGATTTGGCTCTCTGTTTGTCTGTTACTGGTGTATAAGAATACTTGTGATTTTTGCACATTAATTTTGTATCCTGAGACTTTGCTGAAGTTGCTTATCAGCTTAAGGAGATTTTGGGCTGAGACAATGGGGTTTTCTAAATATACAATCATGTCATCTGCAAACAGGGACAATTTGACTTCTTCTTTTCCTAACTGAATACCCTTGATTTCTTTCTCTTGCCTAATTGCCCTAGCCAGAACTTCCAACACTATGTTGAATAGGAGTGGTGAGAGAGGGCATCCCTGTCTTGTGCCAGTTTTCAAAGGGAATTTTTCCAGTTTTTGCCCATTCAGTATGATATTGGCTGTGGGTTTGTCATAAATAGCTCTTATTATTTTGAGGTACGTTCCATCAATACCGAATTTATTGAGCGTTTTTAGCATGAAGGGCTGCTGAATTTTGTCAAAAGCCTTTTCTACATCTATTGAGATAATCATGTGGTTCTTGTCTTTGGTTCTGTTTATATGCTGGATTATGTTTATTGATTTGCGAATGTTGAACCAGCCTTGCATCCCAGCGATGAAGCCCACTTGATCATGGTGGATAAGCTTTTTGATGTGTTGCTGAATCCGGTTTGCCAGTACTTTATTGAGGATTTTTGCATCGATGTTCATCAGGGATATTGGTCTAAAATTCTCTTTTTTTGTTGTGTCTCTGCCAGGCTTTGGTATCAGGATGATGTTGGCCTCATAAAATTAGTTAGGGAGGATTCCCTCTTTTCCTATTGATTGGAATAGTTTCAGAAGGAATGGTACCAACTCCTCCTTGTACCTCTGGTAGAATTCAGCTGTGAATCCATCTGGTCCTGGACTTTTTTTGGTTGGTAGGCTATTAATTATTGCCTCAATTTCGGAGCCTGCTATTGGTCTATTCAGGGATTCAACTTCTTCCTGGTTTAGTCTTGGAAGAGTGTAAGTGTCCAGGAAATTATCCATTTCTTCTAGATTTTCCAGTTTATTTGCGTAGAGGTGTTTATAGTATTCTCTGATGGTAGTTTGTATTTCTGTGGGGTCGGTGGTGATATCCCCTTTATCATTTTTAATTGCATCGATTTGATTCTTCTCTCTTTTCTTCTTTATTAGTCTGGCTAGTGGTCTGTCAATTTTGTTGATCTTTTCAAAAAACCAACTCCTGGATTCATTGATTTTTTGGAGGGTTTTTTGTGTTTCTATCTCCTTCAGTTCTGCTCTGATCTTAGTTATTTCTTGCCTTCTGCTAGCTTTTGAATGTGTTTGCTCTTGCTTCTCTAGTTCTTTTAATTGCGATGTTAGAGTGTCAATTTTAGATCTTTCCTGCTTTCTCTTGTGGGCATTTAGTGCTATAAATTTCCCTCTACACACTGCTTTAAATGTGTCCCAGAGATTCTGGTATGTTGTATCTTTGTTCTCATTGGTTTCAAAGAACATCTTTATTTCTGCCTTCATTTCATTATGTACCCAGTAGTCATTCAGGAGCAGGTTGTTCAGTTTCCATGTAGTTGAGCGGTTTTGATTGAGTTTCTTAGTCCTGAGTTCTAGTTTGATTGCACTGTGGTCTGAGAGACAGTTTGTTATAATTTCTGTTCTTTTACACTTGCTGAGTAGTGCTTTACTTCCAATTACGTGGTCAATTTTGGAGTAAGTACGATGTGGTGCTGAGAAGAATGTATATTCTGTTGATTTGGGGTGGAGAGTTCTATAGATGTCTATTAGGTCTGCTTGCTGCAGAGATGAGTTCAATTCCTGGATATCCTTGTTAACTTTCTGTCTCGTTGATCTGTCTAATGTTGACAGTGGAGTGTTGAAGTCTCCCATTATTATTGTATGGGAGTCTAAGTCTCTTTGTAAGTCTCTAAGGACTTGCTTGATGAATCTGGGTGCTCCTGTATTGGGTGCATATATATTTAGGATAGTTAGCTCTTCCTGTTGAATTGATCCCTTTACCATTATGTAATGGCCTTCTTTGTCTCTTTTGATCTTTGATGGTTTAAAGTCTGTTTTATCAGACACTAGTATTGCAACCCCCGCTTCTTTTTGTTCTCCATTTGCTTGGTAAATCTTCCTCCATCCCTTTATTTTGAGCCTATGTATGTCTCTGCATGTGAGATGGGTCTCCTGAATACAGCAGACTGATGAGTCTTGACTCTTTATCCAGTTTGCCAGTCTGTGTCTTTCAATTGGAGCATTTAGTCCATTTACATTTAAGGTTAAGATTGTTATGTGTGAACTTGATCCTGCCATTATGATATTAACTGGTTATTTTGCTCGTTAGTTGATGCAGTTTCTTCCTTGCCTCGATGGTCTTTACATTTTGGCATGTTTTTGCAATGGCTGGTACCAGTTGTTCCTTTCCATGTTTAGTGCTTCCTTCAGGGTCTCTTGTAAGGCAGGCCTAGTGGTGACAAAATCTCTAAGCATTTGCTTATCTGTAAAGGATTTTATTTCTCCTTCACTTATGAAACTTAGTTTGGCTGGATATGAAATTCTGGGTTTAAAATTCTTTTCTTTAAGAATGTTGAATATTGGCCCCCACTCTCTTCTGGCTTGTAGAGTTTCTGCCGAGAGATCTGCTGTTAGTCTGATGGGCTTCCCTTTGTGGGTAACCCGACCTTTCTCTCTGGCTGCCCTTAAGATTTTTCCTTTCATTTCAACTTTGGTGAATCTGGCAATTATGTGTCTTGGAGTTGCTCTTCACGAGAAGAATCTTTGTGGCGTTCTCTGTATTTCCTGGATTTGAATGTTGGCCTGCCCTACTAGGTTGGGGAAGTTCTCCTGGATGATATCCTGAAGAGTGTTTTCCAACTTGGTTCCATTTTCCCCCTCACTTTCAGGCACCCCAATCAGACGTAGATTTGGTCTTTTTACATAATCCCATACTTCTTGCAGGCTTTGTTCATTTCTTTTTCTTCTTTTTTCTTTTGGTTTCTCTTCTCGCTTCATTTCATTCATTTGATCCTCAATCGCTGATACTCTTTCTTCCAGTTGATCGAGTCGGTTACTGAAGCTTGTGCATTTGTCACGTATTTCTCGTGTCATGGTTTTCATCTCTTTCATTTCATTTAGGACCTTCTCTGCATTAATTACTCTAGCCATCAATTCTTCCACTTTTTTTTCAAGATTTTTAGTTTCTTTGCACTGGGTACGTAATTCCTCCTTTAGCTCTGAGAAATTTGATGGACTGAGGCCTTCTTCTCTCATCTCGTCAAAGTCATTCTCCGTCCAGCTTTGATCCGTTGCTGGCGATGAGCTGCGCTCCTTTGCCGGGGGAGATGCGCTCTTATTTTTTGAATTTCCAGCTTTTCTGCCCTGCTTTTTCCCCATCTTTGTGGTTTTATCTGCCTCTGGTCTTTGATGATGGTGATGTACTAATGGGGTTTTGGTGTAGGTGTCCTTCCTGTTTGATAGTTTTCCTTCTAACAGTCAGGACCCCCAGCTGTAGGTCTGTTGGAGATTGCTTGAGGTCCACTCCAGACCCTGTTTGCCCGGGTATCAGCAGCAGAGGCTGTAGAAGATAGAATATTTCTGAACAGCGAGTGTACCTGTCTGATTCTTGCTTTGGAAGCTTCCTCTCAGGGGTGTACTCCACCCTGTGAGGTGTGGGGTGTCAGACTGCCCCTAGTGGGGGATGTCTCCCAGTTAGGCTACTCAGGGGTCAGGGACCCACTTGAGCAGGGAGTCTGTCCCTTCTCAGATCTCAGCCTCTGTGTTGGGAGATCCACTGCTCTCTTCAAAGCTGTCAGAGAGAGTCGTTTGCATCTGCAGAGTTTTCTGCTGTGTTTGTTATTGTTTACTGTGCCCTGTCCCCAGAGGTGGAGTCTACAGAGACAGGCAGGTTTCCTTGAGCTGCTGTGAGCTCCACCCAGTTCGAGCTTCCCAGCGGCTTTGTTTACCTACTTAAGCCTCAGCAATGGCGGGCGCCCCTCCCCCAGCCTCGCTGCTGCCTTGCGGGTAGATCACAGACTGCTGTGCTAGCAATGAGGGAGGCTCCGTGGGTGTGGGACCCTCCCGGCCAGGTGTGGGATATGATCTCCTGGTGTGCCTGTTTGCTTAAAGCGCAGTATTGGGGTGGGAGTTACCCGATTTTCCAGGTGTTGTGTGTCTCAGTTCCCCTGGCTAGGAAACGGGATTCCCTTCCCCCTTGCGCTTCCCAGGTGAGGCAATGCCTCGCCCTGCTTCAGCTCTCGCTGGTCGGGCTGCAGCAGCTGACCGGCACCGATCGTCCGGCACTCCCCAGTGAGATGAAACCAGTACCTCAGTTGAAAATGCAGAAATCACCGGTCTTCTGTGTCGCTCGCGCTGGGAGTTGGAGACTGGAGCTGTTCCTATTCGGCCATCTTGCTCCGCCCCCCGACCTCATCTTTTTATGGTTGCATAATATTCCATGGTGTATATGTGCCACATTTTCTTTATCCAGTCTATCATTGATGGGCATTTGGGTTGGTTCCAAGTCTTTGCTATTGTGAACAGTGCTGCAATAAACATACATAGTATGTGTCTTTATAGTAGAATGATTTATAATCTTCTGGGTATATACCCAGTAATGGGATTGCTGGGTCAAATGGTACAAGCCTGGAACATCTTTTTGTGCCAGAAAGTAAAGAAATACTAAAATAATAATGGGAAAAAATGTCAAAAGAATATGGGGGTTAGTAGGAAAGGCTTCCACTGGACAAGTCTGAAATGATTTGAGCATCAAAATAAATAATAGCTGTAATAGATAGTAATCCTTTGAGTAAAATAGGAATTCATCAATTCATACTGTTATAAATACCATGGTGGGTTTGTATTGTGTCAACCTGGCCAATCTGTAACTACATTTCCAAGAAGTCCCTTCCCTGCATAATTCTGAATTAGCATGAGCCAGTATATGAACAGAAGTATTCCTTTATGCTTAGAAGGTTGGTGCAAGGAACAAGATGCTGTTACAGCTCATTCAGATTATTGGCTCACCTTGTATCAAGAAGGTGCAACCAGGTCTGCAGGTCACCAATTCCTGTGAGATCTTTGGCCTCCATCTCTCTGGTGTCTGGAGAGGTACATGGTCAAGGGCACTGACTCTTCTCACAGAACATCCCAAAATCTAAGTTGGAGGCTTGGAGGTGATGAGAGACCAAGGGACTCCATTCTATCCCTATAGATTCTAGCTTATCCTTGCTTCCCCGACTTTATGTTCATTGACCTTTCCTGATTGTCCTGTAGGATTCAGAATCCAGCTCCAGACACAGAAACAAAAGGTTCACAAGACTGTGCAACCAGTTTCCACTATTGTGTTTGGTGATATTCTTATAATAAATCATATATATATATGTGTGTGTGTGTGTGTGTGTGTGTGTGTGTGTGTATCCTAGTGTCTTGTTTCTCTGCACAAAACCTGATCAGCACAAATACATGAAGAAAGGACAAAAGGAAGGATAAAGGTAGGAAGGATAAAGGAAGGATGGAGGGAGGGACAAAAGGAATGAAGTAGGGAAGAGAGAAAAGAAGGAAAGGAGGAAGAAAAGAAGTAAGGGGAGAAGGAAGAAAAAAGGGAGAGAGGAAGGAAGGAAGAGAAGGAAGGCAGGCAGGCAGGAAGGACTGTACTGTTCAGTGACAATCTCAAAGCATATTCCCACAAGATACTTAGTTATTCATTAATCAATGAGCACAATTTTTTATTAATTAGCTCTACAGTGAAGAAGCCTAGCAGAAGCTGTATTACTCAAGTAATAAAATTTAACTACCAGTAGTAGTAACATTACCAATGTTGCGTACAACCTGATGTGATATAATGAGATAAACACAGCATTGTTTTTGAGGTAAACCTGCTGAAAGTAAGGTTTCAGTAGGCATACCTTTCAGGTATACTTTGTTTTTTGTTTTTGTTTGTTTTTTTGTTTTGTTTTGAGACGGTCGCCCTGTCGCCCAGGCTGGAGTGCAGTGGCGTGATCTTGGCTCATACAACCTCTGCCTCCCAGGTTCAAGTGATTCTCCTGCTTCAGCCTCCTGAGTAGCTGGGACCACAGGCGCCCACCACCATGCCTGGCTGATTTCTGTATTTTTTGTAGAGGCGGGCTTTCACCATATTAGCCAGGATGGTCTCGATCTGCTGACCTCATGATCCGCCCACCTCGGCCAAAGTGCTGGGATTACAGGCCTGAGCCACTGCGCCTGGCCATGTATACCTTGTTTTATTGCACTTTGCTTTATTACTCTCCACAGATTTTGTGTGTGTGTGTGTGTGTGTGTGTGTGTATTTAAGAAATTAAAGGTCTATGGCAACATTGCATCAAGCAAGCCTATTGGTGCCATTTTTTCCAACAGCATATGCTCACTTTGTGTCTCTGGGTCACATTTTGTCAACTCTTGGAGTATTTCAAACTTTGTCATTACTGTTATATCTGTTATGGTGATCCAAGATCAGTGATTTTTGATGTTACTTTTGTAACTGCGGGGGATGGGGTGCCATGAACCGTGCCCATAAAATATGGTGAATTTAATCGTTAAATGTTGTGTGTGTTCTGACTACTCCACCAACTGGTTATTTTCCTCCATCTCTCTCCCTCTGCTCAGGCCTCCCTATTTCTGAAGACACAACAATATTGAAATAAGGCCAAGTAATAACCCTACAATGACCTCTAAGTGTTCAAGTGAAAGGAAGAATCACATTTCTCTTACATTAAATCAAAAGCTAGAAATAATTAAGCTCAGTGAGGAAGGTATGTCAAAATCTGAGATAGGCAGAAAGCTAGGCCTCTTGAGCCAAATGGTTAGCCAAGTTGTGAATGCAAAGGCAAAGTTCTTGAAGGAAATTAAAAGTGCTTCTCCAGTGAATGCTCAAATGATAAGAAAGCAAAACAGCCTCATTGCTGATAAGGAAAAAGTCTTAGTGGTCTGGATAGAAGATCAAAGCAGCCACAACATTCTCTGAAGCCAAAGCCTGATCCAGAGAAAGGTCCCAACTCTTATCGATTTTATGAAAGCTGAGAGAGGTGAGGAAGTTGCAGAAGAAAAGGCTGCAGCTAGAAAAGTTTGGTTCTGGAGGTTTAAGGGGAAAAAATGGCCTTTATAACATAAAAGTGCAAGGTAAAATAGCAAGTCCTGAAGTAAAAGCAGCAGCAAGTGATCCAGAAGATCTAGCTAAGATCGCTGGTGAAGGAGGCTTCAATATACAACAGATTTTCAATGTAGATGAAACACCCTTCTATTGAAAGAAATCCTTTATATGGGACTTTCATAGCTAGAGAAGTCAATGCCTGGCATCAAAGCTTCAAAAAAAAAAAAAAAAAAAAAAAAAAACTAGGCTAACACTCTTTTTAGAAGCTAATGTAGCTGGTGACTTTAAGTTAAAGCCAATTCTCATTTGCCATTCTGAAAATCTTAGACCCTTAAGACTGATGCTAAATATACTCCGCTTGTGCTCCATAAATGGAACAACAAAGCATGAATGACAACACATCTGCTTTATAGCATATTGCTTACAGGAATATTTTGAGCCCACTATTGAGACCTACCACTTAGAAATTAAGCTTTCTTTCTAAACATTACTGCTCATTGACAATGTACCTAGTCACCCAAGAGCTCTGATGGAGATGTACAAGGAAATTAATACTGTTTTCATACCTGTTAACACAATACCCATTATGCAGCCCATAGATCAAGGAGTAATTTTGGCTTTCAAGTCTTATTACTTAGGAAATACTTTTCATAAGGCTATAGCTGCCTTAGGGAGGGATTTCTCTGATGGATCTGGGCAAAGTTAATTGAAAATCTTCTGGAAATGAGTCACCATTCTAGATGCCAGTAAGAACATTCATGATTTATTGGAGGAGTTCAAAATATCAACATTAACCGGAGTTTGAGAGAAGTTTTTCCAAAGCTCATGGATGACTTTGAGGGGTTCAAGACTTTAGTAGAGGTAGTAACTACAGTTGCGGTGGAAAGTGCAAGAGACGTAGAATTACAAGTGGAGACTAAAGATGTGACCAAATTGCTGCAATCTCATAATAAAACTTGAATGGATGAGGAGTTATTTCTTATGGACGAGCAAAGAAAGTGGTGTCTTGAGATGAAGTCTACCTTTGGTGAAGATGCTATGAACACTGTTGAAATCACGAGAAAGGTTTTAGAATATTACATAAACTTACTTGATAAAACAGCAGCAGGGTTTGAGAGGATTGGCTCCTATTTTGAAAGTTTTACTGTGGGTAAAATGCTATCAAAGAGTATTATATGCTACAGAGAAATCTCTCATGTAAGAAAGAGTCCATTGGTGCTACAAACTCATTGTTGTCTTATTTTAAGAAATTACCACAACTGTCTAACCTTCAGCAACAACCACTCTGATAACTCAGCAGTCATTGTGGTAAGACCCTCCACAAGCAAAAGATTACAACTGACTGAAGCCTCGATTATTGCTGGCGTTTTTTAGTAATAAAGCATGTTTTAATTAAGGTATGCACATTGTTTTTGTAGACCTAATGCTACTGCACACAATACACCACAGCAAAGTGTAAATATAACTTTTATGTGCACTGAAAAAACAAAACAAAAAAAGTGTGACTCGCTTTATTGCAGTATTTACTTTACTGTGGTGGTCTGGAACCAAAGTTGCAATGTCAGAGAAACACCTCTATAAGTATCCTACTCGTTCTGTTTCTCTAGAGAACCCTGACTAATACAATCATGAAAGACAAGAAAAGACTGAAGAACTATACTAGATTGAAGGACACTAAAGAGAAACAACATTCAAATACAAGAATAACCCTATGTTGACAACAGGACAAATTTGAATAGAGTCTGAGTATTAGATGGTAATGATGGAATAATATTGATTTCCTGATTTTTGTACTCACAGCTAAGTGGAAAAAAATGCTTGTTTCAGAAAATACTCACTTAAAGGGTATCATGTTTGCAACCATTCTAAAGTGGTTCACCACATCAAGTGATATGTTTGTATATATGTACACACATACTAGATTGACCAACTGATATATAATTACACATACAGATAAGAAGAGAGAGAAAGTGAGAGAGAAAGAAAACAGAAATGATAAGGCAAGTATGCCAAAATGTTAACAATTTGCATATATGGATGAAAGCTACACAGGAACTCTGACTATTTTTCATACTGGTTTTGCAACTTCTGAAATTTAAAATCATTTCAAAAATAAAAAGTAAAATACATATAAATGTAAAAGAGGAAGGTTAGAAATAGATACTACCCAGAAAAAGAAAAAAGATAAGAAATTATCTCTTATTTAACGAGATTCGCTGCCCACTCATATTAAGAGAAATGTATACATAATATCTCACCTCTCAGGTTCATAGTATGAATAATAGTGTAGACCTGTGTGTCGGTGACAGTGTGAAGAGGTCAACTGAGCTGGAGATGTCCTGTTTGTACTTCTAGTCCCATTTCTCCACCCTGCTTTGTAATTCAGGTGGCTGACCTGTGGGGATTACATTAAGGGTCTGGTTTACTCTCTGGCCATCTGTCAAGTTTGGGCAATGGATGGTATCAGCAAGGCATCAGAGTGAGGAAGGAGAGTGTAGTTGAAATTATTTACTCCCTAGGCTTCCTTTCTGAGGATTTGCTTCTGGCTGGCTGCCTCCATGTCCCCAATTCACAGCCCCTTTAAGGTGGCCCTCTGAACACAACCCTCTCTGCCTTCAGTTCCCACTGACTGTTTCCTTCTCTTGCACCCTCAGGTCCCCTAGTGGTAACCTCAACCCCTCACCCCCACCTCTCTATATATTCCACGGAAAGCCTTGGGGTTTCTGTATCCTGCCCATACTTTGTAAATAATTCCTTTACTTAGTCTTCTTCATATTACCCAATTCATGCATCTGTTTTCTGCCATGCTCCTTAGGATACACTGACACCCTCAAGAATTTCTAGCGGTAAAATAGTACCACTTCAGTTGAGGCAAATTAGCAATATCTATCAAAATTATAAGTACATAGAACCATCAACCCAGCACTTTCACATAATTTTCGTACTAATACATATATCCCAGCATATTCCAAAATGACAAATACTCATTGTAACTTTGTATTATAAAATATTGGAAAAACTCTAAATATCTATCAGTAGAAAACAGTCCTACAACAGAATATTGCAAAGCTATTAAAAGAATGAGACAGCTCTTTATATATAACATAGAATGATTTTCAAGGTGTAATGTTAAAAAAAAGAGAAGTACAGAATAGTCTACTAGTGTGCTTCCATTTGAGTAAAATATGTGTGCATGTGTATGTAATTTCATATATATAATACACATATAAATAGACACATACACTCACCATATGCACATATGTTTGTATATACTACATATGCATATGTTATCTCAGAAAGGATGGTAAAGTACTATTAACCATGGTTATATCTAGTAAGTAAATCGAATGAGTGGAAGTGAGGTGGGAGGTGTCACAGATAAAAATCACTAACTTCTATTGTGGAAATTTTGAATATCATACCATGTACATGTATTATCTATTAACAAAATAACTAAAATTGAATTTTGCCTGCAGAGTGCCTATGTGGACTTCTTTTAGTGTACACAGGAAAAGAAAACCATCAGGTGAAGTCATGAGCAATTTCAATTCAGGCCATTTTAATAAGAGAACTGCTGAGGCCTCAAACTTACAAATGCTGCAGATATGCGGCTGAAGTTGACTATTGGTTATGGGTATGGAGAAACAAATCTAGGCACAGGGCTTACCCCTCTGAGCATAGTTTGGTGGTGTAATGGTCAATTTCCAGCATGTACACTATACAATTTCAAGTATAGCTAAATGTATCATTGACTCTATATGGAAGTCAGGGGTGAAGTGGGAAAGGAGGGACCAAAACAAAATCTAATAGATGGGACACTGAAATAGGAGATATTTAAAGTCTGGAAGATGATAGTTATAGCACAATACAGGAAAAAATCATCCATTCAAGGCAAGACACCAGCCTCTAGCAGGCAGTGAATGAGTTGGGGAAGTAGAACAGGTATGGGAATGAAACAGTAATAAGAAAAGGGCCAGTTTTTTTAAGTACCAAGGCAGTATGGTAGAGTCCCAGAGTCAAGCACAGTGACATCCTGGCCCAGCATTAATCTAACGGGGTGCTGGGGTACTGAGGCTTGTTGAAGTGGGTAGGTCCTGCTATGTAGACACCCAGGTTCATGAGGCATGACTTCTAATGGCAGTGAGACCACATTGCTGACTTCCCACTGTGATTATCTCACAAAGAAAGAACACTTTAAGTATTGGTTGGTTGAGCAATGAGCAACCAGAAAAACAGGAAAAATTGCAGTGGGCCTGAGTCCAGAGGTAGGCTGCATCCATAATCCCTGGAGAAGGGGATTAGAGGAGACAAAAACCCATGAAATGAGTCTGTACATGATAACAGATGGGATGTGAGCTGTACCTAGACCACCACAGCCTGCAGATACCCTTACAACAATTTCTCACCTCTGTTCCATGTCAACAATTTACAGAAATATAAACCAAGTCAGTATGTACTTTGCTCACTTTAAATTAGGAGACAGAAATGTTTTCATCCACATCCCTTTCCTTTGTCAGGTAAATGCCATTTCCTCATTTACAAATAGTTTCTTTGTCAAAAACATTTCTATGTCTACCTGGAATTCTGGAACCTCTCAATAGAGTAAAAGCAAAAGCAAGAAGGTCTCCAGGGAATTACGCTCAAAGCAGAGGCACTAAAAATAGCCTGGTAGGGTCTTATCTCGGCCTTTTCCCTTCCATTTAGAGATATATCCAGAAAACCTACTGCCTTAAAGGATGTAATAGTTCAAAAACTACCAGTGTTTCAGCAAAAATTGCATTTTAATCTGTGAGTGCCACCTTCTTTTTTTAAAAAAAAATTTTATAGGCTTATTTTCCTCATGATAGTTTCATTGCATTTGTTGGGTTGTAAACCATGTAAAGCTCAGCAATAAAATGACTGCAATCTGTACAAGTAATAGCAAGCATGTCTCATAAACAAGATAAGTTGTGCCTTGCCAATATTGCTACACTTCATAAATATGAACTCAAGTCTGTTTTGTGTTTTCTAGATCAGTAGCATAGTTTTATTTTAATTAAACACAACATATAAAATATTCATTTATGAAACAAACATCATTGTTTTTAAAAGATTATATTAAATTAAATTATACTGCTTTTGCCATAAAGCCATGCACAAAAGAACCATTCTGAATTTTAAGTGGATTGATACAGTTCAAGTGTCCATCAATAAAAACTATATTAGGAACACAGTAATGCTACCATGAATAAATGAGCTATTTATATTTCCTGATAATGTAAGTGCTCATACGAACTCATTCCAATTTCTAAACACTAGGCATTTCAGCTGTGTAGTAATTAAGAAACTATAATATCTGCAGAAGAAAGGTAGATGCTGCCAGAGCCATTTTATACAGCAGATTTTAAGCATTTAACTTTATCAATGACATAATTCGTTGTCATATTTTATTAGATTAGATTTGGATAACTTTGGGAAACCAAATGAAGAGCCACTAAAGGTGACTCCTATACAAGACCTGCTGTGTAAAGGACAGAGCTTCCCGGTTTTGTTCTTAGTTCTGCTACTAACAAGCTGTGAATCAGCTGCCTCTTTGTGATCAAAGAGAACTGCACTAAATTAACCTCAAGCTTGCAGATTCCATGATTATCTTCCAAACAGGGGTGGCCCTAGGTTTTATGGTGCCTGAGTTATATAAATTGAGGAATCTTTTAAAGAAAAGAGCATAAAATCACAGATACAGAAATAGATAGGAAAATGAATATTTACTTTGAATGAAAAAAGAAATCATAGTAAACAAACGGAGGCTTTTGATACCTCTTTAGGTAACCTGCCAGAAGCACTTAATTAGATAAGCCTTGGGCTTGCTTACCTCTCTTCTCCTCCCCACCTAGGATACTGTATAAATTCTTGCACTCAGAGGGCCAAGACAAGTGAACCCCTGATGTTTTCACCTCCTTTACTTAACAGTAAATCTACTGCTACTCCTAAATGACCAGAAACCCTTATGACATATTAGTTAGTTACAAAGATTCCATCCAAATTCTACCTATAGGATTCTCCTATGTGTTCCATGAAGCTTAGCCTAACTCATTATTTTTCATTGACTTCCTCTTCTCAAAACCCATAGTACTTATAATGTGTACCACACAATTTACCATTTATAAGCACTGGAAATTGCCTTAGATTGTTCACCACTGATTCAAGCACTGTCTTCCCAGTGAGAAGAAATTAAAGGCATGACTTTTCTTATTATAACCCACTCTTGCAAAGGTGGCTTTTACTACCAAGTCGATGGTTTTGAAAACTAATTTCTCAACTAAAAGAAAACCTCTTGTGTGTTGATGGTGTAGAATATTTTATGTTAAATGTAATCTTCCTAACTCAATACCTTTCAGGCACATTACAACTTCTCATGTCTATGAAGACTAAAAATGCAAAATGTTATCCTAGATTCAAGTCATAGAACACTGAAAATTTGGAAAGGACTCAATTATGTTTTCCCTTATTGTTCTAGAATGAATTGAGGTGCCCTGAATGCTAAACAAATATTTCCTTTGGAGTATATCACTTTGAAAACAGCTGTTTTAAACACTCGATCTCAACTCTCATAAATCTCCTTTACACATAAAACAATTAATTCACACTTCATGTGAAAATGTAAAACTTTCACAAATCTTAAGCACTCACCTTGGGTTGACACATTTTTAGGGTAAAATTGTCAAGATCCAGAAGAAGAAAGGATAAAAATAATAAGAAAGTCAAGGTCAAGCTCTTCTCCCAAACTATCAAATATTATTATTTTTATTTTATTTAACTTTTTGAGACAGAGTCTTGCTCTGTCACCCAGGCTGGAATGCAGTGGTGGTGTGATCTCTGCTCACTGCAGCCTCCACCACCTGAGTTCAATTGATTCTCCCGCCTCAGCCTCCCAAGTAGCTGGAACTATAGGCACGTGTCACCATGCCCAGTTAATTTTCTTTTTCTTTTCTTTTTTTTTTTTATCTTTATTTTTATTTTATTTTTTATTTTTAGTAGAAACAGGGTTTTGCTATGTTGGCCAGGCTGGTCTCAAACTCCTGACCTCAAGTGATCCATCCGCCTTGGCCTTCCAAAGTGCTGGGATTACAGGCGTGGGCCTCTGCACCCAGACTCAAGCTATCACAAATGTAGTGTCTTTGCAATAAAGGGTATTTTTGATGCTAAAAAGAATATTATCAACATGTTTGAAAAAAATTCTATGTTTACTTATTTGTTTACCCATGTAATAGTTTTTTTGGTGAGGCAAATTTGTTTTTAAAATTACAAATGAATGCAGCTTCTGCCCTTGTAGGATTGCCCATAATTGACCAGTAGAAAATGGGCATGTAAAAGAGCAGAAAAAGAGAAGACGGGAAGTGATAGAGTAGAGGAAAATCACGTCACATGATAGAGGTGAATGCCAATAAAGAAATACAGATCAGTCAGATGTTCTTGGTGACAGGAACATTCCAAGGGGTCTTTAATAGCAGAGTTGTTTATATTCAAATTTTTAATGATTTTCTTCATAGTGGCTATTATGTTCTTCCCTCTACCGCTACCAACCTTGACCCCTTCTACACAAACACCAAATCCCCAGTAAAATCAACTACATATATAAATATCTGGTGGGAGTTTCTTTTAGGAAAATCAAAGAAAAGGATCAACATTTTACATCTTAATTGGCATGAAGAAAAGAGGAGCCACTGAAAGTGAGAAGCAAGTGAGACAGAAAGTTTAACAGGAAAAGAAACTGGAGATAGATTTTCAGTGACATTGACATTCTTCCACTGAGAAGCATAGGTCTTTGTTCCCTCTCTTGGGATAGGGGCCAAATTTAATGACTAATTTTTAACAAATAGAATGTAGCAGAAATGATGATATGTGTCTCCCAAGGGTAGGTCATGAAAAGAAATTCAGTTTTCTTTCAGGACTTTATTATTGGATCACACCATGATAGCAAGTGGAAGCTCAGGCAACAAGAAGTGTTCCAACTGACATCTTCAGCTTAGGACTCAGTTGACAATCAGCCTCAATCACCAGCCATGTGTGTGGGCATGCCTTCAGATAACTCTAGCCCTAGGCTTTGAGTCCAACTAGGCTCCAAAAATGGCAGAACAAAGGCATAGCTTCCCTGTTGTGTCGTGTCAATATTCCTCACCCACAGAATCAAAAGGCATAATAAGTGGATGGTTCACATCACTAAGTTTTGGGATAATGTATTGACTACCTCAGTTTGGGTAACCTTACATTTCACATTCTCCTGGGCAATCAATCTTACTAACCCTTCTCCATCTATAGAGATAGCAGAAATGGCGTTGAACAGATCTGCAAAATGGTGTAATGTTGGCCGTTAAAAAGAGTGAGCATTGTTTCTTGAGGCATAAAATATTAATAATGTTAACAACATGAGACCTCGGAAGCGGTTAAAGTGATGCAGGGTGGGCGGATAGGTGGGAGGGAAACTATAATTTTATCTGTATTTATCTGTTCATTCAGTTAACAAATATTCAACTAAGAGAAGCAAGAAGATAGATTTATTTATACTTAGTTATCCCATTTCGCCATGAAGAAGAGTCTTCCAGTAAAATAAAAGGAAGTAATTAAAAAGTGAAATATTTATCAATTTGATTAAATTAAAAATGTTATAGCATAATGGTCTGCATGCATGCGTGTGTGTGTGTGTGTGTGTGTAGCAAGAGAGAAAACAATAATAAAAACTCAGTGTATTTGTAAACAATAAAGAAAAGTCTGGAAAGTATATAAAAAGGTTAATAACCTTAATGTGTAAGGGGCAACACAGAAATTTTCACAGAATAATTTAAAATTCTAGAGAAAAATGGCTAACAGATCTGAATATGTAATTTACTCCAAATGGCACAAGTACACACACACGAAGAAAATTTATCCTTACTAGTAAACAAAATAAAGCAAATTAAAATAAGAAAAATGTTTACCTAAGAAACTGGTATAGTAATGGTATAGCTTTTCCCCACATTAAAATGGCAAGAGTAAAAGGAGCCCAGCATTTTTTTTTTTTTAGAAAGCAAGTAATTTAAAAATATTTCTTTTTCTTCTTTTTTGTTTTGTTTTGTTTGTTTGTTTGTTTTTTGAGACAGAGTCTCGCTCTGTCATCCAGGCTGCAGTGCAGTGGCGTGATCTCGGCTCACTGCAAACTCCACCTCCCAGGCTCTAAGAGATTTTTGTGGCTCAGCCTCCAGAGTAGCTGGGATTATAAGTGCGCGCCACCATGCCTGACTAATTTTGTATTTTCAGTAAAAACAGGGTTTCTCCATGTTGGCCAGGCTGGTCTTGAACCCTGACCTCAGGTGATACACCCACCTCGGCCTCCCAAAATGTTGGGATTACAGGCGTGAGCCACCATGCCTGGACAATTTGAAAATATTTATTAAATGTGCCTACCACTCTCAGGAAGTAATAATGCTCCTGGAATCAATACAAAGGGAAAGATAAAGATGTTTACTGAAGCATTTAAAAAGATACGTGTACTAAGCGGAAAGATAGCAGTGCCAGGGGACTTCTCCCTGGTGCCGTGGAGGTTGCACTGAGGCTGTTGGGCCACAGTATCAAAAGAGCTGTTCATGCAAAAGCAAACTGATGTGAGAGCAAGACAACTGGATTTAGAAACCTGATCCCTAGGAGAAGAGCTATCTCCACACACACATTATGAGATGAAAGAATAAAGCTCCTCCAACAGGACCTTGCTCCTCTCCTGTGGATCCAAGGTTTTTAAATTTTTTTAATGGTAACACAAATTTACAATGAAAAGTCCTCCAGTTTAACATAAAAAAGGAAGATTTTGTTTTAGAATGCCATATAGAAGGGGACTGGGAGGATCCAAGAACATTGCTCACCTCTCATTTGAGGGGAGGGTATATTTGGCTTCAGTAAATCTCTTGCCTTTCAAGGACAAGGAGCAGTAAACAGAAATACAGCAGCATAGCAATAAGGTCTGCTTTAAAAATGAATAATCCAGACAGAATAGAAAAGCATTTTTCTTGCAAAATAAACTTTTATGTAATAAAAGTGTAAATTCAATGAAAAAAATTCTGAAAATACAGGTAAACCAAAAGAAAAAAGTAAACTTCACCATTTGCCCCCACACCAGAAAAGATGTGTTAGAAACATCAGAAGTCTTGAATAGACTGATTTCAAAACTGAGTTGTGGTCTTGAAAATTTTTGAGAATGTACAGATTATATGACATAGCTAGTGAAGATAATATACAAGTATATTGATAAAGAAGTAACTGAACAGAAGAGGATATGAAAACTGAAATACAAAATTCATTTTAAAATATAAGTAAATGAAAAGGAAAACTAATATTTAAAATAGAATTTCAAACACTAAAATCAAGCAGAAGCATACATAAAAGTGTAACAGCATACATAAAAGTATAACAGAATTATATACAATCAAATTTAATTTTACAAAATGCAAAGACGATATAAAGCCCAATTTTTTTTTAAAAAAGTAAGAAAAATGAAGAAGGCTTCTGGCTAAGATGAAGCAAAAGGAACCCAATTTACCTTTTGACATGAAAGTACAACAATAATAAAAAGCCGAACAGTACATACACAATGGTTTGCAAGCCCCATTACATTAGGAATGAATGGGAGTGATCTCTGAAAGATGGGGCGCTCTCAGAGAAAGATGAGTACTACCATCGCTTGGCATAGTGTCCTAAGAAAGTTCTCAGACTACAGCCCAACAAGGGGGAACCTAAGCAGAGCCCAGCAGATTCCCTAAATTGGGGAGACAGAACTGAGAGTCCCAGGACACCAAAGCAGGTCAAGGTCACAAGATAAAGAACTGAAAAAGGGAACTCCACACACGCAGACAACTCTGGGGACCTGGGATGTGTTCCTCTCAAGTACTGAACCGGGCACTGATCAGCATAAACAAGCGAAAACAACAAAAACTGGAGAAGAACTACCTGAAATAATTAGAGGAAACAGTAACTGGCCAGGAATTCAGTCTCTTACCAGTCAATCTGGAAAAGTTCAGATTTACAGGATATTTGATAGTGTACTTAGAAAGGTCTCAGAGGTGAGGATTAGCCCTAGGATAACATTGCTCTGGTCCTACCTAAAATTAAAAGCAAGATCTAAAAAGATTAAAATCTTTTTAGGTAATTTAACTGCGCTTAAGAACAGAGCTCAAGAACATTTACAGGAATACAAAAATATAAGCTACCCAAGAAGGTGAAATTCACATGTCTACTACTCAAATAAAAGATTTTGTCATGAAAGCAAGCAAGAAAATACAGCTCACAATGACAAACAAAAATCAATCAATTGAGAATAAGCCAGAAATGACACAGGTGTTCAAATTAGCAGATGAGGATATTTTAAAAGTTATAACCACATTCCATTTGTTCAAAAAGTTAAGTAGAGACCAAAAGATGTATATATATATATATATATATATACACACACACACACACACACTAAAAAGGAGCTTTTAGAGACATATATAGAGAGAGAGAGGCATATATAACACATATATATATGCTAAAAAGGAACTTTTAGAGATGAAAACTACCATACAGTATGAGGAATCAAAAATACAGTAGACGGAACTAACAACATAATGATATTGCAAAAGGAAAAGCTAGCTAATGTAAAGAAGACAAAAACAGAAACTACCCAAAATAAAATATGGAGAAAAATTAATTTTTAAAACAATTAGCAGAGCATCAGTGAGTTATATGACACGTTTAGATGGCTTCATAGATCCGTAATCCAACTCTTTAACGAAGATAAGAAACAAAAAGGTGATGCAGATTATTTATCAGAAAGAATGCGAGTGAGAAGACGTGGAGCAGCACTATTAATACAGAAAGAAAACTGAAACCTGTCTGGGTGAATTCTATACCCAGATAATTTTTTTAAAGGTGAAATAAGGACTTTAAGATATAAAAAACCTGAAAAAATTCATTACAGAAGTCCTGTACTACAAGAAATGCTGAAGAAGGCATAAAAACAATGCAACTTATATTAAGTGACATGAACTAGAAACGGAAAGGCAAATGCCACATAATCTCATCTATTCAATCTAAAATAGTCAAATTTATAGAAACAGAAAATGAAGGGCACTAGAGAATAAAGGCTGGGGATTGGGGGATTAGGGAGATGTCGGTCAAAGAATACAAAACTTCAGCTATACAAGAGGAATACATCCAATAGATTTATTGTACATTGTGGTGACTATAGTTAATAACAATATATTGTATAATTGAAAATTGCTAAGAGAGTAGATTTTAAATATTCTCACCACAATAATAAATGAGGTAATGCATATGTTGATTAGCTTGATTTAGCCATTCCACAATGTTTACATATATGAAAACATAATGTTGTACACCATAAATATATACAGTTTTTTTATTTGTCATTTAAAAAATGTAAGCATAAGCCAAGAGAACAAATAAAATACGTGCCTGATATGGACAGTAATTATAAGTGTGTTCATTTCCCTCAATAAAAGATGAAGATTCACGTTGACTTTTAAAAATGCAACTAAAATCTTTCTACATGTGATACACCTAAAAATAAATAGTTCACATTATTTCAATAAGTCAAATATACATATACACATAATATATAATGCACATGCAATAAAAAGAAAAGGAAAAAATTTTACTCTGTAAAATTACAATTCAATTAGAACAAAGAAGTAAATATATAAATATGATTGTTTTGTCAATAAAGTTTATAATCAAAATCAAATACCATGCACCAAATACCATGGAACAGACTGTGATACCATACAAAATAACGAGGATAAAAGGGGTAAATAGAATGAAAAGGAAAACAAAGAAAAGAACAAGGAAGATAGAGGAAATAAAAAGGAAAGAAAGGGAAAAGAAGGAAAAGAAAGAGGAGAAGAAAGAAGGAAAAAGAAAAGCAGAGGAAGAATTAAAAGCAGTAGAAAAATTACTGTAATAATGAGAGTCTAATATATTTCAATCTTCACCCAAACAGGCAGAAAGAGATAAATAACCGAAAAAAGAAAAAAAGAAATAATATAATTAATAAAGCTGAATGATCAGAGATTTAACAGAGAATGTGTCTTTTTGTTAGCATCATGGAATAATCATAAGTATTTTCTTATACTTAAGCATAAAGAAGACATCCATATATTTTACAAAGAAGAATAATACAGTTCATGTTCTCTTAACACAGTGTAGGAAATCTAAAAATTAATAGTGGTGTTAACATTTTAATATGTATTACATATCATTCATTCACAAAATAAATACTTTCTGAGTATTTTTTATGAGAAGCCACTATTAAAAAAAAAAAAAAAAACTTCGCTATTATGATGTTTTCATTTAACATTCTAGCAGGGGATAAAAACAATACCTTCAAAAATAATTTTAAGATTATTTTTCATTTTCTCTTTTGCTTTTTTGAATATGAGACCCCTTCTGGTTTATCCTCCACACCCCCAAATAAATACACCTTCAAGCTCTACTGTTTGTCTTGAGTGTCATTTCGTGGTGTTTTGTTTTGTTTTAAATTCCTACTGCAAGCTCTCCGACCCTTCAGCAATTTAACAATTTAGCTTGGAGAAATAAGTTGATAGAGTTCACCTGAAATAACACGTTATTTCTTTCTGTCGTTAAGGTTTTGATGGAGTCAGGAAGAAGAAAGGCATAATAATGAAGGATGGGAAAAATAAAAAGCTACAGTCTCCAATCAAGCAAAGAAAATCAAGAGTTTGAAAAGGAGCTCAAAGGGATTGTGCTCTTATGTTAATATTCCCCATTCCAGGCTTTGGTCTAGAGCAGAGGAGATGAGTTACATAAGTAAAGCTAACACCAAGGACAGTGGAGGCTCTTACTCCATCCAGTTCTCTCTTCTCCCTCTGGGAAGTGGGACTGTTCTGTAACAACCCGAGCACAGATACATCATTATGTGCTGGAGGGCACAATGAGACCAGGAAGCTCCTGAAGTGTGGCTCTTCCCAGCTGCCGCCAGTTCCTATGTGGCATAGACAGAACTCAAATCCTGGCTTAAGGATTTGTAAGTAATCAAAGAAGTTATTTACAGAGTTGACAAGGTAACTCTGGGCAAAGACTGTGAAATGACCACCCAGTCCAGAGCCAGAAGGGGGAGACACAGGCCGGCTTGAAAGTAGTCAGCATCATTGTGAGCTGAAAGGGCTCAGCTCCCAGGCATTGGTCCTGGGAGCATTGTCTCAGCCAAAGGACAGTACCAGGGTTACAAAACCATCAACTCCAGTAGAACCTGCTTTAATTAGGACCTGCCCCTCAAATTCATGTCTATAAAAATTCACATGGAAAAAAATTCTCTTTTAATATCATGGATTCCTGGGAACAAAAGCACTTACACAAACAATTTCCCTCCTCTTGGTCTATGTAGTTGCCCTCTATCGGCAAATATTGCATTGGAGTGAGGCTATTTGGGGTTGTGTGAAAAGACAACAATTTCTAACTGAATGGCATTTGAAAAGAGAGAGAGGAAGGGATAGAACATGCACGAGAGAAAACTCAGATTAACCAAATTTCTCACTGCTTTCTATTGTGCTGTTTCTTTAGATATAAAAATTGCAATGCATGGTTGAAGATAGTTTTGGCAATTGGAATCAGAGAATAAAGCCATTCTGGAAACCAGGCAAGTAGAACCATGAATGGTACACTATCTTTTGGTTACAAAGTACTCAGTCAAGTCTCTCTAATGTGTGACATATTGACACTATCACATAATTATCCAGTGAACTTGCCAAAGGAAGGACTAATAAAGAAAGGTGGTAACAAAGGGAGGTAGTAACAAAAAAAAAAAAAAAAAAAAAAGTACCAATAGAGAAATGTATTTGTGTGAATCTCTGTGTAATGACCTGGAGCCAGGCCATAAAAATAAACTATACACATTCACTGTTGATATTAAAATGACTCATAGTCTATTTATCAATACAAAAATTTATTATTATTACTTATTTCCACAATCCACGTGAGCTAGATCAAATATAACATTGAAAATACACTGTGGCTAAAGACCAAAGAGAGACTAATACCTCAATTGGATAACAGCAAATAATAAAATAGGGATTTACATTTTTTCCTTCACTAAATTAATGAATTTCCATCAGTGAATGAAAACAGCTTTTCCATTCCTAAAGTGTGTAATCACGGTTGAATGGTTAAAATAAAAAACCTATAATGCAATTTGGAAATTCCTAGTGTCAATTTAAATCATGCTGATTATAAGGTTTATCAGTGCCCAACACACACGAGGTACTCAAATAAAATTAATATTTTACATTTGGATCATTCCTAAAAATTGCAAAGCACTTTCACATGCCATATCTTCCTCAATCTTCCTAACAACCTCATGACACTATAAAACAGAAATAAGCTCTTCACACTGCAACTATGTTAGGGTTTAAGTTCACAACTCAGGCTACAAAAGCATATCATTTATGATAGAAATATAATTAAGACTTACAAATTGACAATTATTCTTGCTGGTTGATGACTAACACATACATGAGTTTCCTGAAGTTAGTGGCAAAATTGAAATAGCTAAACATAAGAATAAATAAACAATAGAGGACTTCCACACTGCAGTTTTAAGAAATCCAAACATAAAGGCTCCCCTCTCATAATAAGGCCTGTTAATATTTCATACCCTCAATCATTTCCTACTCCCAGAGTATATGAGCAAATTACATGCAAGAATGACTGGGCAGGTCATACTCACTGTAATTATAATTTGTCACACTTGAAAGACTTTTTGAAAACTCATTCAGAGTAAGTTTGTTGCAAAGTAACTGTATTTTAGCAAAAAAAAAAAGGGGGGGGTATATGGTATAATCTGAAAAAGAAATATCTAATTAAAAAAAAAAAACGATGTGAAAATTACTATTCCTTTGGTCCTGGTGCTTTTATGTTTTTGGTGTCTTATTCAGTGCCTGTTTGAAGTGAGACCCAGAGGATAAGTTTTCCTGACTCCAAGTTCTTTGAATTTCTCACTGCCCATTCCTACTTCTCAGGATCCTAAGATTTATTAAAATCCATTATGGACCGTATTTGTCTTCTCCATCTTTGTATATCTTTATTCAGAGGACCATATTTTTTTGTAACTCCTATTTCTGATAACCTTCTAATGATATTCAGTTGTTTTTCAGGCAGCAAGCTTTTTTAAAAACCGGTATGTAGATGGCAAATATATCATGTTTATACAATTTACCATGTAGAACTCATATTTAAAAACTATGTAAAGACTGAAAATTATATTTGAAGTATTCCTATTACTGTCTCATCTCTGCATAGCATTGTATGATTTAAAACACTTTATTTACAATATAGAAATTAATTTTTATCTACAAATATTATTTGAATTGTGAAAAAATATGTATTTTGAGGAAAGATGAAAAAAAATTGGGTCATTTCAACCAGTGTAAAAAGTACTAGTAAATATCTAGTACTTTTATTCTATTTATAAAACAGTTTTAGAAAGAAACACGTTGTCTGCTTTCTTGCACCGTCATTGGAATAATGAAAACAATGATAGCAATTGAGTAAAGAATTAAGCAAAATAACAGATTTAGCTTCTTTTAAAACTACATGATAATAAATGTTGTGATATTTCCATGTCAATTTCTTTAAAAATGACTATTCAAGAAGCATTTACAAAGTATTTATCCTTATGCCAGAGACTGTATCAATTATCGTATAAGAGACCCCGCTATGACCCTCCCTCAAAGACCTCATAGTTTAACATAACACATAGGATTCATAATGGAAGCTGCAGAGCACACAGTGCTGTGCAATACACAAGAGGTATCGCTTAACTCTGAGTTTAAAGGATAATCTTCGCTGAGGAACTAATTTTGAGTCTTGAAAAAAGAATCAAGATTCACCAGGTAGGCTGGCGCAGTGGCTCATGCCCGTAATCCCAGCATTTTGAGAGGCCAAGGTGGGAGGATTACTTGAACCCAGGAGTTCAAGATCAGTCTGACAACATAAGGAGACCTCATTTCTACATTTTTTTTTTTTTTTTTTTTTTTTTTTTGGCCAGGCATCATAGCTTGTGCCTATGGTCCCAGGTACTTGGGAGACTGAGGTTAGAGGATCACTTTGTCCTGGGAGGTCGAGGCTACAGTGATCTGTGAGGGTATTGATACAGAAGAGAAGTGCTGGGAAGGGAAGAGTGTGGTCCCTTTAAATGATATGCAAGTGGGGAAGGGAAATGCTGGGGAGAGGAGGGTGTGGTCCCTGGCTAGGGCTCCACCCCCAGGGACCTCGGTGAGAACAGGTATTTCATACGCAAATGTTGCATTTCCCAAGACCACTGTGGTCTTCCACGCCCCCATCCTTTGCCTATAAAAACACTCAAGACCCTAATAGGCAGTCACACAAGCGGCCGGACATGGAGAGGAGCACATCAGGAGAACACTCAGGTGGCTGGACATAGGAACTAACTGGCAGGTACCGGCACACTGGCAGGCTACCAACCAGCAGAAGCAGAAGAATGTGGAGTCTGGCTGGGGCAGTCGGAGGAGAGCCCAGGCTGCTTGGGAGGTTCAACTCCAGAGGAAAACCTTCCCACTCCATCCCCTTCTGACTTCCCCCATCTGCTGAGCACTACCTCCACTCAATAAAACCTTGCACTCATTCTCCCAGCCCACATGTGATTTGATTCCTCTGGTACATCATGGCAAGAACCTGGAATACAGAAAGCTCTCTGTCCTTGCGACAAGGTGGAGGGTCTAACTGAGCTGGTTAAGACAAGCTACCTATAGACGGCAGAATTAAAAGAGCAAAACTAAAGAGCACCCTGAAACACATGCCAACTGGGGCTTCAGGAGCTATAAACACTCACCACTAGACACTGTCACGGAGTTGGAGCCCCACAGCCTGCTAGTCTGTATGCTTCCCCTAGACGTTTGAGCAGCAGGGCACTGAAGAAGCAAGCCACACCCACATCACATGCCCTGCGAAGGGGACAAGGGAACTTTTCTCGTTTCACTACCAGTGCACCCCAGGTTGGGCGACAGAACAAAACCCCGTCCCAAAAAATAAAAAATTTAAAAAAAGATTAAAGCCTGAATAAGAATATATAAATATAGTTAAAAAAGTTTGAGAGTCAACAGAGAAAAGTGAATCATAAAGTTGCATAACTTAGCAACTATAGGTCTTTATATACTGTTGTTTTCCCCCAGAAATCTAGAAAAATACTAATTTGAATCTCACTCTTAGCTTGAAGCTCCCTCACATACATTTTTTGGGTGAGAAGGATATGAGTTTTGGTTTGATTTTTAAATAATAATAATATATAACAACCACAAAAAGCTATTAAATATTTTAAATTAAAAATAATGAAACTACTAAAGGAATCCAATTGAATAAAATGTGAAATATATGACTGGCAGAAGTGGTGAAAAATCAAACTATAATTCAACAATTAAAGACCATGTGTATTAATATTAAATATTACAAAAGCTTTATTTAAAGTAGTCCATAAATTAGTCACTGATTACTTTTAGTGATTATTCTATTCAAAATACAGTCACACTGTTTTTTAAAAATTAATAATGTTTCCAATAAGACATAGAGTTTAAATAACAACAGCAACAAAAGTCTGTTAGAGTTTCTCTAATGAAAAAGCCAGGGTTTAAAAAATAGGTTAAAAAACAGATTTATCAATTTCAGAAATCTTAAATATTACTTCCCATAATCAATCTTTCTGATGTGTTCATTACAAAGTATTTGTTCACAATAAGCTGATAGCAGTGGAGATTACCCTACTGAAAAAGGTACAGGTTCTACTTTTTATAATTTAAAATAGTATTTGTTATTTGGTGGATTTTTAAAATTCAACTTTTATTTACATCCTGTTATATAGCAGATGCTAAGCTACATTTTAACTTCTGGCTTTTTAACTTTTACTTTTTACTTTTTAAGTTTTTACTTTTAACTTTTTAACTTTCTACTTACTTTTTAACTTTTTACTTTTTAACTTTTACTTTTTAACTTTTACATGGTTTGGCTAAATTTGTATTTTCTACCTAATAAGAGGCTAAAAGAGGAGCAAATATATATATATTTATATACACATGTGTATGTGTGTATGTATGTGTATATATATGTGTGTATATATGTGTGTGTGTGTGTGTGTGTATATATATATGTGTCTGCATGACGGGCTAAGACAACACACTTAGCGGATAGCAGAAATTTCTGTTATCCAGTAACCAACAGGCTAAGTGTGTTGTCTTCATGAGGACATACTTATCAGTCATCCATTATGTTTATAAACATGAAACAATAAAAGCAACTTTGAGGAAGAAGAACAAAGCCAGAGGCAGCACACTCTTAATTTCAAATTATATTACAAAGCTATAGTAATCAAAGCAGTATGTAATGACATAGAAACACTTACACAGATCAATGGAACAAATTAGAGAAAACAGAAATAATACAATCATCTAATCTTTGACAAGGATACCAAGAATACACAATGGTGTTAGAAAAACTGAATATCTACACACCAAAGTATAACATTGGACCCTTATCTTACACCACACACAAAAATTAACTCAAGATGAATTAAAAATTTAAATGTAAATTCTGAAATCATAAAACTTCCAGAAGCAAACATAGGGAAAAGCTGTTAGACACTGGCCTTAGCAATTATTTTTTGATATAACACCAAAAGAACAGGTGACTAAAGAAAAAAATAAACAAGTAAGACTATATCAAACTAAAAATCTTCTTCACAGCAAAGGAACAATCAACAAAATGAAAAGACAACACATGGAATGGGAGGAAATATTTGCAACCATATATTTGATAAGGGGTTAACATCTACAATATATAAGACACTAATGTAAGTCAATGACAAAAACAAAAACGTGATTTTAAAATGGGCAAAGGACCTGAATAGACATTTTTTCCAAAAGACACATGTGAGTAGCCAAGAGGCAAATGAAAAGATTCTCAACATAACTAGTCATCAGAGAAATGCAAATAAAAATCACAATGAAATATCACCTCATACCTATTAAGATAGCTATTATGAAATAAACAAGAGATAACAAGTGTTGGCAAGAGTGTGGAGAAAAGGAAACCCTGTACATTGTTGGTAGGAATGTAAATTGGTACAGTTATTATGGAAAACAGTAGGAAGCTTCCTCCCACAATTAAAAATAGAACCTCCCATAAAAATCCAGTAATCTTACCTCTAGGTATATATCCAAAGGATATTAAATCAGTATCTCCAAAAAGATATCTGCACCCCCATGTTGGCTGAAGCATTATTCACAAAAGTCAAGCTATGGAAACAACCTAAGTATCTAACAACAGAAGAGTGAATTTAAAAATGCTGTACATATATACAATGAAATATTATACAGCTAAAAAAATTGGGAAATCCTGACACTTGTGACAGCATGGATGATCCTGGAGGATCTTACCCTGAGTGTAATAAATCAGACACAGAAAGACAAATACTTTATGATCTCACTTATATGTGGAATCTAAAAAGGTCAAACTCATAGGAGCAGAGAGAATGGTGGTTGGCAGGGGCTGGTGGGTAGGGGAATGGGGAGACGTTGGTCAAAAGGTACAATCTTTTCAGTCATAAGATTAACAAGTTCTGTTTATCTAATGTACAGCATGGGTGGTAATGGGTGTGTTAATCTGATTGTGGTAAATATTACACAATGTATACATATATTATTCCACTGTACACTTTGAATATATTCAATATTTATTTGTCAATTAAATATTTTAAATTTAAAAATAATGAAACCACAAAAGGTATCCATTTGAATTAGACTTAGTGCATGTGAAAAAATGTGAAATATATGATTGGCAGAAGTGAAAAATCAAACTATAATTCAATAATTAAAAACCATATGTATTAATATTAAATATTACAAAAGCTTCATTTAAGTACCCCTTGCCTTTGATGTTTATTGAGCTTCTAGGATGTGTAGATTTATAGTTTTCATCAAACTAGATTTTAAAATAGCCATTACATGTTCAGATATTTTCTCTGCCTCCTTCATAGTCTGATTACATGTATATCAGGCCACTTGACATTGTCCACAGTTCACTGATGCTCCCTCATGTATTTGCTCCTGTACTTTCATTTCCTCTATGTGTTAATTTGAGGATAGTTTCTATTGCTGTGACTTCAATCCTCTCATCTTTTCTTCCACAATGTCTAATCATCTGCTTTAATCCCATCCAGTGTATTTTTCATCTCAAACATGGTATTTTTTCATTTCTAGATGTGTGATTTAAATCTTTTTTCATGAATTCTATATTTCTAGCTAACATTTTTAACATATGGAGTACAATTAAAACAAATGTTTAGTGTCCTTGTCTGGCTATTGTACTATCTGCATCATTTCTGGATTCATTTGGATGTCTTTATTCTCCTTACTAGGGGGTCTTACATTTCTGTAGCTTTGTGTTCCTGGTACATGTCTTATTAGGTAATGGGCATTTTGTATTCCTAAAAATATCCTTGAACTTTGTTCTGAGACATACTTAAGTTACTTAAAATCATTTTGATTCTTTTGGATCTTACTTTGTAAGATTTGATAGGCAAGACCTGGGAGGGGTTTATCCTGGGGCTAATTATTTCCATGAGTGAAGCAAGACCTGTTTACTATATACTCGCATCGATGCCCATGAGTTGTAAGGTTGTCCAGACCAGCTTGTGGGTAACAAGACCCTTCAAGAAGGTCTCTGTAAGCATCGGCCATTGTTACCTCTAATTCTTTCCTGTGGTTCTTTTCCTGGCCTTGGGGAATTTTTTCACATCAGTGCATTAAAATGTATTCTGCTGAATAATAAAGAGGGCCATTCTACAGATCACTGGGTTCTTTATCTGAGCATATCTCTCTTTCGAAATACTTCTACTGTGCAAACTGTAGCTTTCTTGGTCTCTTAGGACTTTCGCCTACAATTCCTCAACTCCAGGAGTTTGATAAGCTCCTCTTAGATTCCTCCTCACACCACCACTGCTTAGAAACTCTTTCAAAGAAATAAGCTGGGACAATTATGGGTTTCAACTCATTTTTTTCAGAGTCACTGCTCTGCATTGCCTAATGCCCTGGGTCTAGAAAACTGTTTCATAAAAAATTAAGTAAATAAATAAAAATATACATCGTTGAAATGATAAAAGACATACATGAAGTCAAAAGCAAATTTTATACCTAATGAACAAACATGAAAAGCATTTCATTAAAGTTAAGTATATCTACTATTAACATGATTACATTTTTCTAGGACTTCTGATGACTGAAGAAGAAATAAAAGGAGGAGTTGCTATTATTTGTAGTTGAAATTGAATTGTCTTAGGGAAACAAAGGAAGTCACCTATAAATTGAAAAAAATGTCATTTACAAAGATTTATTAGAAAATATTTGACCCATAGTCTCTCCTGGGTGTTTCATTGCTTATTTTTCAATGTAAAGACTATGAGCTGGAACAAGTATTAATATAATAATGGTAATTATCTATGTAGGACTAACTATATATCAGACACTGTCCTATGTGCTTTATAGATACTAACTCTTTTACACTTCACTGTTGTCCCAGTTTGGGTGATGTTTAAAGGAAGAATAAAGATGTTAAATAAATTGCCCAAAATGGAATTGGGATTGTAATCAAGACCAGATGATTTCACAGAAAACACAATCAAAAATCTTAAATCTAATCATAAAATCAATAAAAAACTTGGAAAATGCAGAAATATCTAAAATGATGGTTATCCATGGTTTTCCATGCAAAAACCATTTAGGCACAATTGTAGTTATATG
Organism: Macaca mulatta; assembly: GCF_049350105.2. Classification (NCBI taxonomy): domain Eukaryota; kingdom Metazoa; phylum Chordata; class Mammalia; order Primates; family Cercopithecidae; genus Macaca; species Macaca mulatta. The sequence continues at coordinate 51,929,166 of NC_133417.1, forward strand.
GCTAATATTTGAATTTTGATGACCCTTGTCTTCTCCATCTAAAAGATCCAGTCTTCAAATTTTCTTCAGTGATTTCTGGGATTGTTTCACATGCACTTAAGCCAAGTTTGTTTGTTTTCTTTCATTCTGCTTTCTTTTGCTGTAGCATACTCTGTCACTCTGCCAGTCACTGAACTCTTCCACTCGTGGCTTTCTTGAGCCTTCAATTTATCAGAAGTGCCCACTGATCTGACGTAGAGTTAAGAAAATTGTTGATGGCTTATCTCTGCTAGGACATTGTTTTGTGGCCCCAAAAGAGTTCCATATGTCCCTCTGGACTTAGAGTACCCTTGATCCAATAAGCCCAGTTGGCTTCTAATTGTTCTTCCTCTTTTTTAGGGCATTAATTACAGACCTTTGAGAAAAGTGTGGGGACATAAGCCATAGTGCTCTCCATTTATCACCCTTTATGTCCAAAGTCTCCCCCAGCCCTCCAATATATATATAGGACCAGGATGTAATTTGCAAAATTCTTATGAAAACACCTGTATCTAAAAAATATGCTTGTTTTCTAAATGCATGTATTAGAAAATGAAAGGAAAATGTCTCCCCCAACCAAATGTCTTCAATAAGAATTAGATGGCTTTATTTTTCACATTTCATCTTGAAAAATTCAGAATACTGGAATATTTTGAGAAAAGACAACTCACTAATAAAGAACTGAAAACCACTGTATTACAAGCAAGATACAAATACATTCATTAGTACTGTGTGAAGAGAATAAGATGATGGTAGAAAAACCTACTGATATTTGTCTCTTGGAAACTTTAATTTTATTGCATTTAAAAGAATCAGTTAAGAAGGACTAGAAAAGAAAACAGAGACAGTGTATATTTTATCAAGGTCCTAAAAACACATGCTGGCTCGCTGGCTAAATGGATGGATGGATGGATGGATGGATGGATGGATGGATGGATGGGTGTGCAGATTTTTTTTGTTTTGTTTTGTTTTTAGGCACAGTTTCACTCTGTTGCCTAAGCTGGAGTGCAGTGGCACAATATTGTCCCACTGCAACCTCTGCCTCCCAGATTCAAGTGATTTTCCTGCCTCAGCCTCCCGAGAAGCTGGGATTACAGGTGCACACCACCACTCCTGGCTAATTTTTGTATTTTCAGTAGAGACAGGGTTTTGCCATGTTGGCCAGGCTGGTCTCGAACTCCTGACCTCAGGCAATCTGCCCGTCTTGGCTTCCCAAAGTGCTGAGATTACAGGCATGAGCCACCATGCCTAGCTAGACTGTCTATTCTCTGTTTGTGATATTATATGGTATTAGGTAAGCAAGCCTGCTGATGGAATGGGTGTGATGAGGGATTGGATAGAAAGAAAAAAGTCAAAGATAATCTTTAGTTTTTTACTTGAAAAAATTAGTGAATAATAATGGAATATACTTTTAGAAATTGAGAGACAATGTAGTTGGAGAGGTAAAAAAATCAAGGTTTTAGTTTAGCAGAGTTGTGTTTTAAATTTCTTTCAGATATCTACATAGAGCTATCTAATAGGTTGTTGAATATATTTGGGAAGTGTTAGGCAAAAGTCAAGTTTGTGAATACATACGTGTGAAGTGCTGATCTATAACTAGTATGTAGCATTATTAGATGTACGCAGTTACTTAGGTAGAAAGTGTGTATGAAAAATGGAGATCCCTGAGGCGTTTCAGCATTTACTGCAGAGGAGAAATAACTAAGTAAGTGTGGTGTCACAAGTCCAACAAGGTGTTTCAAAGGGGGCAATGTGGTCAGCTAGATACAAGATTCCTGCAGAAAAGTCAAGTGAGATAATGCAGAAAAGGAAGGCCCCTGCAGTTTGCTCTGTGAATCTTACTGGTGATCTTAATAAAAGCAGTTTCAGTGGAACTCAATAGAAGCATATTCATGATACATTATTTATTTTTATTTATTTATTATTTCTTTTTTGAGACGGAGTCTTGCTCTGTCACCCAAGTTGGAATGCAGTGGCGCGTTCTCGGCTCACTGCAAGCTCTGCCTCCCGGGTTCACACCATTCTCCTGCCTCAGCCTCCTGAGTAGCTGGGACTACAGGCACCTGACACCAAGCCCGGCTAATTGCTTGTATTTTTAGTAAAGACAGGGTTTCACCGTGTTAGCCAGGATGGTCTTGATCTCCTGACCTCATGATCCACCCACCTTGGCCTCCCAAAATGCTGGGATTACAGGCCTGAGCCACCACGCCCGGCCCTAAGTAATACATTATTAAGAAAACCATTTTTATCGTCAATTAGCATGCCATCATGTTCAGTCTATGTTGCACTATAATTTATTTTATTTTATTTTATTTATTTCTTTTTGAGATGGAGTCTCACTCTGTCTCCAAACTGGAGTGCAGTGGCGCAATCTTGGCTCACTGCAACCTCTGCCTCCCGGGTTCAAGCAATTTTCCTGCCTCAGCCTCCTGAATAGCTGGGACTTCCACAGGCGTGCACCACCATGCCCAGCTCATTTTTGCATTTTTAGTAGAGATGGGGTTTCGCCATGTTGGGCAAGATGATCTTGATCCCTTGACCTCATGATCCACCTGCCTCGGCCTCCCAAAGTGCTGGGATTACAGGTGTGAGCCACAGCACCTGGCCTCTATGTTGTACTGTAATTTATTTAAGAAATACTTTATAATATATATTTAGTTTATATCCATTTTTCAGTATTACATACAACATAATTATCACTCTCCTTGTACCTATAGTGTTACATCTTTGATCACTTCCCTAAGAAAAAGTCATAGTTGAGGTGTTTTTTAAATTTACAGATAATGAACATGGTAAATGTTTTGACTATATACTGCCAATTTTCCCCTCTCTATGCAGTTTAACTTAGAATATAATTCCAGATCTGGTGATAAAATACAAATACATGAACTAAAAATGAGTTATCTTGTTTAAATTAAAGTAGAGGTCTCCAACACCCAACAACCCAATTCATTCCTCTACACTTATTTTGAAACAATAATTCTTATTTAAAACAGTTATCCTTTTTTATACTAGAACTGACTTTGTTCAGCTTACTTTATGTGTGAGAGAGATTTGGAAAGAAAAAAGTCATATAATGCTGTAGTTTCTGTTACTTTGAGTCCATATTCTATGCATCTTGTACTGAACAAAGGTAAGGTTTGAGTAAAACCTATACATTCTGAATTATTTGAGCTACTAGGTAAACCTACTATTCAAACTATTGAAATGACATTCTGGCTAAAAAAAAACACTCAAATTTTAAGAAATAAATTCATCCATGTTATTTAAAAATATAATATAATAGAATCAGGGTTTAAAACAATCTATTGTGTTTATTTACATCTCACAGAGCAGTAACAATCAAAGTTAAATTAAAACATCCTCGGTGCTTGGCACATTGCCTGGCACTTCATGGGTGCTTAATAAATATTTGTTGAATGAACTCAGTCAGTTCAGGAAGAAATAACATATATCAACATTGCATTCTCTCCTGTGGATGAACAGCCTGTTTTGCAAGGTAGTCCAAGAATCAATAGTAATTACTTTAGGATTTTGATGAATTTGAAAAATTAACTTTAAAAGTGTGAATTAGGTTGTGTGTTGGCTTCTCTATCTCTACAGTTCAATACTTTCAATACTTTACTTTCTAAAATGAACGTACAAAAGCACTTTTTTTTCTCCAAGAGTAAAGTATCCTTTAGACACCAAATTAAACACCTTAGTTTATCTTTAGTGCATGGTAATTGAATAAATGCATCTTCCCAGTAATACCCACAATTTTATTTCTCCTATTACAAATGTTCATCCAACATGAGCATATTTTAGGCTGGTCAAAATCAACACCTCTATTAAACAGTATTTTCCTCCAGTCAATATTTTTCTCATTCAAACATTTACTTTCAGCAATCCTAAAACTCCAGCGATCTAAATATAGGCAACCTCAACTTGAAAAAATTCACAGCTAAAACTAACATATACTCTCTGCCAATCTGTGCACCAGCTGTGGATTAAAATGTGCTGAAAAGCAGAACATTTTGTCTCTCTTCAATGATCAAATAGTCTCTTGCAGCATATACAACTCTTCATTAAATGGGAGGAGGGGGTGCTGCAGGAGGGAGAGAAGAATCTGGGTGATTTATTTTGAGGTGTCCGGAAGGTGCTGAAATCCACTTAACTTACGGTTGTCACCTGGTTCTTTAAACAAAAAGCTATCTGAGTATTAAATAGAAACAAGGAGAGGAGTGGTAACTGAGTTAGATTCTTGGAAGGAGAGTATCTTTCTGACTTTTCCAAATTACTTTCAGATTTGCTTCCTGTTTACTTTCTGGCAAACATTTAAAAATATCTGCCCAAATGAGGTCGCATTTGCAGAGACTGTCGAAATTCCATGTAACTGCAAGGTTCCAGGAAAAAAATGACAGATTTATTACAGGGGTTAGCATTAGCCAAAGAGCTTGTTTAATTATTTTAAGTCTCTTGCAAAATGTGAGTTCTTTTTTAATTAATATAGCATTTACCAATATACATTCTTCTAATATTTGTAGCACAAAATTGCTCAAAATTGTTTCTACAATCCCATAGATCACAAATTCTTTACTTATTTACTCATTTTAAATGGCCTCAAAAACTGTACAGGGATTATCCAGCACAGAATGTCTCACTTTAAAAGGCTGATGCTAACCTGACCAGCATAATAGACAAATCGAAGCATAGCATCGCAAGAAAAAAATTCTTAAAACTGTTGACGGTAATATCATGCTGAATATTTTTTTCAGTTTGCACAATAGTCAAATTTTTGTAAAACTTTTGTCCAATGGCAGAACAATCTGTTTTACTTATTTAGCTCCTCAAAGTATAAGTTCTGTTGTTTTCTAACCATATGGCAAAACAGAATTGTCACTGTCTAATCATAGCTTGTATTATTTCATGTTAATGAGCAAAACTTAAGTTCTTCACCATAATTTTATAAATACAAAGGGTATGTATGTTAATCAAATTGCCAAATTTAAGATTATTATTCACTGAGAGTCAAAATGGAAGTCTTACACTAAATAAAAAAATAAGGAAAAGTATTTGTATGTGTGCATATCATTATGATATTTTTATGTAGATATTTTAACTTTAGATATTATCTCAATAAAGATAAAGAAAAATAGGAAATTTGAATAATATATCTATCTTTAAAATATGCAATTTATAAAGCAGAAACATGAAAAATCAAAGTAACATAAGTAGAATTTTTTCTTATATTTAAGCAGTACTTTATATTTTTAAAACGTCTTTTAACTATTTCATTGTGAACTTTACAATTAGTTTTCAAAATACAAAAACACACTGTTATTCTCAATTTTTAGATGAGAAGGCAGATACAGAAATTAAGTGATTTTCCACAATGTCTTACAACTGATCTCATGGTGTAAGTTGTTTTTAAACTTTCTTAAACTTCACACACACACACACACACACACACACCCCTCTGAATTACAATCAGATAGCCAAATAAAAAAAACTCCTACTTGCCATGTTTCTTAAGAGGACAATAATGCAAAAAATTGATATATGCATTAAAATAAAATGATATAGGCAAAGCAGGAAAAAAAGAAAAAAATGCACAAATGATTGGAAGGAAAAAGTGGTTGTCTTCTCTCTTCTTAATACAAAAAAAAATCTAATCAGAACTCTAAATGTGAATTTCATAAACACAAGGCCACACCAAGGAAATTAAGAGCAGCACAGTATAGGTTAAGGACCACTTAATGACAAAGTATAATCAGTCCATTTCAATTGACCTTTTAGAAATAATCAGCGTTTTTGTCATTGAGTTTTATACTTATTTTTTTCCAAGCAACTTAACTTCTCTATCCTTGACTAACCTGCAAAAGGATACAGAATTAAATATACAAATATACCACGTTACAGCTACCACTGATGTTCAATTCTTTTGATGGAGAGAGTACATAGCAATCATCTTAATGGAACTATATAAAAAAAGATCAGACTATCTTTGAAATCCAACATCAAAAGTTTTCTGAAATAAGCAGTTACAATTTTTTAAATTTAAGTTGTAAATATTAGGTATTACACAGAAATCAGAGGTAAACATGATTGATTCCAGACAATTTTCTCTGAAAATAAGAACTGGCCAAATGTTAAGCTCAATTAGACAGTTGTCTATATTATCTGGGGTTATGAAAGACCTTTTTGCTCTTACACTTTTTATCTTACAGCACCTCATGGTGTCTTAAATTCCCACTAGACTTAAGATTCTGAAGGTCGCTGAGCAAATGTCAATGTTATCAGCACACATTTTAACACATCTCACACTTCTAGTCCTTATCAGCTATCAACACCTCAACTTGGATTCATGTAAAAAAAAGAGCCTAATCAGTTACCTGGCAAAGAATAAAATAAAGAACTTACATATTATGATTGAAGCGAAAATGTGACAAATAGACTTTCTTGTGAGGTAGAAAGGGTAGATATAATTGGAAAAATAAGAGTGAAGGACAACCAGAGGCCAACAATGGGAAGAATTAGATATAGGTTACTCTGTCTTTGTCTTTTGCAGCTCCATGAAAAACTTCAGCTCTAGTCTCATCCTTGATTCTAAACTAGCCATTGTAATCTCAGAAATAAACCAACACATTAAGTATTTTGTTTCTCACATTTTTACCAAATCTCAGCATTTTCTCTATCACACATGTACAAGTCTGTGGAGTTGCCATGAAGGGTGTTAGGTAAAAGATTTCTACTTTAAGATCTCTGATACCTGGTATATCAGAGATATCTGATAACATATCAGGATATCTCCAAATGTGATATTTGCCTCAATTTTCCTGCCTGAAATTCTTTGCATGAAGCCCAGGTCTCTATGTCCACCACAACTAAATGTCACATGCTGTGAACAGCAAGAGGTTAGACCTTGTCAAAGCAGGATCTTGACTGAATGGGGGTTTATTGGAAGATGGCCAAGAATCAACCCAGGATGTACTACAGTCTGTAGTTCAGAGAGAGAGCAAAAAATTCACTCCAGTGGACAAGAAACAAACACATAAGAAGAATTACCAGCACAGTCTGATTTATTTTGATTTTTCTTGCCTAGTGGAGTCTTCCTCTGGTTTGTTTATTGTTTTTTTTCCTAATATTTGCTTTTTCTATTCTGTAAGTAATTCATGTTAACTAGAGAAGGCTTGGAAAACATGCAGATGAAACCATATACTACCTGAGATTTAACCACCTGGAGATAATCACTAATAACATTTTCATAAATTTCCTCCCAATCTGTTTTTTTTCTCTGCATACACAGTTGTAGATAAAAATATAGAGAGATGTTTTGCCTCAAATGCTGCATATGGTTGTATAAGCCTTATATCATTCAGTGAATTGTTGAGAATATTTTTCTAGTCCCTCAAATTCTATAACATGATTTAAAAGCTACAAAGTCAAGTCTAGTGTATGATATGCCACCTAAAGGTGCTGTTGACCCATAGGAACTCAGAGGCAAACTGATGTTGTTTAGTTCTTACCCATCTTCTCCTTTGAACACTGGAACACTTTTGGCTCTTGGCTGGGTTGAGCCAACCACAATGACACCACTGCCTATCTGACTTTGGGTGTCACGCATCCTACAATTCCTTCAGACCTATGAAATTGCACCTACTGGAAAAAGAAACATTTGCTTAATTGTCCACATCTTTGCACTGCCTCTTGGACTGTCTGGCCACCTGTGTCAGAGCGTCAGCTTCCACAGCCCCGTTTCTGCAATCCCACCTAATCGTGCTTTCCTCCCTGCATGTATTTGTGAGAAAGAGATAGCATATCTTATTTCTTTTTTTTTTTAACACACATGTATAACATTTATAGCAATGTTATTTACAATAGTCAAAAGGTTAAAACAAGTCAAACATCCATCATATGACAAATACATCAGCAAAGTGTGATATATCCACACAATAAGATATTATCTGGCAATAAAATGAAAATACTGACATGGGAGAATCCTAGAAACATAATTCTAAGTGAGGAGATCGGTCAAAAAGGATCACATATTGTATGACTCCATTTATATGTAATACTCTAGTATAAGCAAATCTACAGAGATAGAAAGTAGATTAGCCAACATCATCCTGATACCAAAGCCTGGCAGAGACACAACAAAAAAAAGAGAATTTTAGATCAATATCCCTGATGAACATCGATGCAAAAATCCTCAATAAAATACTGGCAAACTGAATCCAGCAGCACATCAAAAAGCTTATCCATCATGATCAAGTGGGTTTCATCCCTGGGATGCAAGGCTGGTTCAACATATACAAATCAATAAACGTAATCCAGCATATAAACAGAACCAAAGAGAAAAACCACATGATTATCTCAATAGATGTGGAAAAGGCGTTTGACAAAATTCAGCAGCCCTTCATGCTAAAAACTCTCAATAAATTTGGTACTGGTGGAACGTATCTCAAAATAAGAGCTATTTATGACAAACCCACAGCTGGCACAAGACAGGGATGCCCTCTCTCACCACTCCTATTCAACATGGTGTTGGAAGCTCTGGCCAGGGCAATCAGGCAAGAGAAAGAAATCAAGGGTATTCAATTAGAAAAAGAGGAAGTCGAATTGTCCCTGTTTGCAGATGACATGATTGTTTATTTAGAAAACCCCATTGTCTCAGCTCAAAATCTCCTTAAGCTAATAAGCAACTTCATCAGATTCTCAGGACACAAAATCAGTGTGCAAAAATCACAAGCATTCTTATACACCAATAACAAACAGAGAGCCAAATCATGAATGAACTCCCATTCACAATTGCTTCAAAGAGAATAAAATACCTAGGTATCCAGCTTACGAGGGATGTGAAGGACCTCTTCAAGGAGAACTACAAACCACCGTTCAACGAAATAAAAGAGGACAAAAACAAATGGAAGAACATTCCATGCTCATGGATAGGAAGAATCAATATCATGAAAATTGCCATACTGCCCAAGGTAATTTATAGATTCAGTGCCATCCCCATTAAGCTACCAGTAACTTTCTTCACAGAATCGCATATCTTATTTCTAAGCCTGTTTCTAGAATTAAAAGTGTACAGAGGAAATGTTAATGAAAACGCATTTATGCATGTTATTATCTTGCCTGGCTATCCCTAAACAGGTATGTATTTTAGTATGGCAGTTCCTAAACTCAATCTCCACACACAGGTAGGGGATCTTCTTTGGACTTTTTTCATATTCATTCGACAAGTATTTATTGGACACTTACTATGTGCCAATCACTGTTTCATGTTCCTGGTCTTTAAAGACTACATTCCAGGGAAAAAAAATAAGGAAAACAGACAAATATAATAATTACAAATATAAAAAATGTGATTGAGGCATCAAATGATAGGTTGGGTTAAAGAATAGTTAGGAGACCAACTTTAAAGAGATCAGGAAACACTACCCTGAGGAAATCTTCAGCACATTGTAGAGATTTGCTTTCCCCAGGATCCCAAAGAATTAAATTCACCTTCTTACCATTTTCAAAAGCACCTAATATGTTGCAGGGTAGGATCCTTAGAATCTTGCCATTCTTGCCTCACATGTCCTTCATCTCCACCAATGTTCAGTCAATGCACCTTCTCATTAAAATATCTATTTCTACCTCACCTGAAGCACTTAAATACCTGCAGTGAACGAGTTAAATGATTAAAAATGCATTTTTCTTCCCAGTCTGTAGCAGTTCAATACATGAATTATGTCTTTGATTCTGGCAACTCTTCTGCAACTAAAAAGATGTTTGAGAAAGGAAAACAGGAAATGCCACAGAGAAATGTGTCTCTTTGTTTTTTTGGAGAAAAATCTTCCCATCAGTGGCACCCAGGAGAACAAAATGAAATATGCTAGTTTAAGAGTTAGCCAAACCTTGGAATTGGATTCTAGTTCTGCATCTTGCTTACTGTGGTGAGCTCAGTAAATTACTGAACCACACTGAACCTCAATTTCCTCCTCTATAAAATGAGAATACAATACTCTATGTAATGTAACTCTAAGAATTAGAAATAATATATGTAAAGCACTTAGCACAGCACCCTCTCACATATCTCTGGATAAATAGCTATTGTTACCATTTCTTAACAACCTCATGAGTAATGTATGAATTGTTATCCACATTTTATTTATACATTATCCTCATGGTATGCCAACCATGCCCAGAGAGGTTCAATAACTTGCCCAGAATTAGAGTCAATGTGAGGCTTTAACTCCCAAACTGTGCTCTTAACTATGGTTACAGCACTATAGAAAAGATAATTGTAGAGTAGCACATTAGTCAATTTCATTGGGTTGCATATCTGGTGCAAGGCTATCCATTCAAAGAAGCACTTGGCAGATGGAGTATTACGTGGTGCCAGGATGCGCCTTAAAATCAAGAACCATGCCTGATTGACACTGAGAGTACTGATTTGCCTACAACTGCCTTCACTCAAGCAAGACTGAGCTCAAGGGATGGCATGAAAGCAAGAAGGGTAAGGAAGGTGAAATCCAGTGGATTACCATAATCCCTCATGTTCTCAAAGGAGTACACATATGCACCAAACATCAGTGAAGGAACCTAATGCAGACCACATTTTAAACATATTTTACATATTATGATGGGGAAAAAATTTTAGTTGAAAAGATTTGTCCAGATGTTGCAGTGCCCTAGCTACCAAGCAGGATTATATACAGGTCAGGAATCTTTTCTTAGGTGAAAAGGATTGGCACTAAAGAGAAAATGACAGTGCTGAAACCGTTAGATTGTGGTTCAGGCAGAACTGAGGAGCAGGAACCATGGCAAAAATTCAAGCCTTTGAACAGAGTCACAGTGCGGACAGGAAAGAGAAGAAAAGGAAAGCAAAGGCGCACTGCCTCGCAGGGAAAGAACACTCCTGGGGCTTTGGCCATACATAGGTTTCTTGGTAGCAAAAGCTTTGGGGGAGCAACAAAGATCCCAGCAGTCCAAACCCTTTGATACAGCAGTCTACCCAAGTGAGCTCTCCTGAAATTGTTCCTGACTATTCTGATGAGGGGCCCTTCAAACTGATTTCTGGATTTTTTGACACAATCCCAGTTACTCTGTGATCTTTTTGTTTGTTTCCAGGACAGGAAAAAAAAAAAAAAAAGTTCTAGACTTGTATGTTTCCTGCCTTAGTTCTGGAATCAATCATTTCTCTGAGGAGCCCCGGTTGCATTTAATGGAGAACAATATTGAGAAGTCATGATCTGGGCACTAAGACTGTTCATTCTTGTTAAGATTTTGCTGCTCCCAGGCCCCTGAAGTAGAGAGAGGTAGGAAAGGTATGTAGTCATGCATCACTTAACAGTGGGGATACATTCTGAGAAATGCATCATTACACGATTTTGTCACCATGGAAACATCAGAGTGTGCTTACACAAACCTAAATGGTATGGCTTACTACTCACCTAGGTTATATGGTACAGCCTATTGCTCCTAAGCTACAAACCTGTATAGCATTTTACTGTATTGAACACCTGTAGGCAATTGTAACACAATGGTAAGTATTTGCATATCCAAACATAGAAAATGTACAGTAAAAATACAGTATTATAATCTTATGGGACCACTGTCATTTATGTAGTCTGTCCTTGACCAAAATATCACTGAGTAGTACATGACTGTATACGAGTGTGTGTGTATGTATACCATAACTTACATCTATATTTATTTATGAATCCATATATATTAAAAACTTCAGAAATCATTCTAGTTTTATTCATTTCCATATTTGTAACTCTCTTCTGATACCTGGATCACCATGCCTTTAGCAGAATTACTTATTTGATAAAACTCCTGTGTATTAGTCTGTTCTCAAGCTGCTAGTAAAGACATGCCTAAGACTGGGTAATTTATTAAAAAGAAAAAACAGGTTTAATAGACTCACAGTTCCACATGGCTGGGGAGGCCTCAAAATCATGGCAGAAGGTAAAGGAGGAGCAAAGGCACGTCTTACATGGCAGCAGATAAGACAGCATGTGCAAGGGAACTGTGTTTTATAAAACCATCAGATCTCATGAGACTTATTTACTGTCATGAGAACAACATGGGAAACTCCCCACCCCATGATTCAACTACCTCCCATAGGGTCCCTCCCATGACATATGGGGATTATGAGAGCTACAATTCGAGGTGAGATTTGGGTGGGGACACAGGCAAACCCTATCACCCTATGTCACCAGTCCCCATCTCCAGCTTTGCATAGATGCCCTCCTCACTTCACCTAGGCTCTGACCCCCAGGCCCGGGCCAGGCTACTCCCCATGGCCTGTGTGGAAGCCTCCATCCCGTCTCCAACTCAGATAGCCCAAGTATAGTAACTTATTCAAGTATAAATAGAATAAAAATGTCCATAACTTTGAGTATCTATGGTCTACATTTCATTTTTCAGTATTTAGGAAAAGTTGATTTGAGTAGTTTTCTATTTAGTTTCTAATAAAGAACAATCTTCCCTGTGATACCCTGTATTTGTCTAATACAGGGGCTTGCAAGCAGATTGTGGGACAAATCCTGCCTATGGCCTGATAGTATACAGCCTGTATACTAGTTGTATATAGATAATATATATACAATATACACAGTTAGTATACAGCAATCTAAGAATGGTTTTTACATTTCTTAAGGGTTGTAAAAAAATATATGTGACAGAGACCATATGTGATCCGGAAAAACTTAAGTATTTACTATCTGGCTCTTTACAGAAAAAGTTTGCCAGCCCTGGTCTGGGATATCTTACTGCTCTGCCAACTTGGCTAACTCATTTACCAGGAGGTAGTGACATAAAATGAAATAAGTTTCTGAGCTGCTTTAAGCTTCAAGGACTAAATAAGTTGCAAGTAACCAGTGAAATTGCCATCATATCAAAACAGAAATAATGAATAACTTGCAAAATCATCAGTGAGAACAGGATAGTGCTAAAGATACAATCTAAGTCACCCCACCCCTTATCTTAGACTAAACATGCCAAGCTCCATTTGCCTCTGATTTGCATGGTCATTAGTGGAAGCCCGGCCTCCAATACTATTTATTTCAATAAACATCTTCTTATGTAAAATCCTAATGCTTGATTATATGAATTCATATAATTACAGAATTAATGGAGTATAACCCTAATTCAAATTCAAAATTAAGTCAATTTTGAACTAAAATATAATTGATTGCAAGAATTACATAACCCTAGAAGTAGAGTGCTTCAGAAGAACAAGGTCATTATTTCTTAGCTACATGCCAAATAATAATAGGGTGGGAGGGTCAAATTGTCATCTTTGAACTAATATAGCACCCACTTATTAGTAAACCTTGTAGGGTCAGGTGCAGTGGTTCATGCCTATAATCCCAGCACTTTGGGAGGCCGAGGCAGGCAGATCACCTGAGGTTGGGAGTTCGACACCAGCCTGATCAACATGGAGAAATCCTGTCTCTACTAAAAATACAAAATTAGCCGGGCGTTGTGTCGCATCGCTCTAATCCCAGCTACTCGGGAAGCTGAGGCAGGAGAATCACTTGATCCCGGAAGTGGAGGTTGCGGTGAGCCAATATCATACCATTGTACTCCAGCCTGGGCAACAAGAGCAAAACTCCGTCTCAAAAATAAATAAATAAAATAAATCTTGTATATTTGGTTTACTACTTTGTATTAGAAACCCATAGGCCTGGTTTCTTAGAGGCAAAATTGCAGTTTACGGATGAAGATAAGAAAAACCCATTTACATGGCTACAGTAAAAAGTGGAAAGCACAGAAACCGCTCCAAAGCTCTGCTAACAAAAGCATGCCTGACACAATTTTCTTTCTTCACCAACACAAGAGAAAGAAAAGCTATGCTCAGCATTGTTTATCAATTTAAGTGCATTAATTCTATTTTCCACATATTGTGATTTCCCTGCCTTAAAAACAAAAAAATCTCTTTTTTTTGGAAGAAAGGTTTTAAATAGCTTCAGTCTGTTCCCTTTATTTTCTTTTCTCACCCAAGCAGTGCCCTCAGACAATTGGGGGCATATAAAGGAAAAGTAATATGAAGGGGGGGAAGAAATAACAACTCAAAAAAAAAATATTCACAGTGCCATGAATTCATATTCCACTATTAGTTTACAGTCTCACATAACAGCTTAGGCTGAAATGTGAGTTCCAGTACAATGCTTGTACTAATTGTTCTGAATAATTCAGGTTTTATCACTTTCCAGGGCCTCTCTGAAGTGGGGTTGCTGGAAGCCATATTTGCTTCTTCAGCACCCACAATATGATGATTGTTATGCTGCAAACTACACAGTGAGCCGGAGCTGCTTGATTTGGAAGGCCGAACAGAGGAGAAATTTGAGAGCATCAGCCAGTCTGAGAAACAAACCAGTGTTTAGTGCATTCCACATACACTAAGATTGGAATCTTACCTGAGTTTATGGATTGCTGTGCATAGTCTACTTTAACAAGGTTAGAGAAATCTCTAATTGCAGTTTTTGTTTTCTTTGGCTCAAGAGTGAAATTCTGAAGCAGGTGATGACTCGAAATAGGTCCCAGAGAGAATAAAGAAAGAAAATTAGCAAAATAAATAAATAAAAATAAATTTAAAAATACCTCATTCAACTGCTTTGTCTGCGTAATAACATTGAGCATGACTGTCACTCTGAAGACATATTAGCTCATTTAGGTAATTAGTGTGAGCAGCATGTTTCCCTACTTATTCCATTCAATTATAGGGTTCTCACTTTGTCATTACTGGAGTGTCTTAATGTGACTTGTAATTAGTGTAATTACAATCCAATGTTAATTATATCTGCCACTTAGACATAATTTTATATAGTAATGGTCTCTAATCTCAATAACCTTATTATGTTGTTTATTCAAACAGGAATTAAGTCTTCTTTCATGCTTCAAATATGGAGATTACAAAAAAGTACCGCTTGTGTCATTTTGATGGTTATGACAAGGGAATCTCTGAAATAGCAAAATCATATTTGAGACAATGTCTGCATGTGCAAACAATTAACAGCAGTTCCTCCCTGTTTCCGGAAATATGCCTATGTATCTCCAAATAACTGTGTTTAGAGGCAGTTTGAGCCTCGACTTGCTCATGAATTCTGGGAAGAACTAATGCGTGTACATGTTGTAGAAGCCTATTACTGTGGTTCTGTTTATTAGAATACCAAATACACTCATTGCTGGCCATTTAATGGACCATTGCTCCGAGTAACTAACCACTGTATACAATGTAATAATATCACCTTGCATTTTAAGAGCACATTATCTTTTAAAGTGCTTTTAAAAATATTATTTCAGTTAATCTTGGAAACAACTTCATGGGAATAGTGATGGTAGGTATCAGATCATTGCAATAGATTGAATAAAAATGAAAGGACATTGGCCATGTTCACTTAACAAGGGAAGACCTATTAATCAGAAGCCAATTTAGCAGAGCCATTAATAGCATGGGCTCTACAGTTAACATTTCTAGATTTTGAATCCCAGCTCTTCCACCTGAAAATTTAGGGCCCTTCAGTAAGTTTCTTAACTCCTCTAACCATCAGTGTCCTCATCTGTATGTCAGAAATAGCAACAAGATCTAATCCATAGAATGGTTACAAGGATTAAATGAGCTATAGAGAAAAAGCTTAAAACAGTTTTGGCCACAAACTAAAAACTAAATAAATATTGGCTGCCATTATTGTTACTCTCAACAGCACTCTCATCTCTTCATTTGTGACCCTATATTTTTTCCCATAAACCACATCACTTTCTTATAGATTTCCTTATGCTAACTACTAATTAAAGGTTTGATCTATACACTGCATGTTTTGTGTGCAGATAGTATATTCATTTAGAAATAGATAACTCTGACCAAGAACTATTCAATAAAGCTAAAAGGAAGGATCCTTTAGCCAACTCAGCTGTTATAAAAATGCAATACCAAGAAATTCCTTAGGAAAAGATTCAGTGGTTTTATTGCCACAAGCACCAACACTTCACACTTCCTGACATACTCAGAGTGGTACTTCTTGTTACTATATTTCATGAATCCTGAAAAACTTAACACAGCCAAATGCAATAGTATGTGCAAAGTAGTCTTTACACACAGGCCTACAAAAATATTGGTTATTATTTATTTAACAGATCTCAGTAACTGTATTTTTAACAGAAATATTAAGTCAGAATGTTAAGATTTACAAATCTTTCCTTTTGAGCTTTCTCATTGCTTTTAAGCTCAAGTTTCTATCCTGATTTTCCAGAAACAAATAGGTTGCATACCAAGTTTTGAAATGCCTTGCCTTCTCTTAATGTATGGTAATTTCTCTGATGAAGTTGACAAAGATTGAGTATTCTCATCATCTATTCAGTAATAAACAAGAAGACAGTTTTTGCTGCTAACTTCTCTAGGCTAACAACAACATCAACAATGAGCCACTACATTCCTGGCTATTTTTTAGGTCATTTTTAAAGTTCTCAGGTAGGGAAAATATTAGCTCTTGGAGTGTGCTCTAGGCTGGGGGAAATTGCTGGACCTGCTCGAAGTTGTAGAAGTATAAACACAACCTGTTGGGAAACCTTTGGAATGTGCCTTGCGGCCAGGGCACATTAAATACTAACTACCAGCTCTTCTGACTTTTTGTTTTATTTTTAATTATTTGCATGTAATGTTGAGACAATTTTGCTGAACAAACCAAAACAAAACAAAACACAACAACAACAACAATAACAACAACAAAAACACGAAGAGATATCAATTCCTCCCTCTCAATTCTTGGAGTAACTGCAATGACCCAGGTTTAGACTTGAAGCTTCAAAAGATGTGGATGAATTCTCACTCCCAGAAGAAACCTTCACAAGGAGGCATCAGGTTTTAACGTTTGCAAGTGCATGAAGACGGTCATCCCTTCAAGCTGCATGAGGGTTAAGAACTCACAAGCCCTCCAGCCTGTTGGCCATCCTTCTAATTAGTCACGGATTACCTCAGACTGCTTCTCCTAGAGTGCAAGTCTCCATTCTTGTCTGGAAACACTGCTATCGAGTGGTAGTGGTGTGCAGCTTAAGAAATAGAGGTAGTGGCCAGGCGCAAAGGCTCACACCTGTAATTCAAGCACTTTGGGAGGCTGAAGCAGGTGGATCACCTGAGATCAGGAGTTCAAGACCAGCATGGCCAACATGGTAAAACCCCATCTCTACTAAAAGTACAAAAATTAGCCAGGCATGGTGGTGGGCACCTGTAATCTCAGCTACTCAGGAGGCTGAGGCAGCAGAATCGCTGGAACCCGGGAGGCAGAGGTTGCAGTGAGCCAAGATCGCGCCATTGCACTCCAGCTTGGGTGACAACAGCGAGATTCCATCTCAAAAAAAAAAAAAAAAAAAAAAAAAAAAAAAAAAAAAAAAAAACAGAAAGAAAGAAGGGAGGGAGGAAGGGAGGCAAGGAAGGAAGGAAGGAAGGAAGGAAGGAAGGAAGGAAGGAAGGAAGGAAGGAAGGAAGGAAGGAAGGAAGAAAGGAAGGAAGGAAGAAAGAGAGATAGTATTCTCATGAAGAAACTCCCACAGGTTGACAGGAGGCCATGGTAGGAAAAGGTGTTGCTCAGAGGCTGATGATGTATTTCTATTCCTCTTCCCAGAATTGGGTAAGTTGGATACCTTGACAGTTCTCTTGACCACCTTATGGCTTACTTTCCCCATCTGAAATTATTTCTTGACTTCATCATTTTCCAAATATTCATGAAGACAAAATACAAAATTAAGTTATATTTATTAAATACTTTATGTTCTTAGAAAAAAATATGAGTTGCTAATAGTGGTGATGATTTCATAGGTGAGAGGTTGTCTGAGAAGTCAAAACAATGTTTGTCTAAAACGAGGGCAAGAGTTTGGAATTTATATATACATACACATATTAACAACAGGGATGATAGAATTGTGTAAGGCTTTGGGATCAGACAGGACTAAGTTCAAAGCCAGGCTCCACTGGTTTGCAGCTGCAGTGATGATGGACACTTAACCTCACTAAAAGACAGTTTCTTTATGTGTAAAATAGTGACATTAATAGCATCTTGAAAGGGCTACTGTGAGGATTATATGAGATGATGAATGTCATGTACTTAGCAGGTTCTGGACTCAAAAAGGGCAACTGTTATGATGAGAGTAGACCATGATAATGAACATCAATTTTATGCTACCTGCCATAAGAAACAATTAGAAGGTTCTAAAATATGAAATACTTTATGGTTTCAGAAGATTATTCTGTTGTGAAGAAAATGGATGAATGGTAATAGTCTAATGCAGGGAAAATTATTGGGAGACTGTCATCCAGGTGAAGGAAAACAGTTGTTTGGATATGAATTTTTGCAGTAGAAGTGGTGACAGGTGAACAAATACAGGCGATATTTTGGAGGTCTCATCAAGCGGACTCTGATGGCTTGGATGTGGGATGTGAGAAGAAGAAGGATCCAGGTTTTGAGCCGGAGCAGTTGTGTGGATGGTGGTGTGATGTAGCAGATGCTGTGGTGTGCTGCCCAAATCCTTCCTTCCCACGTTCAGGAAAAAGGCACTCATTCCCCAGCCTCTGGGAGTGTTGGCTGCTGACTGCTCATAGCCAAGTCCCTCCCTGGAAACTGCTCTCAGCTGAAAGTTGCTGCCTTGCCCAAAGCTGAACATCCTTCCCAGAGACAGCCTCTAGACAAAGACTGGTAGATAATAGGCTAAAAAGGCTTGGCCCGCTAAAATGTGGAGCAAAATTCAGAACAATTCTAAAGTGCCACCCAGCTCAGAGATCTCCATAGGTGCATTTGAGGCCTTTGTTGTGGAATGCAGTTCTGTTTCTTTCTCTGTCCAATCTTGCTTTCCACTCCCTCAGATGGTGTGGTTCCAGAAAACCCTCCCAACAATTTCCTTTACGCAGATCTCTGCTTCAGAATCTGTTTCCAGGGTATCCAACCTGAGAGGATTTGTGTTAGTTGAGGCTCTACCAGCAACATCTAAAAATGGGATGTTGGAACTAGATCATCACCTGCTAGCAGGCCAGCCATGAGGGCCCCTTCCCTGATAGACGTCGATAGTATTGTAGCATGCTATAATGGGTCCCTTGTTACAACTGTCACAATTAATGAAATGGAATGAAATACTGATAGAAAGGGAAGCACTGGTTAGTGCATTAGGTCATGTGATTGAGAGGTTCAAGACTATGGCTTTGCACGGCTTTCTGGAAGCTGTCAATGAACTGAACAAGTTAATGATAGTCCGAGGTTAAATGATCGCCAACTTGAAAAAATAAAACAAAAAAGTGGACGTTTTTGGCAGAATGTAAAGATATATTCACCTACCATAACTGCAGTGCACACAACATGTTTATTAAACTCAGGACTAAGGCAGAAGATTAGCAGAGCCCAGAGAAGATCAAATTCCCAACCACCAGAACATCTTATAACTATGGTCAAGGTTCTGATTGAGAAGAAGTGAGATCCTCAGACGTAGGATGGGGCTATTTGAGTGGCTAAACAAAAAAAAAGTTGAGTCACTAGGTTTCCCTGAACTGACTTCCCTGAAGAAGTGGTCTGTCCTCCTGGTTAAAGTGTAGGTGTGCTCCACTATTGTCCAATGAACATATCAAGGCATCTGCTTTGCAGGAGAACATTCCTCCCTACCTTCCTAAATGGGCTGTAGACCAATAATTATAAAAATATGACATAATCTAGTTGCAAGACTGTTGGGTCTGTTTAGAGACCCAAGGTATACATACTAAAGGAGCTTCAGGATACATCCAGCGTATTCCAACAGAGGTGGAGAGGTAAGTATGGACTTGGATTCTGAGACTATGGGTCAAGAGGAGGAGGGCAGAACATAAAGTTGGAAAAGGGATCATTTCTTTTTAAAAATCATGTTAATATATTCATTGAGATAAATTTGTTGATAGGGAAACACTATCCTTTGACAACACTAGATTTAACACTACTATATCACTGAACTCAGAGCTCACTCAAAGAAGCAGAACCAACAGGAAATTGTGCCTGTGTGTATACCATGCATACACATGTATGCACATGTATATGTACATGTATACATACATATTTTTACAAAGAAATTGGCTTACACACTTATCGGGGCTAAGTGTGTTCTAATTCATGGAGAAGGCAGTCGGTAAGGGAAGATCAAGAGCGAGATGAAAATTCACAAATACAGACCAAAGTTGTAATCCACAATTATTTCTGTCTTTCAGAGAAGCCTCACCCCTGCACTTAGGGCCTCCCAGATGGATAGTGCCTCTTACATAAAATCAACTGATTAAGAACTTTCATTATATCAGCAAAATCCCTTCACAGTAACACCTAAATTAGTATTGATTAAAAAACTGCAACTTTTTGGGAGGCCGAGGCAGGCTGATCATGAGGTCAGGAGATCGAGACCATCCTGGCTAACATGGTGAAATCCCATCTCTACTAAAAACACAAAAAATTAGCCAGGCATGGTGGTGGGCACCTGTAGTCCCAGCTACTCAGAAGGCTGAGGCAGGAGAATGGCGTGAATCCGGGAGGCGGAGTTTGCAGTGAGCCAAGATCACACCACTGCACTCCAGCCTTGGTGACAGAGCGCGACTCCGTTTCAAAAAAAAAAAAAAACTGGGCACTTTAGCATAGCCAAGGTGACGCACCAAAAAAGCCATAGCCCATGTTTTCTTGGCTATCACACAAACAGCACAAATAACAAAGTAAAAAATTAGATAAATTTGACTTCATTAAAATTAATAACTATTATATTTCAAATGACATCATCAAAAAATTAAAAGACAACCCACAGAATGAGTGAAAAAATGTGCAAATCACATATCTCATAAGGAACTTATATCAGGAATATGTAAAGATCTCTTAAAACTTAAAAAACAAATAGCCCAATTTAAAATTAAATTAAAACATGCATTTCTCCAGTCTTATTTTATGTGTCAATAGGCATGTGAAGACATTTTCAACATCATTAGTCATGAGTGAAATGCAAATAAGAACCACAATGTGAAATCACCTCACATCCCACTAGGATGATTATAATAAAAACAAATAAATAACAAGTTTTAAGGAGGATGTGGAGAAATTGAAACCCTCAAACACTGCTGGTAGGAGTGTAAAATAGTACAACGACTTTGGAAAACAGTCTGGCAATTTCTTAAAAGGTTAAATATAGAATTGCTATAGGATCCAGAAATTCTACTCCTAGGTGTGTACGCAGACTAATTGAAAACATATGTCCATATAAAAGCCTGTACATTAATGTTCAGAGAAGCAATATTCATAATAGTAAAAATGAAAACAAAAAATATCCAACAGATAAGTGGATAAACAAAATGAGGCATATACATACAATGAAATATAAACAGCAATAAAAAAGGAATGTTGTATAATATGTGCTATGACATACATGAACCTTGCAAACATTATGCTAAGTAAAAGAAGTCATCACAGAAGGCCGCATGTTATGTGACTCAATATATATAAAGTATCAAAAAAATACAGCAGGCAAATCTACAGGACAAAAAGCAGATTAGTGGTTGCCTAGAAAGGGAGAATGAGGAGTGATATCTAAAGAGTACTGGGTTTCTTTCTAAGGTGATAAAAATGCTCTAAAATTAGTTGTGGTGATGGTTGAACAATTCTATGAGTATTCCAAAAACCATTAAATTGAACACCTTTAATGGGTAAATTGTATGGTACATGAATTATATCTCAGTAAAGCTGTTTGTTATAAACAAACAAACAAGCAAACAAAAGGCACCACCAACACCCTGGATTAGAAGCTGGGAAAGCTAGAAAAAGTAGTCATTCACATGGAGTGAAATGCTAGAACTGCCATGTAAGATGGTGGAAGAAGGGACTCAAAGACTTGCGGAAGTAGTATGTTTGAGTGGACATACTACCTACAGGGACAACCTCCGCTGACTTTATTCTGTGATAGAGCCTATAGGAATGTCCTTTTATCAAAGTGATACAGAATGCATTGGTAGAAAGGGCCCAATACCACGAAAACCCTACCCCTGATTGTATAAAGAACACTGCTAGCTTCTGATATACTGTAGCAGTGCAATTAAAACCTTCACAGTGTGAGAACGTATGGAATACTGGTGCAAGGGAATAGACTGGTTAGTAAAATATTTCAAGAGGTTTTGGCAAACAATAATTAAAAGAACTATCAAATAAGCTGAGACTTCTCTTGCAACTACATTGCACTTTTCCCTCTACCTACTCTTGCCTTCTGACTGTTCATTCCCTTACAGGTGTTGTACTCAAAAGCACAGCCTAATAAAATGTCTTCACACAAATCTCCATCTCGGGAAACCGGAACAATATTGGGTCATTTGCTGAAATGAAAAGAGTACAACAGAAAAATAAAAATCAGTGGGAATGGTTGGGCATGGTGGATCATGCCTGTAATCCCAGCACTTTACAAGGCCACGGCGGGAGCATCACCTAAGTCCAGGAGTTCAAGACCAGCCTGTGCAACATAGTGAGACCTCATCTCTTCATCTCTACAAAAAAATCAAATTAACTAGGCCTGGTGGCATGTGCCTCCTATAGTCCTTGCTGCTTGCAAAGCTGAAGTGGGAGTATTGTTTGAGCCCAGGAGGTTGAGGCTGCAGTGAGCCAAGACTGTGCCACTGCATTCTCAGCCTGGGCAACAGAGCAAGACTCTGCCCCCACTCCCAATAACAACAAAAAAAAGGTGGGAAGAAAATCAAGGAAAACCAACAGGGGGTGGGTGCTGGGGGAGATACTAAACCCACACACATAAATTCTCAGTAAAAAAAGAAGTAGAGAAAGTAACCTAGAGTGCTATCTTATTCTTTCTTTCCATCTATTTGGCTGATTTGCTCAAGATCCTTTCTGGACTATAATCTAAGACTAATTTCTAATATTTCTTTCTGTCCTCTAAGATATGTATGTGTTTTCATTGGACAAATAGCAAATTCTTCTTTCTTATTTTGTGAATAAGATAAATGAGACTAAGAAGGCTGTGAGACTAGGAAAGGACTCTTGGGATATTTAATGATTTTTGAAAATCACAGTAATTTTGATATATGAAAATATGATTTTTCTCTTCTCTTTTAATTACAATTATTTTTTTAACCAACTCTGTCATGTCATCATTTTCATTATCAAAGAGTCTATTTTCTGTGTGGTAATGCAGGAGTGGGGATAATTACTAGAATAAGAGAAAGTAAGGGGTAGTTAGTAAAGGAATTGTCAAACTATCAATTGATGTTATGACTTATTTACCTGCCACATTCAAGGATTTCTGAAGTTTTCTGCTTCCTACCTTTTATTACAGTTTTGATATGAGATTTAAAAATCATCTACCAGCTGGCACAGCAGCTCATGCATGCAACCCCAGCACTTTAGGAGGCTGAGGTGGGCCTCCTATCACCCTAGGTCAGGAGTTCAAGACCAGCCTGGCCAACATGATAAAACTCTATCTGTACTAAAAATACAAAATTAGCCAAGTATGGTGGTGGGTGCCTGTAATCCCAGCAACTTGGGGGGGCTGAGGCAGGAGAATCGCTTGAACTCAGGAGGCAGAGGTTGCAGTGAGCTGAGATCGTGTCACTACACTCCAGCCTGGGTGACAGATTGAGACTCTATCTAAAAAAATAATAATAATAAATTATCTTCTAAATATAGTATATGATATTTTCTAGTTTAAATTTCCATCACTATTTTCCTAGATCTGATTAATGTGGTGAAAGGGTCACAAATCTGAATGCCCAAAGAAACCATACCAGTAAAGATAAAAGCCAGATAATGGATAAGATTTTAAAAAGTGAAATGAGTGTGAAAAAAGTGTGAACTGGGACGCAAATTTTGTTTAAAGGGAGCAAACACTACCCAGTTCCAGCCAGATTGATATCCTGTGGGAAAGTGGGCACACTGGACCAGATCTTGCTCTGTCGCTCAGGTTGGAGTACAATGGCAGGATCTCTGATCACTATAACCTCTGCCTCCCAGGTTCAAGCAATTCTTTTTCCTTAGCCTCCCAAGTAGCGGGGACTACAGGCATGCACCACAATGCCTGGCTAATTTTCTTTTTCTTTTTTTGTATATTTAGTAGAGATGAGCTTTCACCATGTTGGCCAGGCTGGTCTCAAACTCCTGACCTCAAGTGATCTGCCTGCCTTGGCCTCCTAAAGTGCTGAGATTACAGACATGAGCCATCACATGTGGCCATTGACCATTTTTAAATGTTGACAATTTAAAAAAAATTAAACAATTTGTGAGTGTATCAGTCAGCTCAGACTTTCACAACAAAATTACTTGGATATTTATTTCTCACAATCTGGAAATCTGAGATCAGGATGCCATCATGGATTCTGGTAGGGGCTCTCTTCCTAGTTTGCAGATAGCCACCTTATTGCTGTGTCCTCACACTGCAGAGAGACTGAGACAGCAAGTTCCCTGGTGCCTTTTATTATAAAGGCACTAATCCACCATGAGGGCTCCATCCTTATCACCTCAGCTAAACCTAATTATCTCCCCAAGAATTTGGTATGGAGGGTGGAGAAGGGGACACAATTCAGATGATAGCAGTGGTCAAATAAACAACAGGCTGCAAGTGCATGACCATCAAAATAGGTATTTACTAAATTACCATATTCATCTTTTTTTAATAATTACTGTTACACTATTATGCCTCTTCTTAAAATCTTTATTAGAAAAACTTGTGTGTCATCATACAACACTGACTCTGCAGAGGATGTTCTTTGGGTTGACAAGATCTCCTTAGACACTAGGCCTGCTCGTTGGGCAGGTCCTCATGTAGATATTAGAGTATGTACAGTTCTACACTGGCTCTTCCACAGTCATGATATTCCTCGCCCAGACGCTAAAGTCCCTGTGGTCTCTCTGCCTTGTATACTCATTTTTGTACACTATTTTCCCAACCTACAATGATGCAGTTAATTCTTTCTAACCTCAGGTCAAATGTCCCTTCCTCAAATGAGAATTCTGTATCATCCAGACTTTGTCTCATCTTTCTGCCATATGTTTCCATAGCAACCCAAGATTTTCCTTTAAAGCTTCTACCACAGTTTTAAATTTTACATTTATTTGTGAATCTCCATCCCACAACCAGACTGAAAACTTTGTGAAGCCAGAGCTCATGTCTGCTCACATCACCATTACAACCCCAGTGCCTAGTATTGAGCCTACCTTATATGGTGATTGATAAAGTAAGTGTTGAATGAATGAAAGTATCTTCCATAGAGATTATCCAAGAAAGGAGAGAGATAAGCACATGCTTCTACCCACCATTATTTTTGTACAAAACATATATTATATTAATTTCATTACTATAACATAAACATTATTTTAAGTTTGTATGATACATACAAAGATTGAAAGAACTATAGAGTATGTGTCAGTACCCCAGTTCATTGCTATCACTGTCTGCCTAACTAGATTTTACTTTTGCTATAAATAGAAAAATTGTACTCTCCCTTAGGTATTCATTTCCTACTTTTAGCTTTTGAGTGATTTACCTTGCTCCTTAATCCAACCAACTTATCCAGAAACATCAATGCTTACCACAAAGTTTTGCTGTTCTAGTTAGAGTGACTTGCTAGGACTTTATCCACTTCGGACACCACTGGTGGTTGGAAATCTCAGCTCATCAGTATACTGCAAACTTTGTTGAATCTTGCTTTATACCTGTGACAGCCTCCTATCCTCTGTCTTGTCAGCAATATATACAATCCAGAAAGAACCCCTACATTACAACATTTAAGTATGCCTCTCTCTTCCCCCTATGATTTTCTTTTCTCCTATTCCAGTGAGAGATTTTGTCAGTTACACTCATCTCTCCTCAATAAGTCATTCCTCTCTTAATTTTCCCTTTCAGTTGAAAGAAAGTGTCAAGTCTTCTCTTTCTAAATGCGGATTTTTTTTCTAAATTTCCTGCTTACATCTTAAAATAAACAAGCACATATACCTTAAAATGAAATATTAAAATAAACGCTTGAAGACAGATAGAGCTGCAGAATTAGTATTGTGAGGTTTATCTTTTAAAGATGAGCTTAGAAAATTTGCTTTGATTTATAAGTTAATTTGCCTCAAAGACATTGTCAAAATATTAAACAGTCAACAATTTTATAGGGGACCTATTTAAGATACTATAGTCTTAAGTGCCGATGGGTCCCTGAGCTCACAGAGTTTATTTACAGTGTAGTCAGAGAGAGAAAAAAAAAAAAATGGTTTCTAAATAAAAATAAACTAATTGTAGCCTCGTATGCTGAAAATAAAATCATATAAAGAGTCAGAAAGTCTATGCTATTGGTCTTGGCTCCTTAGAAATTTAGGCAAATTACTTAATCCTTTGTTTTCCCACATAACAAAAATAGGGATTATATTCACCCTATCTCACAGAATAAAAAAGAGATAATTTATGTGAAATTGCTTTGAAATCTAAAATATGCATACTATGTAGGGTAAGGTATTAAGATAAATAGCAGTACAAGGTATCTGATCACCAAATGTTCATCACTGAAAGAGACAAGTATTTAAGATTTATGGTCAGAGAAAGCATCACAGAGGAGGTGGGAATTCTTGAAGTAGGTGGCATTTAGATTGACAATAGCATGGCATCCAGGTAAGCATAGAAAGGTGAGTTAAAAACTTGCTGTATAAAATACTCTCTTTCCACTAATATGTTATTACTCAGTAGGGCAGAATTGCAGATTGAGGAAGCAGAAATAAAAATCACAAAGGAGCATCCATATAAAATGCAGATAGTAAAGTCATAGGAGGTAGACATATGTGCGTGCACACACACACACACACACACAGAGCAAGCGAGAGAGAGAGAGAGAGATGAGTATAAACTTAAGTATAGGCAAAGAAGCAAAATGAGAAAAATCATCATCCATAATCTTACTATGCAGAGTAAGCCTCTGGTAATTTTGTCGTACATCCTTTCAGACATTTTCCTTGTTTATTTAAAACACTTTCTCCATAATCGTTGATTTCTTGTACATATCTTGAGCATGTTGTGGTATCTGGTAGGCACACAGTAGACACTGAATAAGTGTTTACTGAACTGAATTGAAGCTTTCTGACTCATTTCTGTATAAAGTTTGGTAAAAGCTTTTGATTTTCCTCTCCTCAAAATTGAAGTTTAGAAAATGATTTGATTTTTTTTAGGGTTTATTTTGCTAAGCTAAAATCCTTCAGAAGTCACACCAACTTTGCATTTTATCAATTCTCCTTCTGATTGTATTGATGCTGCGGTTGAAATCCAGTCACTAGTATTGACTTTGAATAACCATATAGTGTTCCGTTCCAATTCCTCTAAAGCACAGGATGCATCATGATTGATCAAGGGGATTAGGTAGCTATAAGTCAATTCCTTGAGTGGGTAGAAACCTAATGGACATTTTCTTATTTTTCTTACTTCTAGTTACACAAATAGTTATTTTTTAAAAAATTATACAGTATAATAAAAATTAAAATCATAATTATATGACCCAGAGATAACTACATTAACAGACATAAATGAAATAAAATACATTTTAGACTTGAAAAAGTATGCATTGATACACACTGTGAGAGATGCTTTTCTTTCAAGGCAGGAGCAGTATAATTAGTTGGTTCAAAATCAAAGCATTAGGTTAAATTAATCTTTTATCAGACACTTATATATGTACATATGTACATACAAACACATGTGTGTATATCTATACACATATACAAATATACATGTATATACATACAAATATATATGTTTATACATACATATATATACATACAAATATATATGTTTAGGGGTCAAAAAAGTATGTGTGTGTATATATTTTAAAACCAGTTTCTTCAGTTTTTCCACAATAATATCAAACACAGGCTTCTGAAAAGTCCCTGGTCTTTACCTATTTGTTTGAGAGGTCCATCTTTATTAGCCTTTATATTAGAAAATAATCAGGAAACAAGTCCCTCAAAAAAGGTAACAAATAAGAATGGTTTATTCTTTCCACAGTGTTTGAATTTCCTAAAGTCACTTGTGAAAAATGCAAAGATTTTTTTCAGTTGAAATGTTCCTCTAATTTCAGGTATGATGAGGAGATACTGAAAACCAGGGTACTTTGGGGACCTTCTGAAATCTCACCATTCAGGCAGCTGCCTCTTTTTTCAGCCACAGAACTCACCACACACACAAAAAAAAATGCATTCCATTTCAGACAGGCCCCAGAATAATTAGGCATCATGAAAACCAATTAAGAATTCTACTTTCATTTTTATCTTTGGCCAGAATCAACCCCATGGAGGCCCAAGGCACTGTTCCATGTATATCACACTTCACAAATCTTTTTTTATAATTAAAAAATATTCAAACGAGTATCAGGGACACCCTACAAGGCAGAAGAAATCACACATTTGATTTAAAGTAGCTAGGAATATTTATGGAGTGAGTGATAGTCCCACTGCCACGGTTTCCTAATGAGAAGGCTTATAGGCTGAGTGTAGCATGTACATGTGTAAGAATACACGCAGATATACAAGTGCAGGAACACATACACATATACATATGCAGTTTAAACACTGTTTCATCACAGGCTGACAGACTGGTCTCTTTTTCACAGTGACTGCTTATTGTAGTCAATGTGAGCTTAATTTCCATAGCAATCTAATAACTAATGTACCACCTCCTCAACCTTGAAAAGTCAGAGGTCAGTGGAAATCTTCCCAACTCACCACACTCGAAAGAAGCTCCAACCACCTAGAAAAGAAGATGATACTAATAATGATGGTAGCTTAGTGTCCTAATTGCATTGTGCTAAATGTTTAATAGACCTTATCTCTTATACTCCTGCCAGCAATTCCTTGTGGTAGAAAATATTATCATCATCTTTATTTTACAGATGGTGAGACTAGAGATCAGACCATTTAAGTGGCATGGAAAAAGTGACAAAACTAGAAGTAGTGGAGCTAAGATTCAAACTTGAGAGCTCCCAAGCCCAAGTCCTGAACTGCTACATAGATTGCCTCTACTAAAAATAAACAAAACAAGTCTCTATTATGAACTACCCCTGAGCAACATAGCTGGCTTCCACCTATATATAATTGAAATATTTTTTAAAACTGAAAATAAAACTATCTCTGCTCTTGTGGAAAGTACCACATGCTGTTCACAACCAGTATATTTACTTTGTTGGCTAAATTCAGGACGTGGAGATATACAAATGAAGGACACTGACTGACTAGATCTTCAAACACTTTTGAAACTCAAAACTCTGAGAGATATGGCTCAATATAAACCTTTACTCTTTTTATCCATTAGCCAGCCTATATATTATTTTAATTATTTAATTATTTTAAATAAGAAATATTAAAATGAATATAGGGGCTTCCTACAAGACAGAAGAAATCATACATTTGTTTTAGCTAGGAATATTTATGGAGTGAGTGATAGTCCCACTACATATTAAAAGCTATGTTTTATAACTCCATTAGTACAAAAACATTGTGTTGATGTTGTAGTTGAAATCCAGTAACTAGTATTTACTTTGAATAACTATATAGTGTTATTCTGTCTATATTATATATATACACACACACACACATATATTTACATATAAACATATATACACATATATACATATATTCACATCTATACATATATACACATATATACACATATATACACACATATATATGAAGAGAGAGAGAACAAGAGAGAGAGAGAGAATCTTATAAAGTCAGGCACTCTTAATTTCCTGGGTCTCTTCAAGAAACAAACCAAGGACCTTGCTCTCAAGATTATAATCTAGTAAGGAAGACAAGAAGGTAGAAAGCAATGTTAATTCTGTATGATGAGATATGGTAAGTGTTAGATGTGAACAAAATAAACCCAATATCTAGGAGATACTCCTAATTCTGTCTTTTGGTGGAAAAGATTCTAGAATGTTGGAGGTCATTTAGAAAGCAAGACCTGAAGATAGTGACAAGTTAACTAGTTAATGTGAAAATATAAGGACACTTCAAGAAAGCAGAGATGAAAGCTGCCACATAAAAATCAATTAGAAACGGCAACCACTCAACAAAAAGCTAGCAAAATATATGGCCAAAAAGAAACATAGACAATAAACATATAAATGAAATGCTTATCCTGACTCATAATTAAAGAACTACAAAGCGAAACAGGGATATATTTCACTCTTCATATCAGCAAAATATAATAGTTTGATGATAATGCCACCATGCTCATATATTTTGAGGGAGAATATGATGATTTCAGGAGTGCAAAAAGGCAATAGCAATGAAAATTATTAACTAAAATGAAGGTATTCTGCAGTCTCCTCCTAAAAAATTAGTGCCATAAATAACTGCATTTGAATATATGAATTGAGACATACGTTCAAGATGTTTGCTAATACATGTTTGTAATAGCTCAAGTTGAAAATAATGCCCACTCATGATTCTGGTTAAATAAGTATTGGCAAATCTACTTCTTTTTATGGGCTGAATTGTGGAATTGTATCTCCCCATGTTCACCCACAATTCACATGTTGAGGCTCTATCCCCCCGGTATCACAGAATATAACTCTATTTGGAGACAGAGTCTTTAAAGAAGTGATTAAGTTAAATGGGGTCATTAGAGTGGACCCCAATCTAATATGACTGGACACAGACAACACAGACAGTGGGATGACGATGTAGGACACCACAAGAAGGTGGTGATCTGCAAGCCCAGGACAGAGGCCACAGAAATCAAACCTGCCAACACAAACTGGAATTATTAAAACAAATTAGAGGAAGGGCACCCATGGAGCTGGGTCTCAGAGCTTTGGGAAGGAAGCACTTCTTGGCTGATACTGGTCCTTCTGAGCTAGGATGAGAAGCCAATGGGTCTGAGTCTGAGACCTAGGGCCAACTTATCCATAAGGTAATGTAGGCACAGAGGCGAAGTCCAAAATACTTTTAGAAGCCCATGAGAATGTTGTGACTTGTTCTAAAATCAGAAGAAAAATGAACTTTTAGGTCAAAGAAATTATTTTGATATGTAACACTTATATACTTGTTTTTGTATTAATGGTGTTGTAAAACATAGATTTTAATGTCTTTTATGAAAGATGGAGCCCACAAAAAGCGTAAGTATCTAAGGCCTGTGAAAGTCATAATGTGGCCCTGCACAGCCTTCTGAGGAGTGACTTCCATGATCAGTACTCATGTCTCTGAGAGAATGCAAAGGAGTGCATTCTGAGTATTTCAATCAGCTGTTGCTGCTGAATTAACTGATATTTTCGTGAGAAAAAAGTGATGCTGGGATGAGAGACAGGACAAACATCAAATAGCAATAATGAAAGAAGGAAATAGAAATAGACAGAAAACAGAAAGGACATTCTCCATCCTCCAGTCCTCCATTCCTCTTCTAATCTCTGCCTTTACTGGCAGAGATTAATAAAGAGGAAAAGTGGTAGGCAGCACATGGGAAGGAAAACATAGTTTACAGAGTTCCAGCTACCGCATCATAAAGAAGTTTTAGAAGACTAGGTTTGAAACCAAGGAAAAATAACTTAATTACTGGCATAGCCACATAATTGAGTAATATATAGCTGTCAAAACACTGGATAATGCTGTGTGTTCATATAAACAATATTCAAAATATACTATGATATATAGAAATAGAGCAGAATAATACACAGAAATAAAGATTGATAGATAGGTAGATAATTAATTAGATTGATAAATATTCCTGTATCCCACCTTGGAAGGAATTCAATGAAACTTTAAATGACAGTTAAATTTAGGGAGTTTGATTAGGCTGACAGATAGAAGCTTTCATTTTTATTTTATTCTTTTCTGCATTATGTGAAAAATTTTATTTTTCCATGTAGTTTTGTTCATTTGCTTTAATATCAACAGAAGTTATTTGGATAGTTGGATTATATCCCTTTATTTGCTTTTAAAATTATCTGCATTAAAAATTAATAACTACTCTTTAAACACAATGAGGATAAAGTTCTAAAAAATATTATTCAGAAATCTTCCAAAGAGAGGCCTCTATTTGGTGTTCTCTGATTTCATTTCTCACCACTCTCTTTCTTGTATTCTGCTCCAATACCATTGAACTCCTTTTAGTTCCTAAAATATGCCTCTATCTCTTCCCACTAAACCCTTTTTCAGCTAACCACAACTTATCCTCCAGCTTTCAACTTAACACCACTTTCTCAGAGATACTTTCCATGATTTTTGGTTTAGAAATCAGAAATCTGTCCACTATATGTTTTCAAAACTCCCTTTGTCTACTACATGTTTTCAAAGCTCTCTGACCTTTTCTGTTATAACACCATGAGACTTCTGCTTTACTATTTATTTAATAACAGCTTTCACTAGTAGACTGTAAGTGCTATGATAGTAGGGGCTGTACCTCTCCATTCGCTTTGAAAATTGCCTGGCTCTCAGTAAATGATGTATTTCAGACATGGACAGATGGATGGATGAATGGATGAATGAATGCATACCATTAAGTTGGTTATCATTTAGCTAAGAACCTATATGTAGTTATTTAAGGGTAAAGAAAAAAATGTTCCCAGAACTATGAGATAGTGTCAGCTTTAGGTCCAAACTATAATTGCACAGAATGTACAGGAAGCATGACTCGAGAGGTCTCAGGAAACTTTCAATCATGGCAGAATATTGGGGGAACAAACCCCCAATATTTCAACATATGTTCTTTTCCATTTTCCCTAAGAGTTGGCTGGTCTGAGAAATAAGGAGAAAGAGTACAAAGAGAGAAATTTTACAGCTGGGCCTCTGGGGTGACATCACATATTCGTAGGTTCCGTGATGCCCCTTGAGCTACAAAACCAGCACGATTTTATTACCAATTTCAAAAGGGGCAAGGGGTACGAACAGGGAGTAAGTCACAAAGCATCACATGCTTCAAAGGGCAATAAAAGATCACAAGGGCAGAAGGGCAGAGCAAGATCACAAGGCCAGGGCAAAATTAGAATTACTGATGAGGTTCCATGTCCGGCTGGGCATGCATTGTCTTGATAAACATCTTAACAGGAAACAGGGTTCGAAAGCAGACAACTGGTCTGACTAGAATTCACCAGGCTGGAATTTCCCAATTCTGGTAAGCCTGAGGGCACTGCAGGAGATGAGGACATATTTCATCGCTTATCTTCAACCTCATAAGACAGACACTCCCAGAGTGGCCATCCATAGGCCTACCCCTGGAAATGCATTCCTTCCCCTGGGTTATTCCTTGCTGGGAAAAGAATTCAATGATATTTCTCCTATTTGCTTTCTGCAAGAAGAAAAATATGACTCTGTTCTGCCCAGCCCTGCAGGAAGTCAGACCTTATAGTTATCTCCCTTGTTCCCTGAAAATTGCTGTTATCCTGTTCTTTTTCAGGGTGCCCAGATTTCATATTGTTCAAACACACATATTTTACAAACAATTTGTACAGATAATGTAATCATCACAGGGTCCTGAGGCAACATACATCCTCAGTTTATGAGGATAACGGGATTAAGAGATTAAAGTAAAGACAGGCATAGGAAATTATAAGAGTATTGATTGGGGAAGTGATAAATGTCCATGAAATCTTCACAATTTATGTTCAGAGATTGCAGTAAAGACACGCGTAAGAAATTATAAAAGTATTAATTTGGGGAATTAATATATTTCCAAGAAATCTTCATGATTTATGTTCTTCTGCCATGGCTTCAGCCAGTCCCCCTACTCGGGGTCCCTGACTTCTCACAACAGCAGGAGACGGTGGGGAAGCAGGCATATTTTATGTGGCTGGAACAGGAGGAAGAGGGTGAAAGGGGAAATGTTACACACTTTCTTTTATTATTATTATTATTTTACTTTAGTTCAGGGATACATGTGCAGAACATGCAGGTTTGTTACATGTTCCATGGTGGTTTGCTGCACCTATTGATCTGTCCTCTTAAGTTCCCTCCCCTCACCACCTACCACCCAATAGGCTCTGGTATGTGTTGTTCCCCTCCCTGTGTCCATGTGTTCTCATTGTTCAACTCCCAATTACAAGTGATAACTTGAGGTGTTTTGTGTTCTGTTCTTGTGTTAGTTTGCTGAGGATGATGGCTTCCAGCTTCACCCATGTCCCTACAAAGGACATAATCCCATTCCTTTTTATGGCTGCATAGTATTCCATGGTACCACATTTTTTTTTTTTTTTTACCCAGTCTATCATTGATGGGCATTTGGGTTGGTTCCATGTCTTTGCTATTGTAAACAGAACAGTGCTGTAATAAACATATGTGTGCATGTGTCTTTACTATAGCATGACTTATATTCCTTTGGGTATATACCCAGTAATGGAACTGCTGGGTCAGATGGTATTTCTGGTTCTAGATCCTTGAGGAAACGTCATACTGTCTTCCACGATAGTTGAACTAATTTACATTCCCAACAACAGTGTAAAAGCGTTCCTATCACTCCACAGCCTTGCCAGCATCTATTGTTTCTTGACTTTCTAATAATCACTATTCTGACTGGCATGAAATGGTATCTCCTTGTGGTCTTGAGTTGCATTTCTCTAATGATCAGTGATGTTGAGCTTATTTTCATACGTTTGTTGGCCATGTAAATGTCTTCTTTTGAGAATTGTCTGTCCATGTCCTTTGCCCACTTTTTGATGGGGTTGTTTTTTCTTGTAAATTTGTTTAAGTTCTTAGATTCTGGACATTAGACCTTTGTCAGATGTGTAGATTGCAAAAATATCCTCCCATTCTGTAGGTTGCCTGTTCACTCTGATGATAATTTCTTTTGTTGTGCAGAAGCTGTTTAATCTCATTAGATCCCACTTGTCAATTTTGGCTTTTCTTGCAATTGCTTTTGGCATTTTCGTCATGAAGTCCTTGCCCATGCCTATGGCCTGAATGGTATTGCTTAGGTTTTCTTCTAGAGTTTTTACGGTTTTGGGTTTTACATTTAAGTCTTTAATCCATCTTCAGTTAATTTTTGTATAAGGTGTAAGGAAGGAGTCCAGTTTCAGTTTTCTGCATATGGCTAGCCAGTTTTCCCAGCACCATTTATTGAATAGGAGATTCTTTCCCCATTCCTTGTTTTTGTCAGGTTTTTCAAAGATCAGGTGGTTGTAAATGTGTGGTGTTATTTCTGAGGCCTCTATTCTGTTCCATTGGTCTATGTCTGTTTTGGTACCAGTACCATGCTGTTTTGGTTACTGTGTGCTACCCACTTTCTGACAACCAGATCTTGGGAGAGCTCACTCACTATCACAAGAACAGCAAGGGGGAAAATCTGCCCCCATGATTTAATCACCTCCCACTACATCCCTCCTCCAACACTGGAGATTATAATTCAACATGAGATTTGGGCAGGGACAAATATCCAAACCTTATCAGAAGGATATCTGCACTTGTCTAGCACTCTTCAAAGGAGAGCGTGTAGAGAGAAGACTTGTATTCTGATCATACCTTATCAAGGAACAGAAATGGTTTATAATCCTTTGCAACTTAAATGAATTATCCCTTAATAAAGCCACTTTTATTTTACTGTACTCAACAATATTTTGATTACTAAGTTTATTTCCTTCTCCAAATGCACAGCACCAGAAATAGTATGTCCTGACACAAACACATAAGAATGGTATAATAGACTTTGAGGATTTGTTTGGGGAAAGGTTGGGAGGGGGCTGAGGGATGAAATACTACATATTGTGTACAGTGTATAATGCTCAGGTGATGGGTACACTAAAATTTTAGAAATCACCACTAAAGAACTTATCTATGTAGCCAAAAACCACTTGTATCTAAAAAACTATTGAAAAAAGAAGTCTTCATGTATGCACATATTAGCATTGTCCATTAAAACTTACAAATCACAATAAATGAAACAATATGCTTAACATACAAAAAAAAGTCCTGAAAAGAGGACCTGGATTAATCACTAAAAAGCACATTTACTATTGCATTTTAATTAATAGCAACTGTAATATATGCATCAATGTCTTATGATTTTAGATAGCATGAATCAGTTCCTAAAATTTGACCAACTCTAGGTATATTCACCAAATTTTGTTTCTGGCCTGTGAAACTTATACCCAAATCCAAGTTCTTGCTTTCCAGTAAGCATGATCTTACCTGAAAGATGAACAAGTCTATCTCTCTGAGTTTGGTTAAGTAATCAAACATCTACTGAATATATTTTCCAGTTAGTATGTTAGATACGGGAAGGAACAGATTTTTTAAAAAGACATGGTTCTTTCCTTTGAGAAGTTTGCATTTTGGTCCAGTTGAGAACACAGTAAAATAAACAGATTATTTAAATTTAATCTAATAAGTAATGAGAAAGAAGTATACCCCAAACTCTTAGAGTGCAGAGAAGAACCTAACTAGGAAGCTTAAGAAAGGCTCCCTAAAGAACAGAACAGTTGAGTTAACTGTAAGATGACCCATGTGTTGAAATTATTCCAAAAAGACTTTAAAGAAACTATAATGAGTGCTCAATGTGGTAAAGAAAAATATGTTTGTAATGAGTAAAAACATAAGGTATCTCATCAAAGAACTATAAAATGTAAAATATGACTAAATGAAACATTTAGAGATGCAAATTATAATATCTGAAATTTTGAAATGCAGTAAACAGACTTAAGTTTATATTGGAAATAATGAAGAGTTAACTTGAATGCACATTAGTAGATAACTGACCTGAAGAACAACAACAAAAAATGATTTTAATGAACAGAACCCAAGAACCTATGGGACAACTTCAAGGGCTTGACATAAAGGTCATTGGAATCTTAAAAAACAGACAGAGAGAGAGAGAAAGAGAGAGAGAGAAAATGGGGCAGAAAAATAATAAAGCCCAAACTTTCCAAAAGCTTGGACAAAGTATTTCTGTGTGATATGTTACCCAAAAACTTAGGAAGACTGTAGCAGTGAGAGGAAAGCCTCATTGTCTTACTGTGTTAATGGCCAAGGGCTTTTCCCCCTCAAAAACTGTAGGGATATTCACATTTGTCTCTCACTTTTATGTTAATGAAAAATCTTTTATAGGAAGATAGTAGAGATAAGATAGCCAGAGACCTAAGTTTTATATTGCTTTAGCTGGTATTTTCATTTGTGCTGTAACAGAAATTCTATTTAGTGGTTTAAGCAGAAAATGTAGTTCTACCATTTCCTTTCTATTTTTTATATCACAAGATAATAACACATGACAGCTATTTTAAAAGACCAAACATTTATTTTAGAATATCTTATTTATTGCACAAGATCAAGATAGTTGTTTATAGAATAAAATGCTATGGAAGATAGCGGGTGAGAAAAAATAATGTCTTAACAAATGTCTAGTACACACTATGTATACTATATTTGCTTATCTTTAATGATGAAAGAATTAAAGTAAATGCAAATACTAAACCTATATTGAAAAAAGTCAAATTGTCAAAACTTCTACTAGTTCAGTAACTTCATTGTATTCATCAATTATTAAGTTGGAGATTATTGAACTCCAACAAGGATTGTGTTACTGTTTATATCATCTCAGATCAATATTTCTTTTCATTGTCATTTAAAGATTTTTTATATTCACTCTCAAATATTGTTTATAAGATCACCATATGCTTTCAATTTGGCAAACTGTTACTCATATTTCAAAGGGAGACAAACTGAAATATAATTAAGTCAAAGAGATTGCCCCTAACCAAAAAGTAAATAGTAAATACACAAATAGCAAAGATGAATTAGAAGACAAATCTTGGCCAGGTGCAGTGGCTCACGCCTGTAATCCCAGCACTTTGGGAGGCCGAGGTGGGCGGATCACGAGGTCAGGAGATCGAGACCATCCTGGCTAACACGGTGAAACCCCATCTCTACTAAAAATACAAAAAATAAAAATTAGCCGGGCATGGTGGCGGGCGCCTGTAGTCCCAGCTACTCGGGAGACTGAAGCAAACAGTTTCATGCCTACAATCACAACTTCTTGGGAGGTTGAGGCAGAAGGATCACTTTAGCCTAAGAGTTCAAGGCCAGCCTGGGTGACATAGCAAAACCCTATCTCAAAAAAAAAAAACCAAAAAAAAGTTTAAAAAAGTGATTAAATATAACCAGAATATTTATAGATCTATGCAATGATAAACTAAAATTACTTTGTTAAAAATGTGGATTAAACATGGATTTCTGAAAAATAAAATCTGCCTCCTGGGTTCGTTCACGCCGTTTTCCTGCCTCAGCCTCCCGAGTAGCTGGGACTACAGGTGCCCGCCACCATGCCTGGCTAATTTTTTGTATTTTTAGTAGAGACAGGGTTTCACCGTGTTAACCAGGATGGTCTTGATCTCCTGGCCTCGTGATCCACCTGTCTCGGCCTCCCAAAGCGCTAGAATTACAGGTGTGAGCCACTGCACCCGGTCCATTTTTCAATTTTAATGGTGATTTAAGGTTGTATATAAACTTTGACCCGTAAAATAATAACAGATTCACTTATTTAATGGCATTAATCATATTCAAAGAGGGTCTGTACAGCAATATAAAAGCTCTGGAAAATAACAACGTTAATGGTTACATTACCTTTTAAGATTTGGATGACTTTTCTGAAAGGATACCCAAATTAATTCTCAATCCTTTTAATTATCAATAAGTAAACAAATACTTAAAATTTGATGGAATTCTTACTCATATTTCACTATCCTCTTAAGATTTCAGGAGGCCCACTGATGTTCAGCAATGGTTTCAATAAAAGATAAGGAAAAGTAGAAATTTGATCATATCAGTCCATGTCCAATTAGTATCTAGAAATCACACAGTATTTTGAATAGGGAAAATTAAATATCAAGAATTATTAACAGAAGATTAGAGTAACAAAAAATTGGCTAGGAAGAGTTAAAGAGAAGTATAAGCATTGGAGGAATAGTAGGAAGAGGACTTGGCCACTACACTACAGCTGAGATAGAGTACCCAAGGAAGAGTCAACCATGCCACTTCTGCCCAACCAGACTAAGATTGAGACCTCCTTGGAAAGGGCACAGCTAGAACTCTCCTGAAGGTGGATAAATGGCTGAGGAGCCCTGCTGGTGCAACTTCCTGAAAATCTGCCCTCTGCAGATTTTCCTCTGCAGGGGAATCTATCCTCGGGAAGGTACTGCCCCTCAGAACTTTCTATGAAAGTCACATAAGAAATTCCAAGAGAGGTCATTCAAAGGGAGGTACCTCACCAGCAATATTCTGTCATGAAGGCACTGAAAGAGGTACTGGGGAAAGCTGCTGGCCACTGGTTCCTGTTGCAGGAACCACAATCTGTAGAAGCAGTGCTTTTCAGGGCATATATGCTGGAGAACCCAGAGAAACTGGTGGGCAGGACCGTAGCACTAGAGAAACTACACTCTGTAGGAGCCAAATGATGGATAGAGTTGCATGCTGCAGGAAGCTGACCTGAAGGAACAATAGAACTAAGAAGAAAAACACCCCTTTCTCCTCCAGTGTCCCCCCGGCCTTTTCTCACAAGACTATCATTCTCGCTGGCAAAAGAGAAATATTTATAAAGTCTACTTCCATTATCACATAGCAGGCAAAGGAGGATAGATTTGGGACACAGAGACAATAAATTAAAACCTGGTATATTTGTTTTCCTAACCTAATCAGATTTTACCCTGCTATGCTTTAACACCAAAATCAGGAATTATTATTATTATTATTATTATTATTATTATTATTATTATTTGAGATGGAGTCTCATTCTGTCACCCAGGCTGGAGTGCAGTGGCGTGATCTCAGCTCACTGCAATCTCCGCCTTCTGGGTTTGAGTAATTCTCCTGCCTCAGCCTCCCGAGTAGCTGGGATTACAGCCGTGCGCCACCATGCCCAGATAATTTTTTTGTATTTTTAGTGCAGACGGGGTTTCACCATGCTGGCCAGGCTGGTCTCGAACTCCTGACCTCATGATACACCCACCTTGGCCTCCCAAAGTGCTGGAATTACAGGCGTGAGCCACCATGCCCAGCCTGGAATTATCTGATAATCCGTGTAAAAGTTAAATATATAGGCCAGGCGCAGTGACTCACACCTGTAATCCCAGCACTTTGGGAGGTCAAGGCAGGCGGATCACCTGAGGTCAGGAGTTCGACACCAGCCTGGCCAGCATAGTGAAATCCTGTCTCTACTAAAAATGCAAAAAAATAACCGGGCATGGTGATGTGTGCTGTAATCCCAGCTATTCGGGAGGCTGAGACAGGAGAATCACTTGAACCCAGGAGGCAGAGGTTGCAGTAAGTTGAGATCATGCCACTACTCTCCAGCCTGGTCAAAAGAGCAAGGCTCTGCCTCAAAAAAAAAGAAAAAAGAAAAAAAAGAAAAAAAAAAAAAAGAAATTCATAAAGTACTTTTTTTTCTTCCAGAGATTTTCTTTCTCCTTTTTTCTTAGTTAGGACTTCACCGATTAGTGTTCTTGCAGAAGGCTAAGCCACCTAGTGTGTTGCCATGACAGAGTTCAGCCTCCATATTTGCATGGCTATAGGACTTCCCATTAGGCTTATTTGCTGGCCTTGCTCCAGGCTTTGCCAAATATTGAGTGCTCGGTAACCACTAATTGTATTGTTCTTTATTAAGTGCAAGGTATTTTCACATTGGAACAACACTGTTATTTTTCCAAAAGTAAGCTAATGTGACACAGCTAATGTGACAAAGCTAATAAGAGTGAGTGTTGAAATTCCAACCAAAGTTGTGTATTTTAAAATTAGTACTTTTTGTAAGATCCTTGTTAACTCTCAAATTAGTATGACACCTAATAAAGAAGTCAAAAAGGCAAAATATTTGCAAAATAGGGTATTTTAGAAAATGCAAAGTAAATTACAATTTCCTCTAAGTACTCCAGTACAGGAAGGTTAGCCCAAGGTTATGATCAACATTTTTCCAATTTTGGTTTGGATAAAAAGCAAGAAAACTGGGACAAGAGTTTTAGCAGTGGTTTTAGCTACTCACTAGGAAGATGGATCTGATTTTCACTTCAGGTTGAATTCAGTAGTTCGACTGAAAATTTGAATTCACAGAAAATGCTAAGTTACCATAACCTATTGTGGATTATGTAGGCCTATACACTGAAAGAATATTTGTGTGTGTGTGTGTGTCACTTTTTTTTCAAGTAAATTAGCCTGATGAACAATATTAAAAGGTGCAATTTCATTTTATTGCTGTAATCATTTAAAAGACAAGGTTAGAGAAAGGACAGGAAAATATCAAAGGTGATTTTAGATTATTTTTCAATAATAAGTTAAAGAAACATTTATAAAGAAAGAAAATTAAATTGTAGTTTACCGGTGAATGGATAAATGTATTAACAATCTTGATAATTTAAATGACAAAAGAAAATAAACGTGAGTGTTGATAATCATAATTAAAAGTGTACTATATTTACTAAGCATTAGCATGACTGGCATGTCTACCATGTAGTAATTGACCTAATTCATCATCTCATTTTGACTTGACACTCAGGTTATAACATCTGTAAATATTCACTCTAAGCAGAAGATGCACAGTGAGATTTGCAGAGTGATGTCATAGTTCACCCTTTATGGCCTTTCAGCCTTGTTCAATCAGCATTTATCCCTGGACCTCAAATCATCATCACATAAGGCTATATTCCATCAGTGCTCCCATAATCCTGGGGCAAGGGAGCCCCTGTTAAAACTGGAAACAAATGCTTGGTGTGTTTGAGCTAATGAGGTACTACTGACTTCTACTCTATGACAATTGACCATCATAATGTACCTATCTGACTGGTCTGAGCACATTTTAGAGAAAGCCAGGGTAAACTGGATTCTTTTTTTTTTTTTTTTTTTTAGTTTTGAATTTTATTGTGGCTAACACATTAGATGCATTATTAAGGTTTGACAATATGGTGACTGCCTATAAAGACTTTTGCAACCAGTGCCTGTAACCTTCATTCCAAATGAACGTTCTTGTGATGGCTCCAATGTTATAGACAAGCATTAACAGCCAAAAAGAAAAAAGGAAATCTCCTTATGGTGTGAAAGGCCTCTCAGCTGCAGCTGCCCTGACACCCAGACGAGCCCTCCCAGCTGCAGAGGGTGATTTCAGTCCATGTCAACTCTCCTGCTTGTCTTTACAGCAGAATGAATTCTCTTTTGTCTCAGCCTTTCTCGATTCATGTTTTCTATCCTGATTCTCTGAAGTTTAACATCTTCTTTTGTTGGCTCCTTGGGTGTCTCGCTGGCCTCAGCGATCACATGTCTCGAATTTTCTGCAGGCAGTCTGCCAGATTCCGGAACTGATAGCGGCTGCTCTCAGAGGTGAGGATCAACTCTCCTAACCTGTTGATCTTGTTTTTATGCATGATGGCTATCTTCTGCCGCACAGGCTCTGCGATCCAGTCGGCAGTTGCCAAATGGAACCTGACTTCCGCCTTGGAAGTCACTTTGTTCACATTCTGCCCCCCAGGACCACTACTCCGACAATAAGATATTGTCAAGCGATTTAGAGGGATGTCACTGTCGGCTTGCTTTGCACCATCCGGGACCCTCCAAGCGGTGTCCGAGCCCTGAGATTCGGGGTAGAGCTTGTCCAGGCTGTAGATGCTCTTGAACTCAGTGCCATCTTTCTGCTTGTGCAGCGCCCGGCGTGGGCACCGTGTGGGCGGTGGGAGCAGCCAGACTCCGGCTCGGTTCAGGCTCCAGCGCAGGCACCCGGTGGCCGCCATGCTTGGGTCTTGCGACTCTAAACTGGATTCTTAATAGCACATTTAACAGAAGTCAGTCAATAGAGGTTAGCATAATTCTCAGTGTGCAGTTTTAAATTGTAAACAGTTTTAGAGTGACCATTTCCATAACAGACTGGACTGATGTGCCACACAATGGGCTTTTGGCCTTCCTAGCAGATGGGCCTCCTTTGGTTTTGGTACTGAATACAGCATTAGTTGAAAGTGCATTCAGTTCAGAATAGAATGGCATTTTTTTTCTTTTTTTTTTCTTTTTTTTGTGGAAAAGCTGGCTTATTGTTTGATTCAGACA
The DNA here is from genome assembly GCF_049350105.2 of Macaca mulatta. Lineage (NCBI taxonomy): Eukaryota > Metazoa > Chordata > Mammalia > Primates > Cercopithecidae > Macaca > Macaca mulatta. The sequence goes on from NC_133417.1 coordinate 51,972,149, forward strand.
AAGAATCCTTTATCTGTTGAGTGACTTGTCATCTTATGTAGATGTAAGCTATGTAAAGAATGACTTTTCATTAAAGCAAGTTTAGCATATTTGCAATTGTCTTTGGTCAGATGGGAAAGTTTCTGGCTGAAATAGTGGAATTATATCCTGCGGTTTATGCAATCCACAAGTTGATTCTATGTGAGAAAGCAAAAATAATAATAAGAAAAGAGTTTTGTTTTTTGTTTTCTGTTGTTTTTTTTCCCCCTTGGCTCCACAGAATAACTGTGCCAAGCAGCAATTTTAGAACATATTGAGGAAAATCCACTACTTGTACAGGTGGCAAAATTCACCAAGTTATATGGGGACAAATTCCTGAATTTGGCTCACTCTACATTTTAAAAAATTATTATTTTCTTGCCAAGCTTCTGTCATTTTCCTATGGACTAACAGGTATCAGTCCTCATTAAACCCTCCAATGCTGCTTCTGACATCTTACCCTGAACCTACTGCTTGCAAATAAACTTTATAGTGTTCCTGCATGCTCCAAATCATCTTGTATGCAGTATTCTTGTTGTTTCCTTTTCACTGCCAACAATATGGTGTCCTCTGCAGGCCAAGAACTTCTACAATTGCAAAAATCAACTGGAGAAGGTCTGACAACGGTGGCACAGTCCTGCAGACAAAAACTATTTTTCCCAAGCACACCCCTAACCACTGAGAATCCTTCAAAATTCTCAGTATTTTTTGTCCTATGTGTGCTCCTTCACCATTGGTATCTGATATGGCTTGGCTGTGTCCCCACCCAAATCTCATCTCGAATTATAGTTCCCATAATCCCCATGTGTCATGGGAGGGACCGGGTGGAGATAATTGAATCATGGGGGTGTTTTCCCCCATCCTATTCTCATTAGAGTGAGTTAGTTCTCATGAGATCTGATGGCTTTATAAGGGGCTTCCCCCTCGCTAAGCACTTATTTTTCTCTCTCCTGCTGCCATGTGAAGAAGGAAGTGTTTACTTCCCCTTCTGCCATGATTGTAAGTTTCCTGAGGCCTCTCCAGCCATTTGGTACTGTGAGTCAGTTAAACTTCTTTCCTTTATAAATTACCCAGTCTCAGGTATGTCTTTATTAGCAGTGTGAGGATGAACTAATATAGTATCACTGGAGAACTGGGGAAGCCACTAAGAAACCCATTCCAATTTGAACCATCAAACCATTTTGCACTATTCTACCCTGCCAAATAGCCCCACTAAGGGCCATAGGAAGGTGGAAAGAGCTCAACAGATCGGTCTGGAAACATATATCTCCCAGAAGGGGCCAAAGACCCAGAGATAACCTTGATCCTGCCCAGAGACCTCAAGCACCTCCATCCTCTCAAGAAGCTCAGCATACATCTCAGCTGTAGGTAATGTGCTACATGCCTCCATCAGGAGCTACACATTTCGCATAGACACAATTTTGAACATCAGAACACCAGAAGTCATGGGGCAGGTTAAAAAAAAATTATGGTAGAGAAATATGGCCTGCTCTGGTGGTATTTCTCCATGATTTCTGTACTGCTACAGAACAACTAGAATATTTCACACTTTACATAATGAACTTTGTTTTCTTTTACATTTTCTATTTGATGTCATTTCAGGTCCCCTTTTTCCCCTTTCCTGATGTTTAATGCTATGCATTGAACTTATGTTGTGAGACACATTATAAGGTAAGGATCATGTATTATGGAATAGTCTCTTTCTCTTTGTGTCTCTCTATGCCTCAGGACTAAGCCATTCATGGGCCAGATTGATGCCTCTTTCTAGGAATAGAAAGAGGACCTGCAGGAGACAAGCTCTAGACTTTTCCTTCTGCTCCTCTTAATAGTTACCTATAACGATGTCCTGTTCTCACATTGTGATCACCAGCTCAGTGTATCAACTCATTTACTAAAACATATTCTCATCCAAAAATGGCTTAATGTAATTAAAATATACCTATCTCCATCAAAGAAATCCCTCACAAAAGTTTCTCTTTGAAGTGGATGCCAGTGTCCATTATGATAGATGGATGGATACTGGAGAGAGTTGTAGTTCAGGCATTTTCTTAGAACTCTGGATTTAATAATGTAAGAATCTACTAATCCCTGTTTTGATGCCATATTTGTTTTTATCTGTCATAAAATTCTTTTATCTCTATGGCAAGAATATTTACTTCCTGAGTTAATTCACCAAAATACAATTAAAACACAATTCACTAATCGTCAGGCATAGCCTTTTAACCAGATCAGACTGAATTACTGTAGGAACTTTAAATTGTTTCTTCTAGTTCAATGGTTCTCAAGTTTAGTGTGCATCAGAATCACCTGGAAAGCTTATTAAACCACAGATTGCTGGGTCCTGTTCCTAGAGATTTTAATTCAGTAGGTCTGGGGTGGGTCCCCATAATTTACAATTCTAACAAGTTCCCAGGTAATGATGCTGCTGGCCCTAGGTCCATAGTTTGAGAACAGCTGGTTGACTACATAAGCAAAAAGGGTTAAGAGTAAAGAATTTAGTGGTATTATACTTGGTATGTTCAAATTCCAATATCAACCATGGTAAGTTTTGCATAGCTTAGTAACTTACTAACATAAACCACATATTACATTTAAGTTTGTACTGTTAACTGAAATTAAATTATTTTTGTTTGGATAACCTTAGATCTGTGTACACAAGTTCACAGGAAAATCACTGCATACTTCTTCATATTGTTCTTTTAGGTACCCTCTCTAAGGTAAATAATTTATTTTCAAATTTCTCCTTGTGTTCCATTTGAATTTGCCGACATAAGCTCTCTTTTTTTTCTTTATAAAGAATTCTGGTTACATGGGTGATTGTGAAATCATTTGGAAATGATGCCCTGTTTTCATCCTAGCTGTCAGCTATAATACTCTTAAGATAACACAGGCCTCTAAAAGGGAAAGAGACTGAGGGCAATTGGGCAATCAGTTACTCATCTTTGCACACCCCATCTCCACTCTGAAATTGTACACCACAGACAATTGTACACCACAGTTATTTTAATTATCACTTGAATTCCTTCTTGATGTTTTAAACATAACTTTGTTTGGGACAAGGTCTTGCCCTGTTGCTCAGGCTGGAGTGCAGTGGTGCAATCATGACTCAACTGCAGCCTCAACCTTCTGAGCACAAGTGATCCTCCCAAACTCACGCGATCTTCATTTCAGCCTCCTGCGTAGTGAGGACTACAGGCACAGTGTACCACCATGCCCAGCTAATTTGTCAAATATTTTGTAGTGATGGGGTCTTGCTATGTTTCCCAGGATATTTACATACATTTTAATTCCAGTATTCACAATATTATGCCTCATAAACATTATCCTCAGAACTCATGAGATTCCTCCCTCCCTCCACCAAAGGAAACCAGAATTAGGGAAGCCAAATTAACCTTTGCTGACAGCAGTTTCTTGCAAAAATTTCTACTAGAAGGCTTTTCACTCTGTCATAAAATGGATGAAGGAGAAATTTCATTCTGTTTCTCACTACTAATACTAGCACTTCTCTACAATGTCATTGATCAAATAAAATGCCAAGTTGAGATCACATTACAACTTTCAAAACAACAGCACTGCAAAACTCATATAATTGTGTTGGATAAACAGGTAATGTTATTACATGTCATGTAGCAAGAAACTACTATTTTCTGCCTTTGTGCAGGTGAGTGCTGAAAATATGTAGCACCCATGTTAATCAATCTTTCAGAATATTTAAAAATAGAAATTTCATTCCAGAAAACTTGGAAAATATAAAAAAGCACAGGGAGTAAAAATAAAAATTATCTGTAAACTCTACACTCAGAGATAAGTATGCACTTTATACAGGGGTGTAAAAAATTGCACTTTATACAAGGACGTCAAAAATAAAGGGACCAGAAGAGAATATTTCACTGAAAACAGTTGCTGAGTTCAGATTACTACCCTGTTAGGGAAAAGAAAAAGAAGTATTTCCCTTCTTTTTCTTTTCTTTTTGAGAAGGAGTCTGCTCCATTGCCGAGGCTGAAGTGCAGTGGCATAATCTGGGCTTACTGCAGCCTCCATCTCCCAGGTTCAAGCGATTCTTCTGCCTGAGCCTCCTGAATAGCTGGGATTACAGGCACGCACCACCACTCCTGGCTAATTTTTTGTATTTTTAGTAGAGACGGGGTTTCACTATGTTGGCCAGGCTGGTCTCTAACTCCTGACCTGAGGTGATCCTCCTGCCTCCCTCTCCCCAAGTGCTGGGATTACGAGCACAAGCCACCGTGCCAAGCTGAAGTATTTCCCTTCTATCTCAAGATGTGAAAAGGCTTTAAAAGGACCTGGTAGTAATTGATACGTATTTTCTGAGATGTGAGAGCACACAGGGACTGGTGCTTGAAATTCACCAAGCATTGAGAAGACTAAATGCAAGTCTGTGACAGGAGAAAATAAGGATGACAGAAGGAACTACTCCTCTGTTTAGTATGGCAAGAGCACAAGAAGTCTCTCGAGGCCCAAGTGGATCCTACTAGAGGAAAGTGGGATGGAGATACCTTGAAGGCATCTCAGCAATAAGCGGCTGTGGGATGTACCATCGGGGTAGGAGCTAGTGGGAGAGTGCTGTGCCATGTTGGAGACCTACACCACCTAAACAACCCCGTAATGAACATCCAGAGAACACCAACAGTTTCCAGGAAGGGACTATTCTAGATACCCACCTATCTAGATACCAAAGTATGCCAATGCCAAGTTATAAAAATGTTTGTAAAGTGACAACTTCCCTGCCTCTCACTTCTCCTTTTCCAGCTTTATTAAGAGGATTTAAGAAGTCTTGGCTAAGGAGATAGGTGGAGAAGAGAAAGAGAATGCCAGGGAAGGAGAAGGCTGTCCACCCCTGGTTCCCACCAGAAGTCTCTAGATGCAGCAGAGGAAAATAAATATCTTTAATTCTACATGTAGTTCAGAGTTTTCAATGTGGAAATGGTCATTTTAATTATTAAAATTAGATGGCAGCTAAAAGTAATTATGTGCCTTTTTATTATCAAAATATGAACAGAAAAATCATGGACCTCCCCTGGACTTCATCCAAGGAATGGGAAAAACTTTATGTTGATGCAAAAGTATCCGCGGTTTTTTTCATTAAAAGTAATGGCATTAAAAGTAATGGTAAAAAACCTCAATTACTTTTGTACCAACCTAATATCTTTATCCAGAGGAAAGGGACAAAGCTGCTTTCTCTTAATCCCTGTGGAATCCTGCTCTTTGGGGGTAATGAGAATACATTACATTCTGAAATATAGTTGTGCCAAAATATATTGAACTAGTCTCCTAATTTGTTTCTTGTTCACCATCTTTTCTTGAAAGTTCCCATAATTTAGACACTATTTCTTTTCTTAATTCTTGTTTTATCACATTGAAAGTCATGACATTATTTCTTATTTAAAGCAAACATTAAAGATAGCATTTAAACATAGTGCTTGAAACATAAATATAGTAGATGATCATAAAGGTATGTCTGAATAAACAATGAACAAAAGCACATTTCCTTCTGCTTAACAGTTGCTGCTTGACAAAATTTAAAAAGGAAACAAAATCCTTTCAGTATTACCTAATTTTAAAATAGCACTCAGTTATTCTTCCTCATTTTTAAAGCCTTCCATTTTAATCTATCAAAAAAATTAAGGTACAAACTATTCTCTAGGGATTCTAGAAGTATATTCATGCTGTATCATAGCTGTATGATGAGATAGCACAGGCAGACGCTTTCTGCACTAAAAGATAACTAAGAAACCCAAAATAGGGATAGAATAGGGGTCAAACTGTTGAAGGCTAAGAACAGGTTAACAGTACTAGTTTCTAGAGTAAGTGAGTGAGGGGTCATGGCTAGAGTGAGACACTTAGCTGCCAAGAGAAGTCACGGTTTGAACAAATCAAGAGCTTAAAGTCTCGGGTTATTCAGAGTCACAGAACTAATAGGCACAAAGCAAGGGATGAGGCTGTGGAATTAGAGTGAGTGCTCATCATGGTTATGGGTATCACACATCAATTCCTTAGGAGGACCCAAATTTATACTCTCATGACAGGTACTTTGTCTATTTCAAGCATTATTTTATGACAACAATTCTCTGATACCAAGGCCTTTTCCAAGGACACTAAGAAGCTCTCACCTACGTGGGGATTTTGATCTTCCTTTATCATCATGCATTTGTGAAATCAATTTAAAAATTAGTTTAGCACTGGACAGCAAAAGAGGAACGAAGCAGAGAAAGATGATGTCTCAAGTATCAAGGGGGAAGTGACAAGGTATTGCTTTTGTTGCTAAAGAAATAGGAGGGGGAAGCTCCAAGGACATCTACCTTGGCAATGTGCTTGCTTCTGCCTTCTAGCCCAGATCACCCTCACACACTAGCTTCCCTCCCTGGAAAGCTGAAGAGTCCCAGACTGAAGAGTTAGGCTAATTGCACTGGTTCAGGTGGTGATTAAGTTATAATTCCTAATGGAAAATTGTTGCTACAAAATCCTTCACATCACAAAAGAGTCACAGATAACCGTCTAAGTTATACGAATAGGAAATGATTGCAGCCAAATTCAGATCATTTCCAACAGTATAACATTTTTTTCTTGGATTACAAAGAGAATTTTATGACACTGGCACGCACATAACTTTCTCCAGCATTCTAAGCGTCTTCCTGTCTTTCTTGTTCCCACACGTTAAATCAGCAGTGCATGACTTACAATTTGACTTGCTTCCTTTTTTGCAAAGTAGTCAGAACATGATTCCATTCATGAGTGACCTTTCTCCTCCCTCTCAGATGCTGATTTGGGCAACATTCAGATCACTTTTATTTCATCTTGAGAGATAAAAATTTGGTTGCCCCAGGAGTGGGAGAACTTAGTGGCTGTTTCAGTAAAGCATTTACCGAGTCAGTATTCAAAACCATCTGAAATAGTTGGCAGAGTTAAACAATAAATGGCATTACTTTAATAAACTGGGAGGGAATAAGACTGTCCCATTGTGCCTAGCAACTGTTAAACATTATGTTCTTTCTTGGAATCTAACAATGCAATGTTTGTTTCATTCAGTACTCTGCATTGTCTCTTAAAAACAAATCTTAAGAAATTGTGTGAGTATATTAAGAACATAAATGTATGTGTGTATGTGTATATATATATTTGTACACACACACATATTCATAGGCATGTAAAACAAATGAATGCCACTTTTTAGATCCAATCACCTGTCCAATCCATAAATAGATAACAATGCACTGGAATAACCAGATTTATATCAGCTGTAATGAGTGTACACAACAAAAGCAATACAAGAGACAAAAAATGATGAAAAGGAAACAGAATAATAAATTGCTAAGAGTCTAGGCTTTGAATTTACAGGTACCTCTGCCATGCACAAATAAGACTTTAACTTCTTTACTCTTTTTAGATACAAAATGGGGATGTACTAGGAGCTTCATCTGAGGGCTAGAGTGAGAATTCAATGAAGTAAGGCTTTCAAAATGTTTAGCAAGGAACTGACAACTAGTAAGTACTCAAATGTTAGCTTTAACAATGGCTCAATCAAAATTATAACTCTACTTGGTTTTAAACTTCTGATATGTTAAATTATGTAATATGTTAACAATAAAAATATAGAGAACAACCTGGAATAGTTATCCAGTATCAATCTCTATTCGGTTTCCAGTTTAGTGTAAGTTACTAACTTTTCTTCTTGGCTATGTTTATTGGGAAGCAGATAGCAAATTTTTATGAGCTTGGACAATGCCAGAGATAGGACTGTATCTCTGGCATATGCAATTCATTCTACATAAAAGAAAGACAGCCCTATACAGAAAGCGTTTTCTTTGCCATGTGAACATGTATATGTGTGCATGGAAGCTTTCATGTATGTGTTTGTGTGCACACATGTGCTCAGGAGATAAAGTCCAGGGAGGCATATAAAGAAGCACGCTCATCATTAAGATCTGATGTATTGCTACAATCCTGCAATATGTTTGACAATTAGCAATGGCTTAAGTGACTAATATATTTAATGACTCAATTTATACAATTTAGTTGGTTCCTTGTACTAAAAGAAGATACAAATGAGATTGGTGGGGAGACGGTGATTAGCCAAGGGAAGTGAGAAAACAGAGCAGCTGCTCTTCCCTGGACATATCTTCTTTTGAGACTGTAAACAGAGGGATGGATTTTATTGACTACTTTGCTTGTAGGATGTAGAATTTAAGCTCATCACACTGGAAAGAGCCCACATCTAACACTACTTATACATTACATTAGAATTTTCAAAGACTCTTAGTTACCTTGAAGAGCAAGAAATCACAGACCAAGATTATTCCTGAAACCCACAATTATTGCAAGACAAATGCTAAGTAAAGCAGAGAGAGCTAACAACTCCTTTTCCTCTATGGAAGTCAAGAGATCTTCTGTCTTAATGCCCACATCTGTCAGTAGCACCCTCTCCAAAAAGGAAGACCTGATATTCTGACTGGTAGGCACCAGAGGTATTAATTGGGCTATATTTTACTAGTGCATAAGACTATTGTGGCCTAGTGGCAATAAACCATGCTCTTCCTGTTGTCTGTCTCATAGCCACAAATAGGTTGGCAGTCATAGGAGTAAGAAAATTGTTTTCTTCTCTCCTGTCCATCATGCAGCTGGTGAGTAAATGCCCTTAAAAGGGCCCAATAACAGGTCTCTCTCTTCTCTCTCTGTCTCTCTCTCTCTCCCGGTGTTCTCAAATATAAGAGTTTCAAAATTTGGGGAAAGAAAGAGTCTCCATTTGGATTCCAAACCCAACCTATACTCCTGTATATCTACCAGGAAGCTTTGCCCTCAGACCAGATGGAGGGGGAGGG